>NW_024080727.1:2191016-2521087 GCF_003009895.1 Hyaena hyaena | reverse complement strand
CATGTGCTCCTATGCCTCAGCATTTCTGTATCCCTTGGGTAAATTCCTAGCAGTGCTATTGCTGGGTCATAAGGGAGTTCTATTGTTAGTTTCCTGAGGAACCTCCACACTGTTTTCCAGAGGGGCTGTACCAGTTTACATTCCCACCAACAGTGCAGGAGGGTGCCCGTTTCTCCACATCCTCGCCAGCATCTCGAGTTCTCTGATTTGCTCATTTTAGCCACTCTGACTGGCGTGAGGTCTCACCTCTAAGTGTTTTAATATGACACTTAGTACATATGTCATATTGTCATATGTGCTTGCTACTTCTAGTTTGTATCCCCCTCATCAATACACACTGTACTGTCTTGGTGAAAGGAATGCCTTCAGGCACTCCTGCGGGTTTTCAGGAGGAGGCTGAGCAAGGGGCAGCACACAGGGTCCACATCAGAGTTCCCGTTTCTCTAACCTTCAATCTCCTCCCTCCAGACTGGGCAGCGGGAGTTGCAGCCTCACTGTCTCCTTGACTGGCCCAGAGCTTCTGTCACCTATTACAGGTGCTCAGGCTAACACGTTAAATCCTGAGGCCTGTGAGAACACCCGCATTGGCCTGATCCAACCTTAGATTTAGTCCTGCTGGCTCATGTACTTAGAATCCATTTTCATGCTTGCTGTCCAGGTTCCCGCTTGTAAAATCTGGCAAGATCCTGCAACTTCTTCATGTATGTTCTCTTTCCCAGTAGCAGGCCTTGCAGTTCATTTTCTGTATTGTGCTGGGATTTGACGCCCCTTACAGCCCTAAAGTCAGTGACCATTGGTGGTAGTGGGTCCTGAAGAAAATAGGTACTTCTTTTTAGGTAACTACCCCAGATGAAGTCAGTGCAATATTTTTTATGCAAGGAAAGCTCGTTATCTTAGAAGGTAAGAAAGGCTGTTTCTGATGTGAAGAAATGTTCAGAGATATCAGAGGCTCAAGGTTCTTAGTTTTGTGTCTCTACGGAGGTTTCCATTTCAAGTCTCAAGGTCCTGCCCCTTCCCAGCCAGCACCTTTACCTTGAGAGACTCCACGGCAATGTACTTGTACCTGGTATGTGGTTCTGCAGCCTGTATGTCCAGGCTTCAGACATGCCCCTCCTGTAGCTTCATAGAATAAGAGCTCCTTTAGGGCCACCACTGAAATGTCGATTCTCCTCGGGTACCTTGAGTGGAGAGTTCAAGTCACGAAGCTTAGTTGGGGCTAGGAATGGAGATGAGGGCGGGTGAGTGATAATCTCTTTAGCAGTCAGAAGAAGCCATCTTGCTCCACAATCTCTGAATTCACTGCGATGCCATAGCAGTCAAGGGCCTCGGCCATGACTTCCTGGTGCCTTGCCCTCCACTGGCAGCCTCATGATGTCACACCGTAGCGCACCTCAGCGGTATCCCAGTTTTCCCTAGCAAGGATGCTGTACATGCACTTACCAACCCAATTCCAGAATTCCTTCTGGAGGGGCTATTTCCTTACGCTCCTCCTTGTAACACTTACGAATCAATCGGGGAACTGGCTAGAACACACACATTAGCTGGGATTTTGAAGAGAAATGAGTGGAGAGGGATGATTTGCAGAAGTTGAAGCAGGGTTCAGAGCACCCAGAAGGATGACAAAGCACCTGGAAACTTAGAACAGTAGGAAGCTTTACCCTCTTATCCTTCAGGCCGAAGGGCTAGGGGGTCTGGAGGCTGCTAAGAACCAAAGCCAACAGAGCATCTTCCCGGTAGGAGCTCTAGTCAGACAGGTAGACGGGGAGTGGGGTCCAAATACTCAGCCTTAACACAAGAGCAGAAAGATAACTGGCAAAATTGGCCACAATCAAAATTTTCAAAACTCTGGAAATTAACAAAAGGCTTACAACAATCTGGTGTGTGTTTACTCACGAAAAGCAACTGAATCTCAGTAAGAACATAGACCCTTGCAATGTAATAACCTATCATAGCCCCATCTTGTAATTTATACCCTTGAAAATCAAGAACCTGCAATCATAGGTAAAACCAGCATTCTGGCAGCAACTGGAAAGGTCTAATGCCAGAGCATTGTCACTGTCCTTGGTGGTTCACTGACAGACCCCACTTGCCAGCCTATCTTTATCTGATCTCAGGCAGAGCTCCTCAGTGCAAAAAGCCTCTTCCCTGAGAGTGTGTATCAAAACCTGTCAGACCAATTACAGGCAACTGCTTAACTGTCACCGCTGCCTGAGGCGGTGTGGGGCCAGCCCTAGATTAACCACAAAGTTAAAAAGGGAAGTTGAGGGAGTAAGGCTTCTGTAGGGGTTTTATTTAAAAAGCACTACCGAATTCCTAGACGTCTGTATGGCCACCTGCTTGCCTGAGGATGTGAACACTCAGGAAGTCCCAGGAAGGCCCTGAGCTCGCCCCTCTGGCTGATTTTGAGGCTCTTGGCAAGCAGGGAGTGAAAGCTGAGGCCCAGTTGGCTGGCCGGCCAAGGGTTGCCGTGTTCCTGGAGCCATACACGAAGGGGGGCTCTATCTTCCCATCGGCCAAAGCGCGCTGGCTGCCAGTTGGTAAGGAAACCCAGGATTGATCCAGAAATGTAAGACCTAAGTCCACAGAGGGGCGTCCGGCTCTTGCTTAGAGGCATTTATCAGTGAAGATGGAACAGTAGCAGAGCTGCTTTTGGAAAGCCGTCAGAGTCCGGGGCAAGAAATGAATCAGAACCCACAGAGCAACAAAATGGCGGCTGGTTGCCAGAGACGTGGTGGGGAGCAAGCTGAGGAGGGGGGTGGCTCTCGGCTGCAAATGAAGACAAGGAGTTTCGGGAGATAAATATATCTTGATCTCGGCGTTAGTTAAATAACTGAGTATTTTTCAAACCTCATTCAACTGTGTCCTTAAAACAGGTGAATTTCATCGTATGTTTGTTAATAGACCTCAATTAACTAGGCTTTTCAAAAGAAGAAAAGAAAGAAAGATTCAGCTCTTCTCTCTTTCTGCCCTAAATCCTCCCCCTAAGCCCCCTGACCTTGGGCTACAGAGAAGGGCAAAGCCTGGAGTAAGGGGTGGGGAACCAGAAGGCAGTCAGCAAGGGAAGTCTTGTGGGGACAGCAATAAATTACTCTCTCCTCACTGGAGGACAGCACTTCTGGTGGGGAAAGCAGGCCCCTCATAGCCGCAGAGGTTCAGAGTGGTCAGCGGGCTCCTGACCCCGTGTGGAAAGGTGCCGAGTGGGAGTTAGGTGGGATGCCTCTGCTCTGCGGGAAGAAGACCCCCAAACTCTCTTACTCAGATTCTGAAATTACCTCTGCAAACAATCTGTGTGACCACATCTGTGGGAGAAAGTCCTTAAAATCACATTCTTACAAGTTCTTCAATACTAAGCGTTCTAGCTAAATTTGGTGCTGTTTTCTGTTATGTGATTTTTAATAACGTATTTTGAATGCTGTTCTGTATTGTTGGCCTTCATAAGCGGAATTCAGAGCATAACATGGAAAAAGCTTCCTTTCCCTTAGCTGCTAAGTTGGGGGATATCATATCATTTGAAAACTGGTAAGAAAATGAGCACACGCATACCTCACCTGATTCCAGTGCTCAGTTTTAAAAGGAAATTTACATTTCTGTTGTATGCTTTTTGGGGGCCATGCCTAATCCTTTACTGTAACACAGAAAAAGACTGCCTCTAATGGAAAGAATCCTGAGACTTTCATCTGGAACTCACAGTGCTCTCTCCCTTTCTTCCCCTTCCAGAAGGACAACAGTCAGTTTTGTGGCTTACTGCTGCTCCGCCCAGTGTCTGCAGACATTTGACCTACTGAGTTGATAAACACTCGAGAGCCTCAGGAGCGTTGCCAACTTGACACACAGTTGCCTGCGTTGCACACACTGTTTGTGTGGCAGAGGGATGGGATGGTCCAGCCCGGCGGAACGGGCCCTTCCGTCCTGCCCTGTCAAATGCGGGGGACTGCAAGAACCTTCTGGAAATGTCCCCATTGAGCTTCAGAACTGAAATGCCTTCACCCTTTCCCCCCACCCCCAGGTTGGAATAGATCCTCCCCCAAATTAAGGACTCTTTGTCTTCTGTGTTTTTCTTTTTATGCGCCTGTGTCTCAGAAGCAAACTATGTAATGTGATGCGCCTCCCCAAATCCTCAAGGCAAGTTTCAGTTCCCTGAATCAGAACTCTGATTTGATAATACAGCCCAATTAACGTTTGAACCCATACACCTTCAAGGATACTTGAAGTGTAGCTCCTCTCTTACGTTACCCAGAGAATTATTTCCCCACATATTGTCCACCCAGGGTCCAGCAAACTCCAGTGGCCTCCAGAATATTGAATATCCGGGGGGGGGGGGGGGGGGGGGGGGGGGGGGGGGGGGGGGGGGGGGGGGGGGGGGGGGGGCGTGGGGGGGGGGGGGATTGGCGGGGAGTGCCTGAATTGGCAGCGAACTTAGACTCTAGAGAAGGCCCTGCCAGGGTCGTCGCATAGGCCCTCTGGAAAGTAACAACCCTGTTTACAAGTTTTGCAACACATTAAGAGACTTCTGTGAGGGGTTTTAAACCTAAAAATGTACACTGTAAATGAAATAACTTCTTATTTAAAAAAAAAAACTAGAGAACAATGATTTTTGAAATTTTTTATTTCCTAAGAAGTTTAAAAAATTTTTTCTTAATGTTTATTTCTTATTTTTTTTTAATGTTTTTTATTTATTTCTGAGAGAGAAAGAGAGGGAGAGAGACACACAACGTGAGCAGGGGAGGGTCAGAGAGAGAGAGGGAGGCACAGAATCTGAAACAGGCTCCAGGCTCTGAGCTGGCTGTCAGCACAGAGCCCGACGTGGGGCTCGAACCCACGAACTGTGAGATCATGACCTGAGCCGAAGTCAGACGCTTAACCGACTGAGCCACCCAGATGCCCCTAATGTTTATTTATTTTTGAGAGAGACAGAGCATGAGCAGGGGAAGAACAGAGATAGAGGGAGACACAGAAACTGAAACAGGCTGCAGGCTCTGAGCTGCCAGCACAGAGCCCAACATGGGGCTTGAACTCACCAACTGAGATCTTACCCTGAGCCGAAGTTGGAACTGACTGAGCTACCCAGGCGCCCCTTTTTAATATGAGAAGAGTCTGAGGATTAATTGAGGCGTCAAAAGATATGATCCTCTTATTTCTAGATGTAAACATTTTCTGGCTGATGTGAAAGGGGGAGATAAAACACATCAAAATAGGTCCTCTGCTGTCACATGTTAGATGGGCTTATGATGAAATTTGTATTGACTTTGAAATATTTTCACTACACGTGAAAAACAGGCTTCAGCTGTTCCTGCTCCTGGTCTTCAGCAAGGTGATTCTAAGCATAATCTGGGCCCATTTGTTTCAATACCTGGTGCATTAGATGATCTTCGTTTTGACCTGAGATTTCTTCTGTACTCAACACGCTGTTGTCCAGATACCACTGAGGAAATCTAGGAAAAGCAAGTCCAAATTCAGCCTTGGACTTCGACAAAAAAGACCATACACGGCAAGTCTGAGATTATATTCTGACAGAAGAAACGCTCCTAATGGCGGAGCCACATACTTGCTCCTCTTTGAAAGGAGAGCATTTTTATGTCGCTTTGCTGCCAGATGTTCATCTGGTTTGCTGCGAAGCGATTCTTTTTTAATTTTAATTATACAGAGTCTTCTCTAACGCAGAACTAAAAGGGGAACAACCGAGAAGATTTACTTGGTAGGAAAATTATTTTCAAAAAATTTCAGACTTGTCAAAAACTTGGTTTCTGGAATTTTATTAGCTGCCCTAAATCTGTAATGCTAGGCTCTAACAGTGCTAAAAATCCTACACGGTTCCTGACGAATGTGTGATCTTTTCACAGTCACACCACCTGCTGCCCGGAAAGCAGACTATCCACGTAGAATGGTGAAGACAGAACATTCCCGTGCGTTCCAACTGCATTTCCACTGTTCTTACTTCCTCTTGTCTCTTTCATAAGTTGGCCTGTTCAGCCTTCACATTTCAAAGGCTTTTAGTATAATAGGAACTGAAGATCTGTATCAAAATATAACACTTCTTTCATCCTCTGGAATAATTGAAGCTTTAGCGTAACCCCTACATGTACATAAGTTGGCAGCTGAAAAATGTGGCATGAAACTTCACGAATGTGATTCAGGCCTAAGTGGCTGCTGCCTCTATCATGTAAGTGATGGTAAATACATTGCAACATCTTTCGATGTCACCCTCTATAATCCTGTGTCTTAAAAATGGAGCCGGGAAATGTGCTAACCTGATATTCAGGATTCTTGTTGAGATAAGGCTATGTAATACTTTTGTCTTAACTTGTTTGAAATTTGACAAAGACACTTAACAACCCCAGCCTCATCTCTGTAGCCATTAGGAACGGTGTGCATTCATTCAACAGCAGCAGGAGGCTAGGCAGACAGCCTTCTAGGTCAGTCGCAATCCCCAGGGCAGCACCTAACTTAATTGATGAGCCGTGGAACTTGCAATCCAGCCTCCCTCCCTGGTGCTTTTCATCATAAAAATTTTTGTACTGGATTCACTGATGTCATTCTTAACCCTTTGGTACTATAAAGGAATGTTGTAGACTGGAGAAAATTTGCCCATATGCTGTCGTTGAATTGAGTCCAGAGCTTTGCAGAGAAGTCTATGGTTATTATACAGTAAATGTTTTCTTAAGCAATAGTTATACTAGGTAGACAGATACTTAATGCAATTATAATAATGCAAAAAAAAAGTGACTTACTTGGAAAATATAGTCTGTTCAGGCAAGTTTACCTCAGTCATCAGATATGTGGTTAATGGTGAATGTTTAAAGCTAGGGTACCCTGTTGGGCAGAGGACTTCTTAATACCTAGTGCCAAGAGAGTCCATTTTAAGTGGCTTATCCCATCAGTGTTCTTCAAAATGCCTAATTGTTATCATACCAAAATCCTTGATTATATAATGTTGCACAGACAAAATATTGCATCTTCAGTGAATAAAATATATATTTTGGGCACTTTTAAAACTGATAAGTACACAAAAGAGTCCTGGCTGGTGGAGGAGGATCCACTCCGATCAGCAGAGAAGAATGATGACCTCTTTTGTTATCTGGCCCTTCTCTTCCAGAAAAGTGAGGTATACGTTAAATATCTTGGTCCACATACTTAACGCTGACTAAAACCATTCACATCTGGCTTGTCTGACTAGTTCAATGTACACCTCCCTTCTCTTCCACCTCTAACATAACACGTTACACTGTTTACAGTCTATGAAAAAAAAAAGCCTTCAACATCACTTGTCTTATTGAGGCTTTGCAATAGCTTTCCATAAAATATATACCTATTGAATAATCTCTGGGAACGTTCAAACCCAATTTGAAAAATTATTAATAGTGAAATTAGGTTTCTGTTTCCTGAATTGAAAAATCAGGCATTTTTATCTTTACTGCAGAAAGCTTAAACATGATGCATTACTTCAGCAGAAATCAAAACACTTTTATTCAGATGATTTATGAACATGGATTCCTAACTGGGCCAACACTAATGCAACCTGATGTAATTAAATATTGAGACGTAAATTCATTTCACAGGCTTGTAAACACTCTTTTTAGGAATCTTATTTAAAAATGTATCCTTACACAACCCTGGCCGTTTTATATGCTTTTATTATTTTTGTGGTTTCCACTGACTCCTGCTTCCCCCTAATGAGGTTCTCCTACATTTTTCCCAGGAATAGAGTGAATATCTTGCCTGAAACGGGATTTTTTTTATGAAGTGCATATTTTTGGAAATTAGCCCTGTGTCTATCTACAAATCATTCAAGTCATTCAATTGATCATCTATCTTCCTTCCTTCCCTTTTCTTTCTTTTTTATTTTTTGTATAATGAAAATATTTTTTTTAAAACTATGAGTCTGTCTACTGAAAAACTATGGCAACATTCACTTGGACAGTGGACATTTTGTAAAACTCATATTGTATCCAGTTTGGTTGTTCTTACAGCTATTTCTGTTTATGGAATAGTTGAGCTTGAATCATGTGGATGCCTAGAAATGTTGATGATGGTAGCCTCATTGTTTTAGCCAGATTCATTTTGTTAAAAATAAAAGAGCATTAAATACTTTGAGCCAGCAAAAATGATGGAGTAGGGACCTCCAAAAATTCTCCCCTCCATAAAAGCAAGAAGAAAATTGTCAAAACATGTCAGAATCAACTTTTTTTCAGAACTCTGGATATTAACCAAAGTTTTACAGCAATCCAAGGAATATTTATTCAAGAGAAATAGCTGAATCTCAGAACAGTAAGCTTTGTAACTTTCTAGTTTGCCCTGTTTTTATCCCCACCCGTCACCCCAACTTGAAAACCAACAATCCACAAGGGGCTCGTGGGTGACTCAGTCGGTTGAATGCCCACTTTGGCTCAGGTCATGATCTCTCAGTTTGTGAGTTCAAGCCCCACGACAAGCTCTGTGCTGACAGCTCAGAGCCTTGATCCTGTTTTGGATTCTGTGTCTCTTGCTCTCTCTGGCCCTCCCCCGGCTCACATTCAGTCTCACTCAAAACTAAATAAACATTAAAATTTTTTAAAAATTAAAAAAACAACAGTCTACAATCAAGGTAGAAGCACCTGTGTAGAAGCCACTGGAGGGGGCAGAATGGAGTTGGAACTCCTTTAAAGCCCTATTCTCAGAGAATTGTTATTATTTAACTTGTCTGGTGATTTCCTGGAAGATCTCATTTGCAAGACTGTCTTTATTTTGCCTGATCAAAATTTGCTGGGTGTGAAAAGCCTTTCCCACAGGGACATTAAAAAAAAAAAATCAAAGCCAGTTGTGGCTGCCTGGAGCAGTGGATAACCATTGGAGCAAACAATAGGCTCACCAAAAACTTAAAAGGAAAAGCTGAAGAATGAGATATTTGTAACAGTTTTGAAAAGTTCTGATATTCTTGGGAATTTGGATGGTAATGCTCATACATGGGGCTTTACACAAGCCAAGGATTATAAGCCTCAGGAAAGACCCAAAAACATCCTAAGTTCTCACCTTAGGTTGACTGAGGATCTGCACAAGCAGAAAGTGAAGCCCAAGTCAGAGTTCTTGGTTGACTGTGAAGTGTGTCCCAACGTGCACAGGACACCCTCAACAAACACTAGGAGAATTATTGGTTTCAGGTTCCAATCATAAGCTTACCACAAACCCACCTGAGTGAAACGTAAGTGACCATCATTACAAAGAGTAGGGACTTTACAGAAATGAGTCCCTATACAAACAAAACCCGGCAACTACATCAAACCCTTGGAAAAAGGGTCAGCAAATCTGATTTTCAGAGTTCCCCCATTATTATTTAACTATACAGTTTTCCTCAAAAAATTATGAGACATACAAAGAAACAAGAAAGTATGTCCCATACGCAGGAGAAAAAGTGGTGAATAAACTGTACCTGAGTCCAGACATTGGACTTTGTAAACAAAAACTTGAAATCAGCTATTTTAAATATGTTTAAATAGCTCAAGCATGGAAATGATGTCTCACTGAGTAGAAAATATCAATAAATAAAAATTATAAAAGAAGAATCAAATATAAATTCTGGCATTGAGTTACAGTAAGTGAAATGAAAAATTCCTGAAAGGTGCTCAGCATCAGATTTGAGCAGGCAGAAGAAAGAATCAGCATATTTGAATACAGATCAATTGAGATTATCCAGTGTGAGGAACAGAAGAAAAAAATGAAAAATGAATAGAGCCTCAGAGGCCCATAGGATACCATTAAATGTACCCACATGTATGATGGGAGTCCTATTAGGGGAGAAGAGAAAGATAAAGAATATTTGAAAGAATAATGACTAAAGACTTAAAAATTGGGTGAAAAACATTAATTTACATACCCAAGAAATCCAATGAATCCCAAGTAGGACAAACTCAAGAGATCCATTCCTAGGGAGGCTGGATGGCTCAATTGGTTAAGTGCCCCACTTCAGCTTGGGTCATGGTCTCATGAACCATAGGTTCATGAGATAGAGCCCCATGTTGGGCTCTGTGCTGACAGCTCAGAGCCTGAAGTGTCCCTTAGATTCTGTCACCCTCTCTGCTCACCCTCTTGTCTCTTTCTCTTTCAAAAATAAACAAACATAAGAAGTTGAGTTTTTTTTTTAAGAGATCCATGCTTGGACACATAATCACACTGTCAAAAGATAAAGACAAGGAAAGCATCTTGAAAGCAGCAAGAGAGAAACTACTCATGTATATGGGATTCTCATAAGAAATTATGGAGGCTGGAAGGCAGTGGGATGACATACTCCAAGCACTAAAGTAAATGACTATTGAACAATTCTATATCCAACAAAACTATCTTTTTTTTTTTAATTTTTTTAATGTTTTATTTATTTCTAGGAGAGAGAGAGAGAGAGAGAGAGAGACAGCATGAGCAGGGGAGGGTCAGAGAGAGAGGGAGTCACAGACTCAAACAGGCTCCAGGCTCTGAGCTGGCAGTCAGCAGAGAGCCCGACGCGGGTCTCGAACCCACGAACCGCGAGATCATGACCTAAGCGAAAGTCGGACGCTTAACCGACTAAGCCACCCAGGCGCCCCATATATCCAACAAAACTCTTTAAAAAATGAAGGAGATATTAGGACATTTCCAGAAAAACAAAAACAGAGTCATCATTAGCAAGCTTGCTCCACACAAAAAAATAATAAACAGGGCTCTTCTGGCTGAAATGAAAGGATAATGGACAACTCAATTCTACATAAAGAAATAAAGAGCACAAATAAAGGTAACTACATAAGTAAATATAAAAGAAAGCAAAAGTGCATTTTTTTCTTCTCTTTTCTTCTTATCTGATTTTTTTTTTTTTTTTGAGAAAGAGAAAGTATGTGAGCGCAGGAGTGGAGCAGAGAGAGAGAGAGAATCCCAAGCAGGCTCTGTGTTGGGTGTGGATATGGGGCTCAATCTCAGGACTGTGAGATCATGACCTGAGCCAAAACCAAGAGTTGGACGCTTAACTGACTGAGCCACCCAAGTGCCCCTTCTCTTGCCTGATTTGAGGGAACTGGAAATATATAAATATATACAACTATCAATCTATCTATGCAAATATATGTAGACATATTGTTGATGGGCACAAAGTGACAAAACACAAAATCTGTATGATAATATGAGTACAAAGGAAGGGGAAGGGAACAAACCTACACAGGAACAAGATTTTTGTATACTACTGAAATTGAGTTGGTATTAATCCAAACTAGATTGTTATACATTCAGATATTAGGTATAATCCTAAGGGTAAGAAAATAAAGAATATATAGCAAAAGATACAACAAGAGAGTTAAAATGGTACATGAGGAAATAACACAATAGAAGGCAAGGAAGTAATGGAGGAATAGAGGAAACCAAAGACATAAGACATGTAAAAAACAAGTATGAAAATGACAGATTAAATCCTACCTTATCAGTAATTACATGAGATGTAAATGGATCAAGCACTCCAGTTAAAAAGCAGAGATGGCAGAATGGGTAACAATCATGATCTAAGTATATGCTGCCTATAGAAGACATACTTCAGTCAATGACACAACTAGTTTGAAAGTACAAGGATGGAAAAAAGATCTGTGCAACCTAAAAGCTGGAGTGGGTATATTAATATCAGACAAAATAGACTTTGAGGGTGCCCGGATGGCTCAGTCAGTTAAGCGTCCAACTCTTGATTTTGGCTCAGGTAACCGTCTCATGGTTCATGAGTTCAAGCCCTGGGTTGGGCTCTGTGCTGACAGCTCAGAGCCTGAAGCCTGCTTCAGAGTCTGTGTCTCCCTCTCTCTCTCTGCGCCTCCCCTCTTGTGTGCTCTCTCTCTCTCTCTCTCTCTCTCTCTCCTCACTCTCTCTAAAAACAAACATTAAAAAATTGAATCTCTAATAAAAAATAGACTTTGAGGCAAAAATTGCTAACTAGAGACCAAGACATTACATAATGATAAAGGATCAATCCATCAAGAAGTAATTACGCACATATGTGCACCTAACAACAGAGTTCCAAATACATGAAGAACTGGTAGAATTGAAGGGAGAAATAGATAATTCAATAATAGCATTTGGAGACTTTAGTGCCTCACTTGCAGTAATGGATAAAACAACTAGACAGAAAGTCAACAAGGAAAATAGAAGAGTTGAACAATACTTCAAGCCAGATAGACCTAACAGACAGCCATAGAACATTATACTCAATAACAGCAAAATGCACATTTCTTTTAAAGTGCACATGGAACATTCCCTGGGGTAAATCATATGTTAGGTCATTAAACAAGTCTTAATATTTTTAATAGGATTTCAAATCATACAAAGTATGTTCTCTGACGACAGTGGAATGGAATTAGAAATAAACAGCAGAAGGAAATTTGGGAAATTCACAAATATGTGAATATTAAACAATACGTTTCTAATTTAACCAATGAATCAAAGAAGGAATTACAAAGGAAATTAGAAAATTCCTTAAGATTGATGAAAATGAAGATACAACATATCAAAACATATGGGATTTGGCTAGAGCAGTACTGAAAGGGTAATAGATAGCTACAAATGCTGATGTTTACAAAATAAAGGGCTTAGATCAATCACCTAACCTGCAACCTCAAGAAACTAGAAAAGAAAAAAAAAAAAAAAACACCAGCAAACTAAATCTAAAGGAAGCAGAACAAAGGAATTATACAGATTTTAGTCAAAATAAATGAAATAAAGAGTAGGAAAAATAATAAAGAAAATTGAAACCAAACCTTCAATATAAGAGTAAATAAAAAGAACAAAAGTTCGTTCTTAGAAAAAAATCCACAAAACAGAAATGCCCTTAGCTACACTAGGAAAAAAATAAAGAAGACTCAAATTACTAAAATCAGGAATGAAAGTTTACTGCCAATCTTTTAAAAGTAAAAGAATTATAAGGGCATTTGGATGCCAACAAGTTAGAGAACTTAGATGAAATGAAGAAATTTGTAAAAAGACACAAACCCCCAAAATGACTCAAGAATAAAAAAAATATTAAATTGATCTAAAAAAGAGATCTAATTAGGAACCAAAAAGGATTCTACAAAGAAAGGTCTAAGGAGGAATATATCTTCTCTAGTGAATTCTATAAAGCATTTCAAGTGTAATTAACGCCATTTATTCATAAACTCTTTTAAAAAATAATGTAATACACTACATGATTAGAATGAAGGACAAAAACAACATGATTATCTCAGTAGGTGCAGAAAAAATTAGTATTTGACAAATATTTTAAAAATTTAGATGTTTAACAAAGTAAAACTAGAAGGGAACTTCCTTACCTGATCAATGACACCTATGAAAAACCTATAGCTAACATCATATTGGTGGCAAAATGTTGTAAGTTTTCACCCTGATATCAGGAGCAAGACGAAGATGTCCCCTCTCACCATCTCTATTCAACTTTGTATTAGAGGTTCTAGCCCAGGCAACAGGCGAGAAGAAGAAATATAAAACATCCAGTTTGGAAACAAAGGATTAAAACTATATTTTCAGATGACATGATCTTGTGTATAGAAAATCATAAGGAATACACACACACACACACACACACACACACACAATTAGAGCTAATAAAGTTTCAACAAGTTTGCAGGATACAAAATTTATATATGAAAGTTAATTGATTTTTATACATAAGCAATGAACAGTCCAAAAAGGAAATTAAATTATATTTACACTAGCATTAAAGAGAATAAAATACTTAAGAATAAATTAACAAAAAAAACCCCACAAGACTTACCCACTGAAAACCGCAAAACATCACTGAAAAAATTAAAAACCTGAATAAATGTAAAAAAATGCTCTGCTCATGGATTAGGAGACCGCCATATTGTTAAGATGGTAATACTCCCCAAATTAATCTACAGATTCAGTGCAAATCCTTATCAAAATACCAGCTGCATTTTTTTTGCAGAAATGAACAATCTGATCCTGATATCAGGAGCAAGAGACCCAGAATAGCCAAAATAATCTTGTAAAGGGGAACAAACTTGTAGGACACATACTTCCCAATTTCAAAACCTCCTACATGGCTACATTAATTAAGACTGTGTGATCCTGGCATAAAGATAGACATGTACACCAATGGAATAAAATTGAGAATCCAAATAAACTATTACATTTATGGTCAATTTAATTTTGACAAGAGCGCCAAGACAACTTAATGAGGGAATGAATAATCTTTTTAACAAATGGCGCTAGAACAACTGGATATCCACATGCAACAGAGTTAAACTGGACTATTACTTCATAGCACTTGCAAAAATTAACTCAAAGAGATTAAAGACCTAAACATAATAACTAAAAAACACTTAGGGGTGCCTGGGTGGCTCAATCAGTTGAGTGTCCTGCTCTTGATTTCAGCTTAGGTCATGGTCTCACGTTAATGAGTTTGAGCCCTGTGTGCTGACAGTCCAGAGCCTGCCTGGGATTCTCTTTCCCTCTCTTTCTCTCTGTCCTTCCCCTGCTTATGCTCTCTCTCTCTCTCAGTCACTCAAAATAAATAAACTTCAAAAAAATCTCTTAGAAGAAAACATAAGTATAAATCTTCATGATGTTGGACAAAGCAAATTTCTTAAATATGACACCAAAAGCAGAAGCAAGGAAAGAAAAAATAAACAAGTTATACTTCATTAAGATTGATAACTTTTGTTCCTCAAAGGACACTATCACAAAAGTGAAAAAAATCCCACAGAATGGGAACAATGATTTCCAATTGTATATCTGATTAGGGCCTAGTATTCAGTATATGTAAAGAAGTCTACCAATTCAACAATAAACAGAACTCCAAATAAAAATTAAGTACAGGTTGGGGCACCTGGGTGGCTCAGTCGTTTGAGCATCAGACTTCAGCACAGGTCATGAACTCCTGGTTCGTGAGTTCGAGCCCACATTGAGCTCTCTGCTGTCAGTGTGGAGCCCACTTTGGAACTGCTGTCTCCCTCTTTCTGCCCCTCCTCCGTCTGTGTGCACGTTTGTGCGCACACTCTCTCTCTCTCTGAAAAACAAACATTAAAAAACTGTTTTTAACTAGGTAAAGGATTAGAACAAGCATTTCTCTAAAGAAGTTATCTAAATGTCCAGTAAGCACATGAAAGGATACTCAACATCATTGGTCATTAGGGAAGTGCAAATCAAAATTACAATGAGATACCACTTGACACCCACTACCGTGGCTATAAACACAAAAAGGTGGACAATAAGAAGGGTTGCCAAGGACATGGAGTGACTGAAACCTAATTGCTGGTGGAGATTACGAATTGTACAATGATGACTCAGCCATTTTGGAAAACAAATTTGCACTGCCTCAAAAGGCTAAACCTGAGTTGCCCTACGACCCAGCAATTTGACTCCTAAGTACCTAAGAAAATTGAAAATATGTGCTCATACCAAAGCTTGTACACAAATGTTTATATTCATAACAGCCAAAAAGTAGAAAGAATTCAAATACCCATCAATGAATGAATGGATGAGTACAATATGGCATATCCGTATTGGCAGCCATGAGAAGCAGTGAAGCACTCGCACATCCTACAACCTGAATAAACCTTGAAAACATGACAAAAACCAGACATGAAAGGCCACATGCTGTATGCTTCCATCTATATGAAATGTCCAGAATAAGCAAATTTATAGAAACAAAGTAGATTAAGGGCTGCCAGGGGCTAGTGGGAGGGGGAAATGGGGACAGCTGATTGGTGTGTACTTTCTTTTTGGGGTGATGAAAATGATCTGGAGTCAGTGGGGATGGCTGCACAACCTTGTGAATATACTAAAAACAACCGAAACTCACACTTTAGAGGGGTGAGTTTTATGTGAGTTCTATGAATTCTATGTGAATTATATCTCAATTTTAAAATAAAAGAGATGCAACTTTACACATTTGTTAGTGAACTATTTTTGGATAGACCAACAATCTTTCCAGACGCGATGAATGGAGCTGCCCCTCTCTATGGCTGTGAAATGGATGGAGACCCCGTGTTAACAATGTTTCTAGTTTCAGAGTCTGTCCTCACTGGTTAACACCAGCATCAGGCCAATTCTGCAGTAATTTAACAATTCCACTTGTTGAACCTTCCAACTCACTTAATCCATTGATCAGTCATCAGTCCAGTGTGGACCTGTCAAACCAAAGCCCACTGAAAGTAAGACACCATGAAATTAATGTGTTTGAAAACAGAGAGATGCCTGGGTGTTTCAGTCAGTTAAGCATCCGACTTCGGCTCAGGTCATGATCTCATGACTTGTGAGTTTGAGCCCCGTGTCTGGCTCTGTGCTGACAGCTGATAGCCTGAAGCCTGCTTCAGATTCTGCCTCCCTCTCTCTCTATCTTCCCCTCTCCCACTCATTCTCTCTCTCTCTCAATAACAAATAAATATTAAAAAAATTTTTTTGAAAATACAGTCAAGTGGAAAATTCTGCAAAGTACTAGGAAGTCATATTTGCTTTTTTTCTAGTTTGCAAGCCTATGTCTTGGTACCATTCTTTACCCAGAACAAAAATGTAAAAGGAGGTGTTCTTTACTAGAGGTCCTATCTTTTAAGCATAATTATTAAATATTTGTGTTTATTTTATCAGGTATTCCAAAAATGCTTTATCCAAGGCTGTTCATAATTCTCTGAAACTGACAAAAGCTACTGTTAGATTCATTGGCCAAATAACTACAGCCTCTTTGAGGATAGGCAGCCTAATTTAGTAAACCAAAACTATGTCTGGATTTTAAATAAAATACAGGGATTTTTAAATTGTAGATAAGAAAGAATAGTTATAACTTGCTCTATTCAGGTATATGTTCTTTATTTGTAGTTAGTTGGACTGGCAAAGAATTTTAAGAGGAAGAAAATAGAAAGTCCAGTTGTATACTGTTAGCTTTATCTTCCTATTTGAAATAATCCAGGTAAATTATTTTTTGAGCTATTACTATGAGTCCTGTACACTTATTAAATAATTAAATCATGCCTAAAAGCACTTGGTAGAGTACCCTAAATGGAAAAACCTATTCTTTTTATTTATTTGTTTGTTAATTTATTTATTTTAATGTTTTATTTATTTCTGAGAGAGAGAGAGACAGAGACAGTGTGAGCAGGGAAGGATCAGAGAGAGGGGGAAATACAGAATCTGAAACGGGCTCCAGGCTCTGAGCTGGCAGTCAGCACAGAGCCCGATGCGGGGCTCGAACTCACGAACCATGAGATCATGACCTAAGCCGAAGTCAGATGCTTAACAGACTGAGCCACCCAGGCGCCCTTGTTCTTTTTAATTTACCATGGAAATATACCTTAATCTCAGTCTTCCTGCAAGAATTCTCTATTCATATACTTTTTTTTAAGGTTTATAATTCATATTAAAGTAGCCTTTTTGGGGGAGCTCAGTCGGTTAAACATCCAACTGTGGCTCAGGTCATGATCTTACAGCTCATGAGTTCGAGCCCCATGTTGGGCTCTGTGCTGACCGCTTAGAGCCTGGAGCCTGCTTGGGATTCTCTGTCTGCCCCTCCCCTGCTTGCACTCTGTCTCAAAAATAAATAAACATTAAAAAATTCTTTTAAAAATAATAAAGTGGCCTTTCTCCGATTACAAAAGCAGGGCACGTGGGTGGCTCAGTCAGTTAAGCATCCACCTCCTGGTTTTGGCTCAGGTCGTGATCTCATGGTTTCGTGAGTTCGAGCCCTGCATTGGGCTCTGTGCTGACAGTGCAGACCCTGCTTGGGACTCTGTCACTCTCTCTGCCCCTCCCTCTCCTCACGCTGACTCTGTCTCTCTCAAAAATAAATAAATAAACCTAAAAAAGAAAAAAGGCGACACTACAGGCTAGAGAAAAGCTAATAGCAATCCCCCACCCCACCAATCTTTGGATGAGTATTTTTCTATCTTATCACTCAGCATTTTCTATGAATCCTACATATACACATGGGGACTTACCTAGATGGCATCTTAGTATACCTACGATTTTATAATCTGCTTTCTTCACATAATGTATTGTGAAAATCCACAGCAATAAGTACAGATATACGTGATCACTAACTGCATAGAATTGCAGTTCTACCAATATTCTGTAACATATTATATATATTTAATATACTGCCGGACAAAAATACATTTTTGTTTCTAATGTAGCTGAAAATAAACTTTTTTCCCTTTTTCTTTAGGACCAACTCAATAGGGAAAGTGAATGGGAGAGTGGTGCTTCTCTAAGCAAGTAGTAGTTCACTACTAGTTTCCTAAGCACACAGCATCAGCCTCACTCTCTTCAACCAGAGTAATCTTGGAAAATTTCACCCTTTTATTTAACGTCAAATTCTCTGGGACTAGAGACCTGAACTAGGATTTAATTCAAAAAGTACTTTTATTTGTGTCACTGTCTAGGCTGCCATGACCACTTGCAGTTCCCAGGAAAGAGGTTTCCCCCAAAATATTTCCATATATATATATATATATATATATATATATGTGCATGTATGTATATATATGTATGTATGTATGTATATACGTATATATACATATGTATGTATGTATATGTGTGTGTATAACAACAATTAAAACATGAGCTGGAATTTGATTAAGCTGTTGTTTAATAGTAAATTCACAGCATTCACCTCTGATTCATGACCCAAATATTTATAGGTAGCCTAATAATCTGGGGTCACTGCAAAAATAAGATCCGGGATCCAGCTTTAATAGGAGCAGCTCACAGACAGCCGCATTCACGGCAACGAGAAAATGGCATCGAAAAGACGAGGTAGCAGCAGGAGGGGTGTGAGTCAGCAGCAGAGGCAAACCGCACCCTTTGGGGGAGTTTTCCCGGCTCACGTCCAAGTAACAGGAATTCTGGAGACTTAGGAAGTGTGAAGTGCAAAGAGATTAGATTAAGGAGAAAAGCAGGGGGTGGGGAGGGGGCGGATGATGGCAAATACCACCGTTCCAGGAGGAAGGCATTTACTTAACACAAAAACGGGCATAATTTTAGTTGTACCCATGTTTCCTTCTCATCCTGGTTTGCTTTAACAATATGTACCTCGCTTTAGTGTAACAGAATGGAAGTTCAAGGAAGGACATTGACTTTGGTGCCTTCGGTATTCTCCCCTGCCTTCGGCACACTGCGGTGGTGGTGCTGCTATGACTCTAAGGGCCTGGGTTTGGCTGGTGCCTGGTGCTCACCCCCCTGAGGCTGAGCCTGCTTCTCGGCTGGGGGTGGGTGGCTCTGGCGGTGGACCTGGGCTCGGTATTCAGGAAGCCTAGACAGAAAGTGAGCGCATCTCTGTTTACCCTGTAGGAGGCCAAGCCAGGGGGAACATGCGAAGTCGAAGACAAGCCCTGAAGTTTTGCAGGTCGTTACACAAGCCCTAATTGAATGAGATCTACCATTTCAGAAGAAACGGTGCATGATCCTTTCCAAAAGATCCCAGGGCTTGGCAGAGGAAGAAGTGTGCGGAAATTCTGAAACTCACTCTAAGGCAAGTGTGGAGGGGCGCATGGGTGGCTCAGTTCGTGGGCAACTGGCGACTGACTCTGATTTCAGCTCAGGTCATGTTCCCAGGATCCTGGGATTGAGCCCCGTGTTCGCCTCTGTGCTGAGCGTGGAACCGCTTAGGATTCTCTCTCCCTCTCCCTTCTCACTGCCCCTCTCTGTCTCCTTCTCTCTCTCTCTCTCTCTCTCTCTCTCCCTCTCTTTCAAATTAAAAAAATAAATAAATTGGCCTTAAAAAAAAAGTCAAGCATGGAAATGTGACGGAGAGGAGCAACATCATCTGATACCTACAAATATCAAAAAGAACAAGAAATGACTTGAGTTTTGCCTGTGCCTGTGACTGCCTGAAGGAGCTGTCTTCACATGCCACCTTCCTTTGGGACAGTCCTGCCCAGCCCCATATCTTTGCATGGATCTCACTGATGGATCTGAACAGGCAACCTCATTTCAGAGAATGTGGAAAATTACTTAAATAGAATTCATCATGCCCCGCCCCACCTCACCCTCAGGTCTTCTCAGGGTTCTTCTCAGCCCCTTTGCCAAACTTGTACGTGATTTGTGCAAACGTGGGTAATTTCTACTTCAGATCAGCTATCTGTTTCTGTGAGATGATTCGCATTATTTGTACATAAATATTTTAGTGAGCTGTAGTAGCCATAATCTGCAAAACTGCATTGTCCACATTATCAATATTACAATCGCCTCTACTCTACTGGTATTCAAGGAGCCTTTTAGAAGTATCTGAAAGTTTATTTTGGACCACTTCTACGTCATGTCTTTCACTAGCATCTAAAAGAGCCAATCTCGCTCGAGCCTTCATCTGAAAACGTGCCATCTGGTACCTTGTCACCCGAAGTTGCTGAGACACTGAGTTGCTGAGACACAGCACACTTCTTAGTTTTAGTTAAGTGGCTCCTTTCTTTTTCATCCAGCAGCTTTCTCATACCAACACTTTTTAGTGTTATTTTTACTATTCGAAGTAACATACAAAGCATTCACCTGTAAGTGACATCCTGGTTCCTCTCAATAAAAGAAAAAAAAATCCAAATGATACTGGAACCTAGGAAGGGAGCTCACCCAGACCAGCAAACCCAGAGGGAATTGGGGGGAAAAATTCAATGTCTGCCAAGTTTGTAAAGCATTAAAAATAATTCTCCTCCCAACCCCACCCCGTCTTGTACTTAGGAAGAAAGAATGCAGGGTATAAATAATGAATGAATAGAATAAATAGATATGACTGGGATGACGTGTGTAAAAACAACTGGTCATACTTTTAGACTTGTGAAGTCAATTCTTTAGCTATGTTTTGCCCTATATAGCGGTTTAAGAATATTCAGATGTGTATCTGTTACACGAAATAATCACTTCAGTTCTAAAAATACTCCCCTGCTACTAACTCAATTAAAAAAAAAGTGCAGCAGGAAAGCTTAATTAAGCTTTCTAGGTTGTTAAAACTCTGCTTCCAGAAAAAATATACTATTCTTAGAGTCCCCCAGTCCAATTGCAAAGAACAACTAATGTGTTATCAGTCCAGAAATGGTTCCTTTCTTGTGCTTAGTACTGAGACATTGCATGGGATTTTAATTGAGTAAACCCAGACCATGCTGGGCAGCTGGAGAGAACTTTGTTCTACTAGTAACGTCAGCCTCAGGAGAGCAGAACTGACAAAGGGCCAAATTCCTTCAGGAAATTTGGGACTAGTTGAAACCATCCTACCCCACCTTGCTTTGATGATGGCAATTGATGATAAGTTTTAATTTTTCAGCACCTGGTGTTAACAGCAGTCTGCCCAGATCCAAAACAACAACAAAGAAAGAACTAAAACATCATTTGCGGATTGGCAACATGTCCCAGAACCCACAGAGGGAGCAGAGAATCGCAAGGTGAGGAGAGAAACCCGATTCCCTCTCCAGACATAATAAATGAGAAAATCCAACCTGCCGAAAGGCCACACAAAACAGTCAAGAAGCGTGCTGTTTGGGGCTCTGGGAAAGGAACCCACAGGCAGGGCTGGAAATGGCTTTAGGTAGATTCAGAGGCTGAGCCCTCAGGGGACGCAACCTGGAGACGACAAGTTCCCCCCACCCCCCCCACCCCAGGACGTGGCTGAGACACTAATAACCCACCCTGGGTTTCAGGCCATGTAGTGCAGGGCACAACCTGCACAGGTGTGGGGATCTGCACAGGATCAGGTGTTCCAGATAAACAGCCTGAAGATCAGAAGAAAACCAAGGCTTTCCAAAGAACTCTATGAGATAATAGCTAAGGTTTCTCAACCCATTCATTCAGTTGCAGAACACACTTCAAAGTGGTGGGTAAGGTGCTTGGCTCTGGGGATTCAAAAGTGAACAGTCCAGGACTGGGGCCTGCCTCCAGGGAGCGGATATTCTAGTAAAAGAAAATAGACAGTAAACAAAAATATACCCAGATGGATAGTAACAAAGAATGGCAAGTGTCAGGAAGGCAAACAGAAGGTACTAAGAATTTCACCCTTGATCTCTGGCCCAACAGGCTCCTCCTCCTACCCGTCTCTGTCTTTGGCTCCTTCTTCTCCTTCCACTCACTAAGTTAACAGAGTCCCCAAGGTGTCAGACTAAGGGTCTGCTCAGCACTCTAGTCCCGACCACTCTGCATCCACCACTGCCAAGAGCTTGCACCTTCGCCTAAAACAAACTGCCTTCTCAGCTCTGCGACCAGGCCTGACCATTGCCCTGAGGCCTGACCTGACCACACCCCAGGCCCAGCTAACCACGCCTCTGAGGAGGCCTCACCACGCCCCTAGGCCTAGCTGACCACGCCTCTGAGGCAGGCCAAACCACGCCCCCAGGCCTTCCTGACCAGGCCTCCAGGCCTGACCCTCTTCCTTGGCCTCAAGAAAGCTCTTTAAGACAAGGCTGTGGTGATGGGAGCAGTCGTGCTGATTTCTACGCTGAAAACGCGAGTTTCATGTACGTAAATTATACTTCAGTGAAGCTTTAGGAAACAAAGGGAAAAGTCCAACAGCACCCAGCTCTGGCCCCCCTCTCAAACTTCCATATGCATGCCCTTCTCACCAGGGAGCCACCTCTGGCCTCAGACATGAATCAGCCTTGACTCCTCTCTCTGAGTAGCTTCCCAAGTCCTGCAAGTTGCCAGTCAGCCCACTCTCGCCTACCAGTGTTTCTCAAATCCAGGTCGGGCCCCATCACCACCCTTCCCGAGCCCGCGCCATGAGTCCACAACGCCCTTCTAGGGCCCTCCAGTCAGTCGGTGGGTGCGTGGGCACGGCCACCTGGGAGCACCTGCCCCTTTGGAAGGGTGCTTTGGGTTGTCTTACGGATCTACGGCACTGGGCACCTGTGGGTGGGGATGGGAGGCCAGAGAGCTTCACACAGCAAACTGTCCCCTGTCCTCCAGGACTTCAGGATGTCCTAAACTAACTCTTCCATGCAGAAAAATCTGGCCCGCGGTTACTTATCCTGATACTAAGACGTTCTTGTGTAGACTGACTTGTTCTGCTCTTTGTTTTCCTGCATTTCTTATGCAGAATGCCTTCTTCTCTCATTTTCTTTTTTTTAATTTTTTTTTTTTTTTTATTTCTTTCTAGGAGAGAGAGAGAGACAGCGTGAGCAGGGGAGGGTCAGAGAGAGAGGGAGACACAGAATCTGAAACAGGCTCCAGGCTCCGAGCTGGCAGTCAGCACAGAGCCCGACGCGGGGCCCGAACCCACGAACTGCGAGATCATGACCTAAGCGAAAGTCGGACGCTTAACCGACTAAGCCACCCAGGCGCCCCTCTTCTCTCATTTTCTTAAATGCCAAATACTCATTCTATGTAGATGTCAGCAGCTGACTCGCTCACCACGTCTTTACAGTGAAGAAGCAGGGCAGTCTGTAAACACTCATGCGGTCCTGCTTGGTCAAGGAGCCAGCCGGGACCTGGGCCCCCCCTTCTTCCAACAAGAGGGGCTGCCCCCGGGCTCAGCCTCTCCGGGGACAGGTGGCTTCTCTGTACCTTTCCTGGGCCCAGGGCCTCCAAGCAGCTGGCACTCCCAGACGAATGGTACAAACAGCTGGTACTTACAAACCAGACTTCCTGGCACCAGGCGGCCTGGGTATTCCCCTATAACCAGGCCCACGTGGGCCCTATAAAAACGGAGAGTAATAGAAGTAGGGAGCCTCCACAGGACACCCGCCTGCCAGGCCCTGCCCCGCTCTTTGCGGGGGGGAAGGTGCAGGAGGGTAGGGTCATGCCTCCCCCCTGTCTTGAGGACCCTGGCTGGTACCTTAACCAAGCTGGTGACAGTGACAGTGCGAAGTCCCACCTGAGCCCTAGGACCCATGCTGCTACCCTTTGCTTACTCTTTGCTCTCTGGGTCAGATGGCTTTGGACTTCTTCACGCACCCCTCCTCGGGACAAGCGACCCCACTCACCACTGCTGGTCAGCAGTGAGCTCTCCCTTCCCTGACTCATAGCGTTTATCCATAGCTCTCTGATGCCATAGATCACTTCCTTCTTTCTTACGAGTGCTCACTTCCTCCCAAGGCAGTGCCTCCCATGCAAGGTCCTATCATTGCCGAAATATTTACTGAATATTTGTGATATTCAGGACACTATTCCAGGTCCTGCAGAGACTTGTCATAGGAAACGTGGTCCATACCTTTGCGAAGTTCATAATACATTCACTCATAGCCCCTGCAGTGAAAAGACATCAGTAGAAAGGGGAGATGGAGAGAGAGAAAGAAACGGCATTTACAACCAGATAAGGATAAATGTCCCCCTGTTCAAATCCACTGTGTGTTCCTTGCGGGGACATTGTGACATGGCGACCAGGCTAGGGAGCCTGGGTGCTGGCCATAGGAGTCCTCCCCAGGAATGTCGCTCCCCAAGCTCAGCAAGGACAAGGTCTCATCCTGTGGGCCCCATGACGTCCCCTCAGTACTGCCCTGTACTGTTGGTTTGGAGAAAGCAGTTTACTTGGGGAGGAAGAGAGTCCTCCACGAGATTCTCTGGGGTCCTCGCTTCCTTCTTTCTAAGACGGAGCTGGGGGATGGAGAGTGCGGCTTCTGGCCATGACAGAGGGAAGCCCTGCTGCCTCCTCTAGGGACCCTTACTCCTCACTCCTCTAGGGACCCTTAGGGTCCCAGCTAGCTGCAAAGGCCAGACAAGTGTCTTCTAAGTGAACGAATGAATGAAGGGAACAAATGAGAAAGTATGTCCTGTGAAATAAAATGACGTCCGCCGTGCCCATGCACGGGCTTGAGCTTCTGGATGAGCTTAAGCTCTCATTGTCCCATAGCGCTGCTCCCCCACAAAGCAAAAAGACGGACCAGCCCCAGGAGAAGGTGGGGAGGGTCCCCAAGAACCTTCTTCTCTGTTCTTTGGCAAACACTGCCATTTCCAGCCGAGGCATACTGGGCACCTGGGCAGGCTGTGGCTGGAGGAATTGGTCATGACATGGTTAAGGGACAAAGGGCACCTGTGTTCATTCCTGGGAAGTGCGAGAATGTAGATATGATATTGTCAGACTGAGCGACCTGCATCTCCCAGTGCAATGACTCATAAGTGAATTTTGCAGATGTAAAATGGTGGCATTGACACCTTCTAGCTCAGAAAAAGAACTCTTGCACCGAAAAATGCTTCAGTCAATAAACATTTGCTTTGCTAGGAGGCGGTCAGTGGGCCTTACAGGGCCGGAGGTTTGTGACAAGAATTTTCATCCTTGCTCTGAAAGCAATGGCAACCTTCCAGCTGTACTGAAGGGCCCTATCAGGTCTCCCCAGGCTCACCGCCAGCTGCTGCTCTGTCTTGGATGTGCCAGCGTTAGCGTCTTAAAAATAAAGACTCCTTCCAAATGATGGAGAGGGCAGACTGATCTTTCTGCAGACAAGAAAGAGGAAAACAGCAGATTCTATTAAAAAAAAAAAAATGAGTGCTGATGCTTATCCAGACCCAAGCTAGGTAACTGGATGGTTCCCTCCAGAGGCTCAGGTTGTCCTTCTTAACCCCCGGGCCTCAAATTGGGCATGTTCCCCACCTTCACCCGGCACGGTGCCGTGTGTTGATCTGAGGAAGCGTTCCGCCCGCCCAGCGGTCAGCGGGCAACAGATGGACACGCGCACATGGTCAGAAACACCCGGGTTGGGTGGGCGGGGCACAGACCCAGCCCGTTCTTCCCTCCGGTCTGGTCAGGCAATGCTGTCTGGGGCCTGCCCGTCCTGTCCCATGTCACACACGTCTCAGCTGAAGCGCCAGCCGGTGAGTGGTCCGTGTGGAAGTCCAGCCTGTGCCCACACCCTGCCCGGCTGGGGCCTCAGGCCGCATGAGGGCCGATGGGGGGCAGCTAGAGGGCAGGGTGCCTCCGGCTGCGGGCAGGTGCGCGCTCAGAAAGGCCCTTTGACGTCTGTCCCCAGGGACCCAACCTGGTCCCCATGGAGATCATAAAGATCCATTTCGGGCACACAGGGCCCAGGGTGCCTTGGAAACCTGCTTTGATTCTTATTTTTTAAAAACTGTCAATGTTTATTTATTTTTGAGAGACAGAGCATGAGCGGGGTATGGGGGGGGAGGGGAGCAAGGGGGAGGGGCGGGCAGAGAGAGAGGGAGACACAGAATCCGAAACAGGCTCCAGGCTCTGAGCTGTCAGCACAGAGCCGGTCGCAGGGCTCCAACTCACCACTACGGGATCATGACCTGAGCTGAAGTCGGATGCTTAACCGACTGAGCCACCCAGGCGCCCCACATGGTATCGTTTTGTGGGCGCTATGGGGATAATTTCACTTCTTCAACCATGTTTCTTCACCGACTTTGCTCTGCTGAGATGGAGCCCATCAATCCATTTCGCCTGCGGTTCCCCCGAGCTCCCGGCCGCCGCCTGCACCCCCAGAAAGGACCAGCATTTGCTGACTCTGAGGCTGTGAGTCTGGCCAAGGAGCTCGGTGGCTCCTTCCGCGCCACAACGTGATCATCGCAGCGATGACGTCGCTTAAAGGAATAAAAAGCAAGTCGCTTTGGCCCAATTTTAAGTTGGGAAGGGGTTCTGCGCGCCGCATGAGGGTTGCAAAGGGCCCTCAGAGCCAGGGCACACCTAAATGACAGCTGCCGGATCTGGTGACAGCCCTGGCACCCTGAATAATGACCCTGGCAAGGAGCAGAGGGAGCTTGGGGGTCCGGTCTAGGCTTCGCCTGCCTCCCCAGCCACTGCCTTGTTTAAGCACACCTTTATTTTTTTTTATTTTTATTTTTTTTTACAAATAGTTTATTGTTAAATTAGTTTCCACATAACACTCAGTGCTCATCCCCAAAGTGCCCTCCTCCATGCCCATCCCCCCCTCCCCCCCACATCCATCAGTCCTCAGTTTTTGTCAGCATTCAAGAGTCTCTCATGGTTTGCCTCTCTCCCTTTCCCCCACCATTTCCGCCCTTCTTCTCCCCCTTGTTCCTCCGTCAAGTTCCTCCTAATCCTCCTATACGTGCAAACATATGATATTTGTCCTTCTCTGCCTGACTTATTTCGCTCAGCATAACACCCTCAAGGTCCATCCATGTTGCTACACATGGCCAGATTTCATTGTTTCTCAGTGCCATGTTGTATGCCATGGTATAGATAAACCACATCTTCTTGATCCATTCATCTGTTGATGGACACTTAGGCTCTTTCCATGTTTTAGCTATTGTGGAGAGTGCTGCTATGAACATTGGGGTACATGTGCTCCTATGCCTCAGCATTTCTGTATCCCTTGGGTAAATTCCTAGCAGTGCTATTGCTGGGTCATAGGGGAGTTCTATTGTTAGTTTCCTGAGGAACCTCCGCACTGTTTTCCAGAGGGGCTGTACCATAAACACACCTTTAAACTGCACCTGTCAAAAGCATCCCCACAGCACTGGTCTGGCAGCCAGCAGGGGTTCCTTCCCATCAATCCCCTGATACGCAGGGCCCCACTTAATGCGGAATCCTTCTAGAAGGGCTCTGTGTGTGGTAAACCCCCCTCCAACCAGGGGGATATAGGCAGGGGGTCCTCAGTGCCTGCCCTGGGGTTGTGTGAGAGAGGCACCCAAGGCCACTCTCTGGCTCTCTCGCTCTCTCTTGCTCTCTCTCTCTGTCAGGATGCAAGCCAGGACATAAACCAGCCTACTTGCCAAGACTCTGAAGCAAAGAACCAATCTGAGCTGAAGAGTCTGATTTTCTGGGGTTTGCCTCCTTTTTGACCAATTTCCTCTCTTTTTAGACCTGGGGTCCATTTACCCCTTGCCCACCAGCTACTGTCCCTCCCCTAACCCGTCCCCAGGCCTGTCCCAAGCATCCTTGCTAGCGCTCAGACTGATTGGCCCTCGGGTCAGCCCATTGTTCTTGGGCACCGTGATTGGTTGAGGGATCCAGGCCTACGCCAATCAGCACACGACATTACCCTGGGCCCCAGAACTGGTCCTCAAATGGTTGGGTGGGGGTATGTGGCCCAGGTGGAGAGAGCAAGATGTGAAAACAGCTCCTGCCTCTTAACAGCAAGCAGGGAAAGAAATGTCTTTCCTTTCTCTGGACATCGGGGCATGTGGGTATGAGGCATGGGACTGCTACCACCATTTTGCCACCATGAAGGAAGCCAGGCTAAGGATGAAGCCCATATGGTTAGGGAGGGAAAGCAGAGAGAATCACAGATGGGGCTGGTGCCCCTGGATTAAGCCAGCCCTGAAGCTGACACTAACACTAGCATCTACTTACCTGAGAACAGACTTTCCTGTGGTTCGGTATCTTCATGGAAGTAGTTTCTTTTGAATGTAAGTAAGCAAAGGCTGGGGGCCACCTCAGCCCCCAACCCCCCCAACCCACCATACACATACACGCAAATTCACTTTCTGGCAAACTTACCTTCTCTGAGACTCGTCCAGGTGACTCGGGTATCACTGTTGTACATTGATGCCGTGGACTGATCTGCCCGAGTTAATAGTTGTGTCAGAGTTATCTTTGACCTTGGCTTTGCCCATCCTGGATCTCTTTCCTCTCTTTCCCCTTCTCTCTCCCCTTCTCTCTCTGGCCCCTGTGAAGACCCTGAGCAGAAGGACTGAGGGCAATGGTCTTTGAGAGCAGAGAAGAGAGTGAAGCCCCTTGGATACAACCAGGGCCACTGGAGAGCTGCTCTCACCAGGGCCTGGAGGCCGGCCTTGATTGTATCCAAGTGAGCTCTCTGCTCACAGGGAGGGAGCCCAGATTCACCACTTGACAATGGCAGGCTGTGTCTCTCTTTAGAGAGTCAGGAGAGCAGGTCAAGTGTGCCAGGCTGCCTTGGTTCAAATCCTAGCTCTGCCTCGTGTTAGCTATTTGACCAGACAAATTATTGTGCCTCTGTGCCTCAGTTTCTGCACCTGTAAAATGAGAGTCATTCTGGCCTCAGAATCAAATGAGTCAATTTTTTGTAAGAAACTTAGAACAATGCTAGAAACACAGTAAGCAGGCAATCATATTTAGTGCTTAGTACTTGTAGGATGGAGGCTCAGTTGAGTGGGTTTCTTATTTTATATTTTTTGTGATACTAATTTGCTTTCTTCCCTGGGAGAAGTGTCTGAAGGACCTGGGCAGTGCACATCTGACATCTCCCAGCTGTACTAGGAGGTGTGAGGCTTCTAGAATTCCTAGACTTGTCAAGATTCTCATGCTCACACAGTGCAGACATGAAGGGCAGGGCAGGCTGAGGGCCAGTATCTGGCTACACCCAGGACACCCCAATGACGGAGAGCTTGGGCCCCTTTCTCTCCCTGAGGTAGAGGTCACCGGATGACTGTGATCAAATGCCCTGAAGCCTGGCATGCTGAAGCCTGGAGCCCAAGGCAAACTGATCAATACAAGCTGAAGAAGTGAAGATCCCTTCCACCCAGCACCTGTGCACAAACCATGCCATCGATAATCATGGAGGCCTTGAATGACCTGCGTGTCTGGGTTTGTTCTCTGTTCTGAATCCATTCTGGAGCTCCACCTTGTGTGGAGTCTTATCTCATTCCAGCACAGAGATGAGAAGTAGTCCTGGAAGAGGAGACCTGCCGAGGCACAGCGGGGAAGGCACGTGGGGACATCGCACAGGGAGAGGGAACAAGGCGTCACCGCTGGTGGGAAACAGGTCATCTGTGGCAGTCTAGTGTGTCCCCACACACTGCACCACCTCACACCCAAGCATCCTCTCGGGGAAGGCCCAGGAAGGCTGCCTGGCCCTCTCCTCCTCACCCCGCCTGTGCCCTTCCCAAGTCCCCAGCCACTGAGGCCAGTCCAGCCCAAGTGGCTCTGATTGTGGACAGGAGCCAACGACACACCAGCCAGAGCAGACCCCAAGGCCTCGGCCCACCAGTGCCAGGCTCTTAGGAAGCCACTGCCACTCAGGGCCGAGTGTCCTTCGGCATCTTGCTTGCTCTGGACTCCAGGGGGCTCATGGCGATGATCTCATGGCTGCTGTGGCCCAGCCCACAGGAGTCCTCAGGGGCCTGACCATCCACTCTAGCATCAGAAAGAGCTTTGTGACTCTGGATCTTGGGGTTTCTTTGACTGGCCTTCCCTCTCCTGACACTTCCCAGTCAGCTTGATGGTCTTCAGTCCCCTTGTAGGGCCCTCCCTCTGTGACCGTGAGGCGTTCACGTGACTTTGCTTTGGCCACTGGGCTATTTGCAAGTGTGATGCCAGTAGGGCTTTGGAAAGTGCTGGCAAAATGGGGCTTGCTCAGTCGGCTTCTCTGCTGTGGCCATGAAGACATACCTAACTGGCCTGCTCATTGCCGAGACATATGGACAGAACTAATGTCCCCAGTTGCCCCAGCTGAGCCCCTCCACCCCCCTCCCCAGACCAGTCAATAGCCAGTGGATCTCCAGACACACGAGAGTCAGAGCCTAAGTCACAGCCTGCATATTTGTGAGGTAAATAAATGTTCTAAGCCACTGGGTTTTGGGGTGATCTGTCGCACAGCATAACCGTGGCAATAGCAAGTGAGACTGTCAGCCAGGTGGGGCACCTGTCAGTGCCATGGCAGGGGCTAACTCACCAGAGAGGAGCTAGAGGCAAGAGACAGCTGGTGTGGAGGGCCAGGAGGTGGGTGGCTCTTAAAATAAGGGTCTCCAGACACCACCCAAGGCTCATCCTCACGAGTAGTCATTCCTGAGGTGCACAGAAAGTGGCAGACAATGAGGAGGTAAAGGCACAAACACTGGCGGCTTTGCTGTTCACCAATGGCAGTGCTCGGTCTAGGGGCCACCACCCTCAGGGATGGTTCAGATCCAGGCCCTGGTGCTGGAGCTCAGCTCCCTATGGTTCTGGGCTCACCATGAAGAGTTCACTAGACAGCGTCACTGCCTTTACTTCCCTCCTCTGTCCCCACAGACAGTGACCACATTCCCTGCTGCTCTCCACCTCCTTGGCTGAGCCACAGGGCTTACAGCTCAGGGAAGGAACAGCCTAGAACCTCAAGGGCTTTGTCTCAGAGCTGCCAGCACTCCAGGCTGAAGGAGCTGCCTCTCCCAAGGGCACAGCCTTTTCCAAGGGCAGCCCACATCTAGTGACTGATCCCCTTAGGGTATAAACGTTGGTCCCCTCACCTCAGCTTGGGACGACCCCAGCGGCAGACCACCTGGAGACTAAATCACAGCTCACCTCCTCCCTCTGCCCCGTCCTGCTCAGTCACCTTCCGTTTCTTTCACCAGGCCGACCTCCAGAGGACACCCTGATAACCTTCCTGTAGGCCAGTCTCCACCTCACAGGTGGCTTCCCTGGGAATCCAGGAGGGACTCAGGGTCTGTCTTCGTCACCCTTTCAGTCCCCACAGAGTTGGGAAGGAGCCTGCAATCTCAGTGCTTCCTAGGAAGGCCTCAGGACAGCACCTGAAGGGAATGAGGTGGGCCAAGCGTGCAGTGTGGGGGGATGGGCACTGATGGGTCCACAGTGGAAGCGACCCGAGGTCACCAGGGCCCAGTTTGCTGGCAGAATCCCAGCTTCAGGACAGACCCACCTCACTTCAGCTGTCACCTTCCCAGAGGTGAGACATTTGTCTTTGCTACCGGCTATAGGAAATAAATAATCTACCTAATCTTTGCCCACCAGAGGGGAGTGTATGTCAACTGCCCTGACACCATACTAGGACTGGTGTGAGGGCTGTCACATCAGAAAAAGTAGGTCTGGAATGGAGAGTGCTGTTGACTGAATGTGTGCGTTCCCCCAGAATCCAGACATACATAATCCTAACTGCCGATGTGACGGTGTTAGGAGGTGTGGCCTTTGGCAGGCGATTAGATCACGAGGATAGAGCCCTCGTGATGGGATTAGCGCCCTCACAGAAGAGGCCAGACAGAGCTCCCTCTTCCCTTCCAACATGTGAGGACACAGGGAGAAGACAGCTGTCTAGGAACCAAGAACCAAATCAGCTGACGCCTTGATCTTGGACTTTCGGCCTCCAGAACTGGGACAAGTAAGTGTCTGCTGTTTCTAAGGCACCCAATCTGTGGTATTTTGTTATAGCCACCCGAATAGACTAAGCCAGAGGGTACGAAGGGGATCCTGGGGAAGTTCTCTGAGGTTCTCGGTGGCTTGCCCATGCCTTGGGGGCCCCCAGTTTAGATGCTGAACTTCAGAGACCTAATTATAGTAACAGAGACGAGTGTTAGACACACCAACTCTAATTCCATCTCTGGATACCTACTATACCAGGTACCAGGCTGGGCACTAGAGGGATGCTGGTGGAGCCTACCCCGGAACCTCATGGTGTAGCCATGACATGCACGTATCATGGCAGTATTAGATGTATCTTAGCATGTGGTGTCCTAGCAACTATGCAGTAGCCTGTGGAGGAGAAATACCAAGACTGTGGGGCACCTGGGTGGCTTAGTCGGTTAAGGGTCCGACTTTCGCTTAGGTCATGATCTCGTGGTTTGTGGGTTCGAGCCCCGCATCGGGCTCTGTGCTGACTTCCAGCTCAGAGCCTGGAGCCTATTTCAGAGTCTGTATCTCCCTCTCTCTCTGACCCTCCCCTGCTCATGCTGTCTCTCTCTCTCCTAGAAATAAATAAAAAATATTAAAAAAAAAAAGAAAAAAAAGAAACACCAAGACTGTAGGCATCAAAGTGAAGGCAAGATGCTGTCCCACTGGGGCAGATGGGAAAAGCTGTGCCCACAGGAGAAATGACATAGGAAATGTCGATAAGAATGCTCACAGAGTTCTGAGGATGAAACTGTACAATACTAGGCATGGTCACATCCTTCTCCAACCCAACACAGGCCACACTGTTTCTGTGAGGACTGGGACCCCAGGGCTCTTCCTGTCATCTCTGCAATATCAGCACCCAGCACAGGGTGTGGAACTTCACAGAAGCTCAATATTTGTGTTGTTGGAGGAATGAAAGGACAAGACAGAGGTGCAAAGGTGTATTAGTTAGCTATAGCTGTGTAACAATTACTCCAAAACTGTAGCAGCTTAAAACAACAAACATTTATCTCAGTTTCCCTGTCAAGAATTTCTGTGAGTTAAGTGCAGCTTAACTCAGAGCCTCACAAAGCTGCAGTCAAAGAGTGGGGCAGGCTCTCGGGCCCAATTGGGGCTGGAGAATCAGTTTCCAAGCTGTCTCATGGGGCCACCAGCAGGTGTCAGGTCCGTGCTGGTTGTTGGTTGAATTGAGATCAATCAGTTCTTTGCTACATGGGCCTCCAGATGGGGCTGCTCCCAATACAGCTGCTAGCCACTTCCAGAGTAAGGGCTCTGAAAGCGAGAGAGAAGGAAGGTTCAATGGAGGTGACAGTCATCTGGTTGTCTAAGGATCCTGGACATCCCATCACCTTTGCTACATTCTGTCTGGTAGAAGCGACTCACTAGGTATAGCCCACAGTTAAGTGGGGGAGAATTGCCCAAACGTGGGAATATCAAGAGGCGGGATCACTCGGGGCCAGCTGAGAAGTGGGAACAAAGTATAGCGAAGGCCAAGGAACTGGAAAAGGCAGCGTGCATTTGGGAATAAATGCACAGGGACATTGCAGAGCCCCCTCCATCATTACTTCCCCCTCTCCCTCCCTGGTGAAGGCAGGCAGCCATCAGCTATGCCCATCTTCTGGTAAATCTGGTTCCTTCTGGACTCCCTCCTGGGGTCCTTAGGCCCTGGGTTTTAATCACTTCTTCCTAGCCTCTTTGTTCCCAACCCTCTTCCTGCACTTGCTCCTCACCTGTGCTGCCTCAGTTTCCCCTTTTTGCCTTTTCAGGACCCAAGTTGGCAATTCTTCATGGTAAACTTTCTCTGTTCAAAGAGCTGGTGGTTTCTACCCCTCAGCTGGGCCCTGAGTAATACAGCGTGGAGGAGGAGGAGGCCAGTGGTCAGGATGCTTGGAGAACTGCCCTGCACCCGGGGCCTCCCTCAAGCTCCAATACCATGCTCCCGGGAGCCCTGTGAGCCAGGTGTGAGCATTTCACTGCTTCACAAGTGGGCCTGGTGGTTCACAGTGTGAACCCTTGCTCTTGGCCACACGGCTGCAGGTGATACCCACAGCCCCCTCCCCCACTGCTACACTGTGCTGCCCTCTGGAAGGAGAAGCCATCTCTCGTTCCTCCAGGGACAATGGGGACTTGGAACCCCAGGGTCAAGTTACTCCCACATTTGGGAGCACTGTCTTCAGTCTGTGAGGATGTGGAGCTAGGAATTATTTAAAGGACGTGCTGGGGTTTTGAAATCCGCGGCTGGGATTTGGGAAGGGATATAGTGGAGTCCCTGTCCACTACACACCACAGCACCTCAGGGCTGCCCAGAATGGCTGCCCCGGTGCTGGCCACAGCGTGGCTGCCCACAGAGGCAGGCGAGTGGCCAGGTCAATGGCAGGACACTGAGGGATGCCCAGCCCATCAGAGAAGAACCTCCTTCTCCTACATTTAAATCCACCCCTCAAATTAAGAACATATTTACTGGGGCGCCTGGATGGCTCAGTCGGTTAAGCGTCCGACTTCGGCTCAGGTCATGATCTCACGGTTCGTGGGTTCGAGCCCCGCGTCGGGCTCTGTGCTGACAGCTAGCTCAGAGCCTGGAGCTTATTTCGGAGTCTGTGTCTCCCTCTCTCTCTGACCCTGCCCTGCTCACGCTGTCTCTCTTTCTCTCTCTACTAGAAATAAATAAATATATATATATAAAAAAAAAGAACATATTTACTTGCACAATATGACTTCATTATGTTTGCACACAGTTAAAACCACAACCCGTGGGTTCGCCATATACAGGGATGTTACAGAAAGGATTGGCCATTTCTGAGCTTCTTCATAAGGATTAATTGGCTACTTGTTTATTGCCTTTGTCATCTGCTCTCATTTGCCTGCAAGTAAGCCACTGTTCACTGTCTTTGAAGGTTTAAGCTTAACTCAGCAGGGGAAACTTAAATCAGGAAAGAATATTCTAGTAGACACTGGTTACTCACTCAGCTTCCACTACCCCCTTCTTCTGTCTCAAGAATTCAGATTGTTTCTTAGGGTGACCCCCATCCTCTCTCTTGGTAGAGGGCCCAGGGTGAGCCCCAAGAGGCTTAGCTCCCTGGATGTCATCATGAGTGGGTAGGAAGAATGGGCCACTCTTGGGCCACTCTGGGGCTGGGGGGCCACTCAGAGGAACCACAGGGATAGAACAGGAGCCACAAGGAAGCCCACCCTGGAGCCCTTCACCTCTGATCTCCAGTCATACCAGCCAGAGAATTTCTAAAACCAGTTTGAGCTCAATTTCCTGTTACTTGCAGCCAAAAGCACTTTGACTACTACAGTTCTACCCAACTTCTGTTCCCCCTTTAAACTGATGACAAGTTACCTGTATGCACCTTGTATTCCCTTGTTACCTGTATTCCCTTGTTCTGGTTTGATTCTGAATTGAACGCTGATATTCAGGGCCCCCCAGCCCCACCCATGGCACACTGGGCAGAGGGGACCATACTTCTCCCTGTCTTCATTTCAGTGTCCCCCAAAGCAGACCCCATGACAAGGACCCCCCGACAAGGACGTAGAGAAGGGAAATGAAGGAGAGAGGGTGGGAGGCCCCTTAAAGAATGTACAGGTGTTTCCATGGCCCACAATGGGCTCAACCCACTGGGCCCTTAGAGAGATGTGGGAAACTGCCTCCACTGTGCATTTATCCACAGCCCCCAGCCCCATGGGATGAGGAGAGGACGTTGGGGGCACGAACCTCCCCCTGGCACTCCTGGGTGGGTGCCTCCAGTGGGAAGCAACTTCCCAGGTTAGCAGGGGAGAAAAGAGAAGTTTCCAGTAGGTGTTTCCTCCGCCCAGCGGGAGAGCCGGACGGGCATCGCAGTCTCTGCCCTATGTTCAATCAGGAAAGCCTCAGTCTCCTTGTCTGTAAAATGGGGCTAGAGGGAGTAATAATAAATGCACTCCCTGGCCTAACACAGGGGCCCTCTGAGTACTGGCTCTGTGAGTGGTGGCTCCTTAAGTGCAGAATGCATCTGCTGCATGCTGGCCGCTGTGTGTGACTCGGTCTTCTGCTCTCTCTTGCCACCCACGCTCCACTCCCTCCTTCCGCACCTGCTGGCGGCCTGTGGCCGGACCCTGTGCTGAGATGTCCCAGCACGGGGGTGGCAGGAGAATGCCAGGGAGCATGCTGTCTGGTGTCAGCAGCCGGGACCTAGACTGATCTGCAGAGTCATTGCCACCCACCTGTGCCCGCAGGCCACGTCACTCGGCCCTCTGGCCTGAGCAGCCACCTGCTTCCGGCCATGGGAGGCCCAGCACCTGACCTTTCCCTCCCAACATCATTTTCCATTCTGCTGCATTTTTGGCCCGGCCTGAACCACTTCTCTGGGAGCCGGGAAGGACTGTTCCAAGGCTTGTCATTGTTTCAAGATCAGGTTGCCTGAGCCTCAAGAATCCGACAGAAACCAGAACCTCCTCTGAGTCACCGACACCCACAATGGGGCCTTGGGCGGATGGCGGGGCATAGAGGGGAGGGCGGTGGGTGGTTCCCTTGCCCCCATCTGAGCCCTGGATGCTTTAGCGGTGCCCTCCCAGCTTGCAGTGGAGCTGGGATTTTGTGGCTCAGGCCAGATGCCAAATTGGCACTTGAGTCTGGCCCCCAGCCTGGCCCTTTCTCTTCCTTAGCCAACAGGGGAAGGTGGAGGCCCCTCTCGGGCAAGAAGAATGCAACTGGCCCACCACGGAGCTGGAGCCGGGAGGAGAGAGGTTTCCTGGCCTGGAGTTAATGCAGCAAGGCCCACGGGAAGCCCTTTGCAACCTTCCTGGCTGGGGCATGGGAGCTGCAGACCCCCCGGGACCTGTTGCTGTTCTGTCTTGGAGCCCACTGCCCAGGTCTCCATCCATCACCCCAGAGGGGCGGCTCATCACTCGGGCTCTCTCTAAACCGCTTTCTTGACATCTGTGTCCCACATGTACTTTGAAGGGGGGGTGCTGTCCACGGGGGGTGCTCTGCTCCTCCCCCAGCCCCCTCCCCCTGGAAGAAGGAGCTCTAGGAAGTTAGCTCATGGGTTGGCAGTCAACAAATGAAAGCTCTGTCCCTCATCTGCCCCACAGTCCTTCAGGAACCTGGCGAACATCTGTGGCCCCAGGTGTGTGTGGTCGGGGCCTCAGCCCCAGCTCCGGCCCAGGCTGCTTGTCTGATTATATTGCGCTAAGGCATGCTGTTCCAGTCACATCTACAGCCAGTGGGAGGCTGAGCATCGCTTTCAGAATCTGCCAGGGTAACAGTGGCCTCCAGGTCCCTCCAAATGTCCGCAGGTGACGTGCATGGGCCACCTGAAGCTCCCAACACTAAGGAGCAGGCAAAGAGGGACACTGGCTCCGAGCCAACATCCCCAAGAGCGGGCCCACCTGTCCTGTCCCTGTCACTCCCTTGGCCTTTCCTGTGGCGCTGCCTCTTAGCACTTCAGCGGACTCTGACCTGGACCTACCCTCCACTGACCTTAGTCCTGCTCCACGGTCACCTGCATTGATTAAGTACCTATTGTGTACCATGAAATAGAACAGATGCAAGCGTCAGGCGTTTTGGTCACAGCGTTGGCGTCTGAAAGATGTTTGCAGTTGATCAAACATTCTTTTGATCCTTGTGGCCACCTCTGGGTACACAGTCTATGAGATCTCCCATCTTCCAGATGAGGAAAGGGAAGCTTGCGTGAGGCCACGTGATTGTAGAGTCAGAACCGAGCTGTTTTGAGCCATTGTGTTCTCCGTGATGCTGAGTGGGCTTTCGTTTTCTCAAGCTTATTCCTGATTTGAGGGACAAGGGGTCCCAGCTGAGACCTCTCCTGAGCCACTGAAGCCGGCCAATAACCATCCAAGCATAATCATAGCCATGGGCCTTCTGGAGGAAGGGTCCTTGTCAGAGCCCACCCCCCCCCCGCCCCAGGGGATGGAGGGAGGGAGCAGCAGGTACAGCCTAGAGAAGAGTGGCCGGCTGAGTCACTGTAAGGGGATGCCCGGGGCGGGAGAGTCCACACACAGGACACAGATGAGCCACAGGGCCGTACCCTGCAGCTGATCAGGCTGGGCTGTGGTCGAGGCCAAGGAGTGTGGTCTGAGCGATAGGTAATGAATGACACATCACAGAAGACTTTGATCTGGGAGATGGGCCCCTGTATGTGTCTGGGCCGGAGTAGCCTAGGGGTGTGGCAGAGGGGAAAGGATGCCAGTTAGAAGGACCACTTTGGCCATATGGAAGGTGATAAGGGCCTGGAAATTGCATTTGAAAATATGGAGGCAACCAGACATTTCAGTAATGAGCGTGGCACGTTTTACCTGTAGTCACCATAACCACCCTGCATGGCGAAGGCCCCCGCAGGCCTCAACTCTTTTCCCTTCCTCCTCCTGTGGAGAATAACTTGACCCTTTCAAGTGGCAGTTCCTCACCCCGTGTCCTCAGTCAGCAGGGCTGGCAGGACCCCTCTAGGCCCCTCCCTGCACTGAGCAATGAGGCAGCCCAATACCTGCCCTGTAGCCTATCCTGAGGACTCCCAGACTCCTCTCCGGCTCGGATATTGGCTGATGGTCAGTTTTGCTCTGTGAATTGTGAATAAAGCAAAGACTTTCTGCAGCCTCAGCTTCATTGTTCTGGGCCACTCCCCACCATGGCTCCTCTTACCACTGGGGTCCCTTCTTCTGGTCAAAATCTGTTCCTTGCAAGAATCAGAGAGCAATTATTTATTCCCTTTTGGGGCCAACATCTCAGCGTGGTCATCATGGCATCATGATAAACATAGCAGCTGGCTTATAGCAGATGTTCAGTAAGCTAGAAGAAGAAAAGGAAAATGTTTCTTGAATGGATGACTGCATGTATGGATGAATGAATAGATGGATGGATGGATAGGTGGATGGATAGATGGATGGATGGATGGATGGATGGATGGATAGATGGATGGGTGGATAGATGGATGGATGCATGGATGGATCCATGGATGGATGGATGGATAGATGCATAAATGGATGAATGTGTGGATACCTGAATGCATGGAGGGATGAACGAAATGTATAAAGGCTCTGCTAGGCAGAGAATCAACTGAAAATGTCCTCTTGGATTGGAGACAGGTGGGGAGACGGTCCTGTTGGCTGCTTCACCTGTCCCCTCTTGGATTCTATGGATTGTGAGTGGCAGCTAAGTAAGTTGGGTAAGTGGCCAGAGCTCTCACAGTCCCAGGTAGTAATGTGTTGTCTGGCGCAGGGTGGATCTGGGTCAAACTGAGGTGGGACACAGCAATCCAAGTGGGACCTGACTGGGAATGGATACTGCAAAACAATGCATTAGCCGTCACTTTGCAGGGTCCAAAATCCTTCCAGATACAGTGGGAGTCAGCACCTCCCAATTCTAGCTGGTGATGCCAGACAACTTTTACCTCCTGGCTCCACTTTTATCTTCTGATCATCTGTTCGATGAGGCCTAGACTGGAGCAAAATGGTTTCCAGGGCAACTTTGCTGCCCACTGACTGAGCCCTGAGTTTCATGGGCAACAGTGGTAAAGGTACTTGGAGCCCAGGTTTACTCAAGAGCTGCAAGCCACCCCGAAGGAAAGCTGCCATGATTTTTATACACATACAAAGTTTGAGGTCTTTGCAGACCTTTGCTGAATATGTGCACATACACATGTATACATATACATATATATATAAAACATGTATATAGTATGTGTACACACACACACAACTTTTGTAAGAATAAGAAACAAAGTGCATTAAGGCCTGGAGATCCAAGAACACTTTCAGAAGCTCAAAAGTGAACGTCTGGAACAGGAAGCTCACAGTGGTGGCCCAGCCAGGGGGCTTGGAGAAGCTTGGCTCTGAGTTCCATAAACCTATTCTGATGCGGCTGTTGTGTGGCTTTGTGGTGGCAGGGAGCCGAAAACCCCCTGAGGTAGGTGAGTGTCGTTTGGAGCAGGCCAATGGTGTCATTAGTGCTGCCAACCACCCAGTGATTGGGTACCCAGTGCGGCTGCCTTCCTGGTACCCCAGTGTCCAGGCAGGACCGCGGAACTAGTTCTGGACAGTGATCAAAAGTGACCCGTGACACTCTCAGCCTTATGCATCTGCATGCTGGCATGAGACCTTCCAGAGGTCTCTTTCCCACTGAAGCAGAAGCTGGCAAAGTTCAAGATGGTGGCTGCCCCGTCAGCCTGGTGCTGGAGGGACAACAAAGGTCAGTGATCTCCCTGACAACCATAACGGACATGTGCCATGAGCGAGAAAGAAAACTTTGTTGCTGTTAGTCACCACAATTTGGGGGTTGTTTGTTACGGCAGCATAACCTAGCGTGTCCTGGCAGGTTTGAGGTCCAGATATCCTCAATAATCCCAGAAAAATCACCTGACTTTCCTTCCAGTCATGGTCAGAATGTGCTGGATCTCAAGTTCTGAGCTTGTTGTCCTGGCCAACCTCTGGATTGTCTCAACATCTCCACCTCCACCCCTCACTCAGAAAGCCCCCCCAACCACTCACTCTGGAGTCTGGCCCCATCTGTAAGAGTTGTTGCCTGGAGGGCTGTGATTTCAAGCCGGGCTGAGGAATTGCAGTGACCGGGTGACCTCCAGGGAAGGCATGTCCTGAAAGTGCGGGCCCCAATTGGCACAAAAATCTGTTTTCACACTTGCCATCGTTCTTACTGAGAGCTGATGGTGCCTCCCCTGGATGTGAGGGCGGCAGGGAGAAATCCCTCTGCCTGGAATGCTCAGTGTTAAGCAGGGGGCTGAGATGTGCGTGGACAACCTTGCAGGTGCAGCCCCGTCTCCTGGTCTGTCTGAAGCCCGTGGGGGCATGCTCTGCGCACCTTGTGTGGACCAGCCCTAAGTGTCCTCGGGCTGGGCAGCCCACAGAACGAGCATCCCTCAGCTCCTGACCCCGGCAAGCTCGATGGGGAGGTGGTTTTTAACAGCCTCCTGCTTATCGATTTCTGTGTGGTGAGGTCAACTTCAGCTCACTCTGCCATGGAGGGAGGCTAGAAACCAGTGCTCTTTTGTCCCCATCTATTTCCTGTGGGTTCTTGGCAGTGTGACCAGCTCCTCCTGCCTGTGTGACCTTGGGCAAATCACCTCACCCTGGCTCTCAGTTGTCCCACATCCCTGGCCTCTGGCCATGACACACTGAAAGCCTGCAAGGGACTTTCTCAGTGGCTGACATACAGGGGCATCTTAACTCCTCACCCAGTTCCCCCCACCCAAGGTGTGATTCTTATCAACTCCCATTTTGTCAGATGAGGATACTGAGGCACAAGGAGGTAAAGTAATATAATGGAGGTCACACAGCTAGTGGCATTGGTAAAAAGAAAGCGCTTAACACGGTGCTCACCCCTGAGGATGGCTCAGTCACTGACTGCTCAGACATGCGCTGCTGAGACCCACCCTCTCTGCCTGGGGCACCCTGTTTTCCCAGTGTTCATGCTCCATGCCAGTTTGCCTTTGGCCTTTATTATCGCCTTCCCCATCTCGTTCCTTGATGGGGAGAAGCACAAGAAGGCTGTGGCCAGCTGTGTCCACGGCCACGTGGGGACTTGATAGGCTGGACTTCCTGTGGAGTAGGGGAGTGGGCAGGAGCAGCCAATGGAAGACTGAACGGCAGGCAGCTAACAGGCCATGGGTGAGGCCTGCGGCCCCGCTGAGGGAGGCAGGGTGCCCACCCACGCAGCAGTGACCACCCCCACACCCTGGAGGCTGCCTCTCGGGCCCGTTCCTGGGCTTTGCTCGGCCCCTTCAGCTCTCTGTCTGGTCCCCGGCTGAGAGCTCACAGCTTCTCCAAGTCCTGAGTCCCTCACAGCGGCTGGCTGTGGTCCCATTTGCTGGAGGGCCCTGCCCCCAGCTGCCCCACACATCACAAAGCCTCGATCATACGGAGTCCTATGTGGGGCAGGGGTGGTCCCTGTGGGTGAGCTGAGGATGTGAAAAGGCCATTGAGACAAGGAAGGGATGCCGAAGACAGGTATCACTCCAGCCGCACTCATGCATGGAGCTGGCTTGTGCTGCGTGGTGGTGGTGGGGGGGGGTTCGGATGGAGCCTCGGTGCTGGCCAGGGACCCAGGTGTGCTGTGTACAGGGACACTCTCTCCGGTCACTTCCCCTTCTCGGGGGCCACTGCCAGCAGGACCCTGCTGTCCCCTCTCTGCTGTTAGGTGGGGAACAGTCAGAGGAAACAGAGGCTGGGATGGCTGGGCGAGGACCTCGCAAAACGCAGGTCCTGGCTCCTGGGGAAGCGGCCCTGCAGCTGAGAAATCCACCCACCCCAGACGATGGAGAACAACGCCCAGTGTGGGTGTTCGGCCTTCAGCAAGCACCACGCCCTTCCACCCCCTGAGAGCTATTTCTGCAGCTTCCTGGCTTGCTTCCTCGGCTCCATCCCCACCCTTGTCATCCTGGGTTAGACCAGAACTGATGGGAACAGGGCCCCACGAGGAACACGCAGGGCAGGCCTTGGGGAGGAATAGAAGTCTCCCTGGTGGAACAGCCTGGGGGCATCAAGAGGCTCCTTGGCCAAATGAAAGCCAGATTTAACTCCCAGGATTCCAGTTAAAATGAAAAAATCAGAACAATCGTGACTCAATCTGCCTTTCCTCCTGCGGCTCCCCCTGGCTCTTCCCATGGCAGGGGCCCCATAGAGCTATAGGGGCAGATGGCCATGTACAGCCATTGTACTCGCTGAGGGGAGGTGCCAAGAAGAGCCTGTGACAGCCTCCATCTTACTTCTTCTGGAGTGAGGTGGAGGACCTCGTTGCCAAGGGGACAAGCTGCGGGAGTCATTAAATGACACCAGAGACTCAAAGCACCTGCCAGCATCCCGATGGGACAGCTGGCCCCCTGCCCCCTGCTATACCCCACACCAGCCACCATGCAGACCCTGCTGGCCAAGCATGGGAAGAAGAAGACCTGATGAGGGGTTCATGTTTTTATCACACATGCAGAAACTTCTATTCATTTCCTCTCAAGAACTTAGACCTGTGGCTCTGATAAGAAATCTACCTTCTAAAAGCCAGCCTGGGCTCCCTGGAGAGCCTCATGGCCACTCTATTTCAAAGAGCACCACCACCCCACCCCCATCTGCCCAGATTCACCAACTCTCTCTGCTGCTTTATTTCCCCCCGTGGCACTTACTGCCCCCCAAACACACTCTGTATTTTACCTATTCATCTCACTTCGCATCTCTTCCCCCATCCCTGCTCTCCCGTAGAATAGAAGCTTCCTGAGGGAGGGGCGTGTCTGCTCTGTTTACTCCATATCCTCAGAACCTAAGCTCTCCCTGGCAGGCCGTAAGTGCTCAATCAATATTTCTGGAAGGAATCAAAAGTTTCCTTTGCTCAGAAGAGGTGACATTGTCTCAGCACGTTGGGGAAGCAGGACCTTGGAGTCTCTGCCTTAGGAACCCTCCTGGCAGCTCCTGTCCTGGGCTAGAATCAAGTGACCCTTTTCCCCCATCCTGGTTGCAACTTGGGAGGCCCTGGGCCTTGACCCCAGGTAGGTGGGGGGAACTGCTCCAAGCTGGCCAGCAGGTGCACTTCCGCACCCCAACCCTGCACCCCGACCCGGCTCCTGGCAGGTGGCAAACTCCAGTGGCGCCTGCCCTGGACCCATGAGACCACAGACTGCGGGGGTTTTTTTGTTTTTTTTTTAAGGTTTAAAATTTATTTTTATGTCTTAAATGCCTTAAAACTTATTCTGCATCATTAATAGCCTGCCTTCCTTTCACATTGCCTATGAGATATTTGAGTCTCCTTAACAGATTCCCCATTCTACACGATGGGAAGTCGAGAGTCGCCACAGTTGATTCTTTCAGTTGAGTTGATTCCAACTTCCCCAGAGAGGGAAAGGATGACTTTTTAAGACGTTTTAACACAATCCTTGGGTCACAGGAGTGCACGTTTCAGCTTGAGAAGCCCCGCTGGCCTGCCCACAAATGCCCTCTTCTCTTCTCTCCAGCTAAGGGAAATGCTTCGTTGAAACCATCCCGATTTCTTTATTCGCTGCAGCTACTAAAACAGTGCCGTTCGCATGCAGAAACGGTGAAGGGCAAACATGGCAATTAGCCACGGGGAGCGGGGAGCCCGGGCAGGCACGCAGAGCGCCGGGAAGGGCAGCGGCCTAATTGCAGGGTGTGCCGCAGCCGGGACATGCAGCGGGGGAGGAGGCAGCCGCCTGTGCAGGAGCGTCTGTCCGGGCTAGCACCCGTGGGGATGGCAGGGGAGGAGCGGGGTGACAGAGAGGCAGGGGAATGTGTGAACCCAGCAGCTCAGAGGCCTCCCTGGGCAGCACCAAGCCCTCCCCGACATCTGCCTGTCCGCCCAGCCTGGGGGCTTTTGTCTCTGCTAGGCTGGCCCTCCTCCCCCCAGTGACCCCTCTGCCTCGCCCTCAGCGAATGACACTCAAGGAGCACTACCCTGGGTACCTGCAGAGACCCGCGCTGGGCTTCTTCCTAGCTGGGGGGCGGGGGGGGGGAGGGGGTCAGGCTTCCAGCAGGCGGCTCTGTGTGCGCCCACTGAATTGGTTCCAGAGAGTTCTAAACCTTCGGAAGGATATTCACAGGGGGGCTCCAGCACCCTGGGGGGTTTCATGGAGGGGTGTGGAGGCAACCGCCAGGGCATGGAGGCCACCTGGGTGGGCACACCCTGTCAGTCAAGCTGCTCTGTTCTTGTCTGTTTTATATGTTGGAATTCTGAATGAGACATCAACTTTGGAAATAAGTTCTCACTACCTTTTTTAAAGATTTTTAAAAATGTATTTTGAGAGAGAGTGTGTGTGCACGTGAGAGTTGGGGAGGGGCAAAGAGAGAGAGGGAGAGAATCCAAAGCAGGCTCCTTGCTGTCATCAGATCTTGACTTGGGGCTCGAATTCAGGAGCCAGAAGATCATGACCTGAGCTAAAATTAAGAGTTGGACGCTTACCCGAACAAGCCACCCAGGCACTACTTTTAAAAGAAATTCTCACTACTTTTATTTTTTTTAATTAAGCATGTTTTAATGTTTATTTATTTTTGAGAGAGAGAGAGAGAGAGAGGCACAGAATCTGAAGCAGGCTTCAGGCTCTGAACTGTCAGCACAGAGCCCCAAGCAGGCCTCCAACCCACCAAACGTGAGATCATGACCTGAGCCAAAGTCCGATGCTCAACCAACTGAGCCACCCAGGCGCCCTGTTTTTCTCGCTACTTGTAAAAGGAGAAAGAAAGAGAATATGTTAATCCCATCTACTGTCTCCTTCCACAGATCGGAAGTGAGTGACTTGGTAAGAGGTAAGTTCTTTCTTTGCCTCTACCTCACATCCGCAGAGAAGGGAACCCCACATTTGTCTCCTGGTGCCGATTATTTCCATTGCCTAAAAGAAGACAAGGATGCTGAGTATCAAGATGGTTCATTCCCCCAAAGGCACACAGAGGTTGGAGGGCCTTCCGGTCTCTTCTGGCTCCCTTGACTCAGCTTTCTCCATCCACTGCCCACCAGTCATTGTCAGGGACAGGTGCCATGCTGGGGACAGGAACCAAACTGCCCCCCCCCCACATCCTAGGCCACCCAAATGCTGCCCTCTGGGGGCTTAGAGCCGCACAAGGAGACCCAGACAGGAAACAAACGTGGATGTGATTTCACCCGTGATCAGTGCATCCAAGGAAAATGGAACCAGATGGGACCAGAGAGGGTTAATTGTCTGCAGTTCAGGCTGCTGCATGTCCCAGTGGTCTGTCCCCAGCCTGCGACCTCTCTGCCATCCCAAGTCAGTACAATCCGATTCGTCCTTCCTGTTTCAAGGCAAGAGCCACTGCTTTCAGGACCCTCCCGGTGCCCCCAGCCACAGGCCATCGCCTGCACTGAGCTCCCAGGACAGCTGCCCCTCCCATGAGAAGGACCCCATTCTGCCTGTCCCCACACTCAGCAAACTCCGTCTGTTGTGTACAGGGAGATGCCCAGAAGGCCCACTGTGGTGTTGAGCTGCTGTAGGATGAGCCTCTGAGACTATCTGAGTGTGGGAGACATATAACACCTCTGGGTCCCCCTGTCCTTGGCTATAAAATAGAAAGTACTAGAAGATCTCTCAGTGATCCCATCTGGACCCCTGTGGTCTGAAGCTCTCCCTCCAAGGCCACTTTCATGGAGGTTGTTAGGTCATAGGCATGTGAGGACACTGGCATTTGGGCCAGCTCAGCACGCCTGCCTTTGGGGACTGTCTTCTGCTCCCCTAGTGTGGTTCCAGAGGTCTGCGGTCCCAGTCACCCCCCTTCTCCCTGCAGCATGGGTACATATGAGAGTCCTTCTGGGAGACCTGTGTGGCCTGAGCCAAGTCTCACTGCCCCCGGCTTGGCTCTTCCTCCCTGACCCCCCTGTATACCTGCTTTTTCTGCGTCTTCCCAAGAAGGCTGATGGCCTGGTTGGGAGAGACACAGCCATTGGCTTTCCCCTGTTGCCCGCCTTGTGCGCCCAAACTCATGCCAGGGCTCGGATTTTGACCCATCTGGAGTGGGGCCCGGCCTTTGGGCAGCAAGGTGAGACGACTGCCCATGGGAGAGCAGCAAAGCCTGATGAAGAGATCAGGCCCATCACTTCCGGGAGAGCCCCTCAGCCCCAGCCCGGGAGGACCAGGGAGGGACATATGACCCTAAGATGCCCGGCAGGCAGTGCCCTCCATGCCAGTGGCTGCGATGCATGCAGGGCTCCCTGGGGGCTCTCCCCCTCCCCCTTTCTGGCCCCTGTCCCCCCGGATCCTGTCCATATACCCGCTCCACTCACTGCTTCCTGCTCCCCCTACCCAGAGGCCCCCTCTGGCCACGGGGAACAGCTGCATCTGCTCCGTGCTGGCGAGGCAGGGAAAGGGGCCAGCCTAGAGCCTGGAGCCTGGGCTCTCACTACAGCCTGGGCTTCCCTGCCTCCTTCATTTGGAAGGACTTTCCACGTGGAAGGTACCCCAGCGTCTGGCATCTGGAGGTGTGGGGTGGGTTTGGCCCTGGGCCACTGAGGCCAGGAGCCTGTGTAACCATCCCTGGTTGTAAAGGCTCATCCCCAAGGGAACAGCGACCGTGTACAATGGTGCCCCCTTATCTGTGGATTCACTTTCCACGGTTTCAGTTGCCGGTGCTCAGCTGTGGTTTGGAAGCAGATGGTCCTTCTCTGACATCATCAGAAGGTCAGTAGTAGCTTAACACAACGTCACAGGCTGCGGCATTCCCCTCCCTTCACCTCGTTGTACAGGCGGGTTATCACCTCACATCGTGGTGAGAAGGGTGATTATAACACAGTCAGATACTCTGAAAGAGAGAGAGAGAGAGAGGCATCCACGTAACTTACATCACAGTGTATTGCTATAATGGTTCTATTTCATTATTAGTTACTGTTGTTAATCTCCTACTTTGCTCAGTTGATAAACTGAACTTTATCATAGGTACATATGTATTGGGAAAAAATGTACATAGTTATGTATGAACTGGGAATCTACTGGGGGTCTTGGGATGGATCCCTTGCAGATCGGGGCGGGGGGCTGCTCCACTCCAGACCCCGGCTTGCCGCCGAGCCCCTTTAATCAAATACAAGTGCTCTTCCCCAGCTAGTGTGATGAGCAGCATCTAGCTCTGCAGTCCTGAGACTTTTCCTGGGTCATCCCGGGCCTCTGGGCTGCCTGGAATGGCTGTGTGGCCAACGCAGCCTTCCTGTCCCCTTTCTGCTGCATCGGTCTGCTCCACGCCTGGTGCGGAGAGCCAGCGTTGCACTAAGTGGGCTGCGTGACAGTGATTTATTTCAGCATCCGGATTCCCACCCAGTTGCACCTGTGCGATGACCCTCCCTGTGAATGCACGTTGCAAAGGAGGTGGTAGGGCAGCTCCCCCCCCCGCCCCCCCATTTGGGGATGGGGAGGGTACCTACACCATTATTTATTCCCCTGGACTTACCTTATTCCAGACTGCCCAGATAAAAGCAGACCCTTCATTATCCCCCAAACCCGAGCTGGCCCTAGACCAAGCGTCCTCAGACCCAGGCTCTTGTCCTCCCCGCCCCCACCCTGGCCTCTAAGAAGTTTTGAAATAATGAAAGGAGGTAAGGTGGGGGAGGTACCCAAAATAAAGGCCTCTGAGGATAAAAGCCCGAATCCAGTCTTTCCACTGAAAAAAACTTCCATTTGTTCTTAGGTAGAGTTTAAAGAACAGAGTATTGTCCTTGTGAAATGGTTTCATTTTAAGCCTTTACTTTGGGGGTTTGTTCTGGTTTTGTGCTTTCTCTCTTCTCTGTGGCAGCCATGCATGAAAGGCTGGGGTCAGGCCAGGCATGTTAGGGGGCGGGAGCTGCCGGTTTCTCTTTGATTTACCCCAAGAACAGCAGGAAGCTCGTTCTACCTGGAGATGTCTGGCTGTCTCCTTCAGGCCAGTCCCAGACTTTGCTGAGAATAATTCCTCCTTGAAAAAAAAACCATAACAATTCCCATTAAATGTTTCAGATCGTCCACGCCAAACTCAAAGCCCAGAGAGAGGGCTTTGAAGGCTTTTTACCGAACAAAAATAAAACCCTTTGCAGACGCCGGAGGAATATTGCTGAAATAACTCCCAGGTATGTGAAATCGGCCGAGACGTGTGAGCGGCAGCACAGCAGCCTTGTGCCCAAGGTGGGGAAGGTTTGATGAATAAACGATAGGAATGAGGAACGTGGCTGGAAGACAGCCTGCTTCTCGGGAGATTTCAGGGGTTTTTATGATTTCATCCAACATTGGGTCAATGTTGCCGCTACTGATTACCTCCATTAATGAGGGAAGCAGATCGCCCAAGCAATGAGGTATCCCCATGGCGGAGGCTCACCCCCTTCCTACCTTCCAACACGATGACTGAGGATGAATGGTCCCCACCCTGGCAGAAACCCCATGGTGATACAAGGGAACGTCTTCAAGGTGGTTTTCTGAGCCTGGAGCCTAAGCAGACATACCCAAATTCAGTTCACTCATTCATTTACTCCTTCACTCAGTGAACATTTATTGAACATCTACTATATGGCCCCGCGTTGTTCTAGAGGCTGGACAAACAGCAGTAAACAAAAAGAAATTCTTGGGGGGCCTGGGTGACTCAGTCAGTTGAGCGTCTGACTTTGACTCAGGTCACCATCTTGCTGTCCATAGGTTTGAGCCCTGCATAGGGCTCTGTGCTGACTGCTCAGAGCCTGGAGCCTGCTTCGGATTCTGTGTCTCCTCCTCTCTCTCTCTGCCCCCCCCCCCAATAACTAAACATTAAAAAATAATTAAAAAATAATTCCTGCCAGCCATGCTCGTGGACATCGGCTATGTGGTTCAATAAACTCAGACAGAACACCTGACAGTTCTCTGGGGTGAACTTCTTACATGGGAATGTGCAGACATATCACATGAGACATTGTTAGACTCAGGAGGAGGATCTGATCAGGAGCTGAAGAGGGGCCTGAGGCTCTGCATTTCTAACAGGCTCCCAGGCAGTGTCATCGTGGCCGGCCCATGGTTAGAGCGCCGAGCTGTCTGGGTTCCATTCCAGCTCTGTCATCTGCTGTGTGAGCCTGGGCAAGCATTTCCACCACATTCTCCCTCAGTGTTCTCATCTATAAAAGAGAGGTTGAAATTGTCCCCACTGCACAGAAGTGTATTATGGAAATAAATTTCTTTTTTTTTTCCTTTCCTTAAGCGTGCTTGAAGCCTACTTTTCCTTCACTATACATAGTCTCAGCGATGCATCTTTGAAGCTTGCTCTTGCCCTGAATTTCCCTGTCTTTCCTGCCATAGCACTACATCTGCTTGGTTCAGAAGGCTCTTTCTAGACCTGAGAAGGTGGAAGGGTGCACAGCGTTGTCCTTGAATGCCACCACTCAGGTGGCCATGACACTGTTGCAGAGAACTGTGTCATCCATAGCCACCTAGCAGCTGGGGGAACCGGAGCAGACAGCTGTGGACTGCACCCTCACATGGGGACCATTGTGATCTCCAGAAAGATGGAAGAGCAGGGGGTTATTCAGCTCCCGGGATCTGGGTTCGGACTGCCTGGGTGCAACTCTTGGCTCTGTGCTGAAGATCTGGGTGATGGCAGGTGGGGCACTTAACCTCTCCGCACTTCATTCTTCTCATGGGTGACATGGGTTATTCCTAGTGCCAACTCCCAGCATTGGTTGGGTTTCCATTTCTCTGTTTGTTTGTTTTTTTGAGACCCAGTTTGGAAGCAGGTCCACAAGGGATAGAGACATCTGTCCCAGGCAGGTAGCATTTTGACTTGGAGCTTCAACCCCCTGAGTGGGTGGATGTGTGATACAGATGCTCATGGTCATGGTCAGGTTGATAAGGCAGAGGCATTGATGCCAATCTTAGTTCCAGCAGAGGTCCGAATGTCCCCATTGGTGACAGTTCCAAAGGTGAAAGAATGAAGAGGAACCTGGCACCTGTGATCCACTAGGCAGGGCAGGGCATGTGTCCAGGGACGCCGGAGACTCTTCATCTAAACAGCGAGGAACCTGAGGACCTGAGCTGGGGTCAAGGGCAGGCAGACGTGGCTGCATCTCCCAGCCTTCAGCATACTGCCTCTTCCCACCCTCAAGGCGCACAACAGGAGCCCCCAGTTCCAGTGGGAATCCAGACCTGCCTCTGACCAGCTGGTCAACTACAACGACAGTGGGTGATTCATTCAAACTCTCTGGGTCTCAGGTTTTTATTGTATTTTACTAATGAGAACGTTGAGATGATGGCTTCTAATGACAGGGAGACACCCATCTCCTGTGATCGAGGGTCTGGACTATCACTGTATCTGGTGGGAGAGGAGGGATCACCTCGGAGGGTCCCACCCCGAACTTACGTGGAAGCTTCCTTGTCTACAGAAACACCACGCAATATTTAAGACATACACTTTTAAAAGCACTGTTTATTTGAAATTCAGTTTTGTTTTGTTTTTATGGTTTTTTTTTTTTTAATTTCTAGGGGAGAGAGAGAGAGTGAGTGCGAGAGAGGAGAGAGAGACAGCGTGAGCAGGGGAGGGTCAGAGAGAGAGGGAGTCACAGACTCTGAAACAGGCTCCAGGCTCTGAGCTGGCAGTCAGCACAGAGCCCGACGCGGGGCTCGAACCCACGAACCGTGAGATCATGACCTGAGCGAAAGTCAGACGCTTAACCGACTAAGCCACCCGGGCACCCCTGAAATTCAGTTTTAACCAGAATCATATATTGTATCGGGCAACACGCTACAGCAGAACCCATGCCCCCGTGGGGTCTCTGCCCCCAGCCCACGAGCCTTCAGGAAGCCTGGCCCACAACGCTCCTCCCCCACCCTGCTCCACCCTCTCCCCAAGCCCGAGTGCCCCTCCTCAGTTCCGGGAAGAAAATGTTCTGTCTTGCTTTGACACTATTAAGTCACAAACTCTGTGCTTATCTTGGGCTTCCTTTTGGATTTGCAAAAAGCTGTCTTGGATTTTTGTTGTTGGTGTCAAACACATTGCCTGTTTTCTGCTGCTTTCATTCCCACTATAACTTTCTGAGAATATTTCTATTACTTCTGAAAGTAATCAGGGTGTGGCCACTGCTGACTGACCACAAGGGAAGAGGTTGGATGTGAGGATTTGAGGAAAGAGACGGTTCAAGGATGAATCTTTTGAGCCATTGTCTCTCTGCACAACCAACCAAGGAACAGCCAAAGTTGCCATTCCTGTGAGGTGCGGTGGGGGGATGGGGAGAGAGGGGGTCGAGCTGGCAACCCAAGGGGATGGACTATATTTAAATATCTTAAGGACACCTTGTCTGGAGCCCAGCTCAGTGCATGGGTGAGGCCCATTTAAATATTTAAAGTAATTGATAAGTTCCTTTTGGAATAGAAAATGCTTGCGTGGCATTTTTTTTTTTTTTAACTCAAAACAGTACAAAGTGGAATTTAGTGAAGCCTCACTCCTACTTCATCTCCAGGCTCTTGGTTTATTCTCCGGAAGCCAACATAGAGGCCGGGGGCTTTTGTCCGGCCAGACACAAATCGAGCACCCTCGGGCACATTTGCTTCTTTGTGCTTGGGTGTGTATTGTGCACAGGGTGTAGCTTATAGTTTTTTTTAACATGCATTTATTATTTTTGAAAGACAGAGAGAGACAGAGCATGAGCGGGGGAGGGGCAGAGAAAGAAAAAGGAGAAACAGAACCCAAAGCGGGCTCCAGGCTCTAAGCTGTCAGCACAGGGCTCGATGGAGGGCTCGAACCCACGATCTGTGATATCATGACCTAAACCGAAGTTGGATGCTTAATCTACTGAGCCACCCAGGCACCCCAAGGCTGTAGCTTATAGTGAGCACTATTCTGTTTCAGAGAATAGTGCTCCTTTCTTGGAGAGCATTCTTGGAGAGCATTCCATCCCTACACCCCTCCCCACACCTGAGGTCATCCTTGATGTGTGTCACCTAAGGCAGCAGGGAAGGCGGCCTCAGTGTGTGTCCTGGGAGAGGGCCTAACATCAGACGTCTGTGAAACACTTGGATAGCCCCTGGGAATGCCGCCTTCTTCCTGGAACTCTGGGTCCAGATCACTAATTAATATTTACAAGAATAACTTAAAACCTAACTTTGCACTCAGAAGAGAGTCCAACCCATTACATAGCTTCAAGATTCCATCTGATCTTTGCTGATGTACTTAGAGCTGTTTCTACACACTTTTAATTAGTGTATACACGCCAACTTTTGTTTTGCCCCCCGTCATAAACATTTCCCTGTATTAACATAAGATCATATCTTTTTGATTTGCAATGGAAAAACTGTGTCACGACTTTTTTCCATCACTCAAGCATCTATGGAGTGGATATTATTGCCAGGAGTTTTCTCACTGGTGTTTGAATACAAAAAGGAATGTGAAATATGTCATCTGAAAACTGATTAACTACTAAAATGGCCCCGTTCTCCTTTGCTCTGCATGTAAAGATTAAAAGTAATAATAGTCACGTGGCCCCCTCTTCGGCCTCAGAAAACAGCAAGCGGAGAAACAGCCCGGCCCACTCCATCTTCGTCACACATGCCCTTCCTCGCAGGCCCTTGGCGTGGAAAGGATTAGCAAACTATGTCAGAGGCCAGGAGCCAAAACTCACACCACACACCAGCCAGGAAAACACTCCCCTCCCCAGGCTCTGCCCTCCCCCCACCAGCCCAGCACCACCGGTGCCTGATAAGAAACCACTGAGCAGGCCAGGGGGCGTTTTGGAAGCTAACTCTTCCCTCCATGAAGTTTGCGTAAATACTTATGGGACCAGGTTGGAAAAGAGAGTATAATGATTCCCTCTGGGAGGACGATGAGGTGGAATCTTCAGGACAGGTTGCCATCGGACATTTTATTTAAGAACGAATCTCTGGGGCGCCTGGGGGAGGTCATGATCTCACAGCTCGTGGGTTTGAGCCCCGTGTGGGGCTCTGTGCTGACAGCTCAGAGCCCGAAGCCTGCTTCGGATTCTGTGTCTCCCTTTCTTTCTGTCCCTCTCCTGCTCACACTCTGTGCCTCTCTCTTTCAAAAACAAATAAACACTAACAAAAATAAAAGTTATAAAAAAAAAAAAAGAAATCTTGAGCTTGGGGCAGATGTAGGCAACAGATTGGATGTCACAGCCCTTAACACTGGAGCTGGAGAGGCGTCACCCAATCAGAAGACATAGTGGTGAGTGGGCTGGTGGTGGATCCTGATGTCCACTGCCTAGGGGTGGGGAGAGGGGCAATAGGTGTTAATGCTTCAGATGCGGGCACCCAGGAGGGGCCCTGGAAAAGGACTGGGACAACCAACAGTCGGAGCACCAGCAGCAGTTATGGGGCCACGATCCGGAAAGGTGGCTGGGTTAATAACACCCAGTCCAACCACTGCTGGGGGCCCTGGCTTGACACTGGTGTAACCAAAGATCTGGGCTCCCATAGGTGACCCTTACCTTCTTTCTATGCACCTTCTCTGTAGCCATCCTCAGCAATCCTGTGTCTCACTCGGTGGTTCAAGTCCATTGCTGGTTAATAAAAAAGAGGTAACGTACCGAAGCCATTAGAGGATCGGGGAGAGATTGTCACCCAGTGTTCAGCGAAGTGTAGCTCCGTAGGAACCATGCCTGCCCCTCGCCATCAGTGGCCTCATGCATTCTGGTTTTTTCTCCCACACAGCCCTAAAGACCTTCCTAGTGGTCCTGAGTAACTCCTTCTGACACCAGTAGCTGTATAATTTATGGCTCAAACCAGGGTGCTTTGGAAGTGAACAGAGGGCTTTTAGCAACCGCACCAGGTCCAAACCCAGCAAACCATGAACTTCCGTCTCCTGGGCTCTGACTTATACACCCCACTTGGTGCCACAAAAGCCAGCGGTTTGCTAAATAAGTCTGCTATTTCCCCCTTCTACTTGGAGGCAAGAACAGCTTTCTCCCTGTGGGTCGATTCGGCTGCTAAGAAAATGTTTCCTCCCTCGCCTTCCATGTCTGCTGTCAGAAGGAAGAAAGGAAATTTAAAAATGGACGTTTTATGGGCTTTGTGTCCCAGGAGCTCCATGGTCAATCTCATTTAACTTAAGCCTCACAGGCCTGTGGGAGGGTAGGAATGTCCCCATTTTATAGACAAGGACATTGGGACTTAAGGAGGTCCTGGCTTATTAGTGGCAGGCCAGGATGATTGACCGGCTAACTAGCTCAAAGAAGACGGTTTACCAATATTTCTAAAAGGGAAGAAGGGAGATATATTCAGAAGGCCATCTACTTTAAAACAAGCGTTCTTCATAAAGGACTCCACATCATGCCCGTGACACTTAACCTTTTCCCTTACAGGCCTTTTTCTTTTTCACGTTTGACCCTTTTGAAATTTTTTTCATCAGTGGGCCTTTTCTGCCTGGTTTTGATAGCCACATTTTTATTGACATGCAAATTCACAGCAAGCAGCTTGCATGTGAACACTATTCTAATTATTATACTTCTCTGGTTCATCAGAAGGCTGTATCGTAATTGGCTGCAAGATTGCCGATAACCCACAATAGCCTGATTTGGAGCTGTACCAATTTTTGCATCTGCCTAATAAAAGGAAACAGGAGACCGGGAGAGTGTTCACCTGTTTTATACGTGTTTCTTCAAGGTCAAATAATCTTTTATTCCCTTCCCAATCTACATATTCATAAAGACCTTTGTGCAATTAATGAGACGGAAGATTAAATGGTTGCAGATTAAGACCAAACCCTACTGTTCTCATTAGAGTAAAAGTTACTTAGTCAATCAGATTAGAATTCCAAATTCAAACTAGCTAACCCAGGAGTGTAACAACGTCAACACACACATATCGTCTTGCAGTCGGCGGCTTGCACATAGCCACTGGAGCCTGGGGGGTGGGAAAGCCAGGAGCCCTGGTGACTATTTTTACCTGTGCAAAGATGCTTGTCCCAGAGATAGACCCCAGTTGCTAAGTGCCCCCGGTGGTAGATGAACAGAGGAGAGGGGAAGGAATCCTATTGTATCACAAGGCCTGACACAGTTGGTAATAGAAGAAACAAAGTCCCCCCACGTTGGTTGGGTTGTAGATTTTTCTGGGACTCCTCCTCTGGGAAGCTTAAGGAGTTTTTTGGGTTTTTTTTTTTTAATAGCTTATTGTCAAGTTGGTATCCATATAACACCCAGTGTTCATCCCAACTAGTGCCCTCCTCCATGCCCATCACCCCCCTTCCCCTTTCACCCACCCCCATCAGCCCTCAGTTTGTTCTCAGCATTCAAGAGCCTCTCATGGTTTGTCTCCTTCCCTCTCCCCCACTATTTTCCCCTTCTCCTCCTCCATGGTCTTCCGTTAAGTTCCTCCTAAACCTCCTATTCGTGCAAACATATGGCATCTGTCCTTCTCTGCCTGACTTATTTCGCTCAGCATAACACCCTCAAGGTCCATCCAGGTTGCTACACATGGCCAGATTTCATTCTTTCTCATTGCCATGTAGTATTCCATTGTATAGATAAGCCACATCTTCTTGATCCATCCATCAGTTGATGGACACTTAGACTCTTTCCATGATTTGGCTATTGTTGAGAGTGCTGCTGTGAACATTGGGGTCCATGTGCCCCTATGCATCAGCAAGGAGTTTTGACAATCAATGAGACCTTCATGGATGAGGCTTTGAGGACACTGGGGTTGGTCCCCTTTTGTCAGGGAGCTTGTGACTTCCTTGGGGATGTCAAGATCTGTACATCTGAGAAGGTGACGAAGGGAGATGGGTTTGAAGCAGAATCTTCACTTGTTCTTCACAGACTCCTCCAGCAGTGCTTCTCAAAGGGCACTCGGTTCTGTAACTTGTATCCGAACAAGTCGGGACCTGGCCAAAGTGAAGATTCCTGGTCATACCCCAGACCGGCTGGTAGGCCTGGACATCCTTAGATTTGACAAGCCCCGGATGATCCTGATGCACACTGTGGAAATCACTGGCTTGCATACGCATGGATGGATTCAGAGAATCCATTACCTCCCAGATACTGGATACAACATTTTATTTTTATATACGTTCATCTGGGAAGACTTTGGTAGTTTCCACCAGGTTCTCACAAGTGGCCTCGCATCCCCATAAAAGGGTAGTAACCCCCTGCATAGAGGAAAGAGATTAGGAGAACAGAAGTTGGCCAAGCAGGGAACAATGGTGACCATATAATCCAGGACAAACTATAGAGCCTCTCCTGTGCAGTGACGTGTTGGCCATTCTTTCCTTCCAACCCCATGTAGGTGTAGGTGACAGTACCACGTGAATTCACAGGAGAGAGGGAGGTGACAGAATGGCCTGGATGAGAGCTCTTCCCGGCAGAGGGGTCCAGACGCAGAGCACAGTCTCCCAGGTGGGAGCATGGTCTGTCAGCCCCGAGAGCTGAGTCTTTTTCTCCTTCTTTTTTAAAAAAAATTTTTTTTGCATTTACTTATTTTTGAGAGACAGAATATGAGTGGGGGAGGGGCAGAGAGAGAAGGTGACACAGAATCTGAAACAGGCTTCAGGCTCTGAGCAAGCCGTCAGCACAGACGGCTGTGCTGACGGCTTGCTCAGAGCCCGATGCGGGGCTCGAACCTACGAACTGTGAGATCATGACCTGAGCCGAAGCTGGACACTTAACCGACTGAGCCGACCAGGCGCCCCTTTTCCTTCTTGAGTAAGCACACCCAGTCTCGCTGCCTATCCCTCTACTGTTTCTCCAAACTTGGAGCCTGGTCCCATTTGCACCTGGAGCAGACAGTGCAATTTCTCTGGCTTTGAGTGCCTCCCCTACCCCAGAGAGCACGGAGGCTTATTCCGACCTTCTGTATGATTGCTAATGAGATCACGTCTGCCTCTCAGGAAAGGGCGATTATCCTGCTGTATGGGGTTATTACTCTTTACAAGTGGCGCTCGGCCTGCCCGGCTATTTGCCCGCCCCCGGCCACACACACCTGGCTGGGCCAGGGCAGCTGCTGGGAGCCGCTCCTCGGCAGCTGGCTCATTAGCAGACATGGCCTGCGTGGTGGGTAGAGATGGGTGGGGGATAGCACCCAGGCCTGTCGGGGCCTCGGGGCCAAATCACAGTGGGAATGGCACTTCCCCCCACCACGCCCTCCCAACCTGTCTCAGCTCTGGGTGGCGGGTGGGGAATCTGCAGGCTCTCCAGGCTGGGGAAGAATTCCTACCCATGCAGAGGCCCAAGTGTATTGGAGGCATAGTGTCTTCATCTTGTGGAAGGCTCCTGAGGACCCTACCCTGTCCTGCGTGGCGGAAGTTCATCACAGCCCGCAGGAAGAGTGAAGGGATGCACCAACAGTCTCTCAAGCATGAACTTGGCCAGCAGGCTTGTCCTCCACTTGGACATGCTGCTCCCCCAGTCTGTGGACCCTAGTCGCCATCCCTGAAGCCACAGTCCAGCTTTCCCAGCTTTCCCTGATGGTCCTAGTCCTTGCCCTAAGTTTGGTTCCCTCCCAGTCTGGCATCCGGGGAGATCACATGTAGGGGTTAGAGGAAGGGGGATGGGTGCAGGAGTATCCTGGCAGCGCTGGGGACATGACCAGCACCCACAGGAAGCCCTGGCAAGCTTGGAGGGAGGACCGGAAATCTCACAACAGGGGCCACACTGGCTCGTCGCCCCTCCTCCCTCCCCCGCGTTAACCTCTGTCCAGCCTTGTGCGCTGCCCACCCATCCCGGGGCTGTGGGGGCTGCCAGTTTCCTGTGTCCCCACACCTGTTCTTGTCACAGCTGTCAGCAGGCCTGTAGGGGTCTGCAGTGGGGGGAGCAGCTTTCAGCAGTCTCACATGGATGTCCCCGTCCACACCCGGCGAAAGGAGGGTCCTCACGTTGTGCTTGAGCACCCTGCCTCCAGCTTTCATCGCGGTCCAAACCCAAAGTCTCCCATACTGTCTTTCTGGGAGGGCATCTGTGACGGAGAAGAAGAAAGTGGACAGAATAGGTTTCCACATCTGGGTCATAGTCTTCAGCATCCGGTAAGGGGTACATGAGACCCCCAGATAACCCTCACCCCCACTTGCCCTGAGAGTCAGAGGCCAGAACTGCACCGCCCAGAGCACATCCCCTCTGAGCCTGTGCCCATCTGCTTGGGCTGGTACAAGAAAACCACGGACAAGGGGCCTTACACAGCAGAAGGCTGTTTTCTCACCCTTCTGGAGGCTGGAAGTCCAAGGTCAAGTTGTCAGCGGGTCTGGTTTCTCCTGAGGATCCTGAGGAGAAGATTTGTTCCAGGTCTCTCTCCCTGGCTTGTCGAGGGCCGTCTTCTCCTGTGTCTTCACATGATCTTCCTTTTGCCCATGTCTGTATCCAAATGTCCTCTTATAAGGATACCAGCCGTATTGGATAAGGGCCCCCCTTACTGACCTTATTTAAATTTAATTACCACTTTGAAGACCCTGTCTCCAAAAATCATTATGTTTAGAGATCCTGCGAGTTAGGACTTTAACATACAGCTTTTTTGTTTGTTTGTTTGTTTATTATTGAGACAGAGAGAAACAGAGCATGAGTGGGGGAGGAGTAGAGAGAGAAGAAGACACAGAATCTGAAGCAGGCTCCAGGCTCCAAGCTATCAGCACAGAGCCCGACATGGGGCTCAAACCCACAAACTGTGAGATTATGACCTGAGCCAAAGTCGGACGCTTAACTGACTGAGCCACGCAGGTGGCTTTTGAAGAGCAACATAACAGCTTTTGAAGAGGAACATGACTGAGTCCCTAACAGGCTCCCAGGGACCTGCAATTTCTCTGGGGCTTGATGGCCCCCAGAACATAACTGGTCCTTTCCCTAGGAGGTCGACAATCCAGGGTGAAGGGAACAAACATGGAGGCAGACCCAAAGAAAGCCACTCATTCTTGAAGTGGGGAGATCCTAGATCCATCTCATCCAGCCTTCTGCTCCAGTGGGCTACCAGTTAATCTTTCTGGTCTTTAACCTTCTTTGGGTTGAAAGTATGAGGTGGGGGGGCGCCTGGGTGGCTCAGTCAGTTAAGTGGCTGACTTTGGCTCAGGTCATGATCTCACGGTTCATGAGTTCGGGTCCCGCGTGGGCCTCTGTGCTGACAGCTCAGAGCCTGGAGCCTGCTTCAGATTCTGTGTCTCCCTCTCTCTCTGTACCTCCCCTGCTCACACTCTACCTTTCTCTCTCAAAAACTAAGTAAACACTAAAAAAAAAAAAGGAAGAAAGAAAAAGAAAGTGTGAGGTGAGAGGCACACATCCAGGCTGATTTTGTGAAGCACGTGCCCTTATTCTACTTTACAGAGTAGAAAAATGATGTACAGGGTCATCCTGAAAGTGGGAGAGCTAGGAGCTGAAACCCAGCCTGGCTAGTCCTGGTGCTCACAATCTTACCTGAGAACTTGAAGAAAATGTAGGAAATTTTTAAAAATCTCAAGGTGGGAAAGGCTTTTTAAAGCATGACAGAAATCTAGGCATATTAAAGGAAAAAGACTGATACATTTCACATCCAGTAAAGTTACTTCGTGGCCAGGGAAAAACACATGTAAAATGTGACAATTACCACTTTCCTTAATATATAATGAGCTCTTCCAAATCAATAAGATGAAGTTCAACAACCCAAAAGAACGATGGGGGCCAGAAAGGGAAGAAAGAAAGAAAAGCTATGAACAGGGAGTTCACAGAAGAAATATAAGTAGCTACTAACATGCCAAGGATCACCCAAGAGCCCTCACCATTAAAGAAATGGAAATCACTGTCCCTTTTCACCTGTTGAGTGGCAACATAAAATAAAAAGGTTTACAATTCCAGTACTGATGAGAGGGTGGGAAAGGGAGATTGCTCTATATTTTAGGAGGCAGTATAAGCTGATGGAACCTGTTTAAGAAGTATCTAGAATCCGGCAGAATCCAAACAAAATTGACTTTGCAAATACCATTGGGCTCAGCAGTGCTGCCATGAGGTACAGCTATCCCTGCTTTTTGAAAGTTTGCGTTACACCATTTCACTTTTACGAAAAACCTGTATTAGTACCTGCTTTTGAAAACCAAAAGAAATATGAAAGGATTTTTGCTTTTACTCAAAAAGCAAAAACAATATTCAGTGTTTGTTTTGCAGCAAGTCCTTACAGAAGCAGTGCTCACCCCACACAGCAAGGATGGCACCACCCCAGGAACTATGCTCAGCATCTTGGCAACAAGCCACCAGAGCCTTGAACTTCTCTGTGAGCATCTGTGCCTTATCTCAAATTATTTTATGCGTCAATCAGCATGATATGTCCAAAGGTAGCTGAAAGCCTAAGATAGGATTCTTTGGGGTCTGGGAGCCCTCCAAAAATTTTCCATGTAAGCTAATGTTAATTGCTTCTTTGCTTTACACCGTTTTGGCTTATGAAAGGTTCCACAGGAAAAGCTCTGATTTTGGATAGTGGGGGAAACCTGGATCTGCCCACAGAGTCTTTAAGAATGCTCATTGCACTAGTCTTTGGAATTAGTAAAAAAAATTCTAGAAACAGCCTCAATGCACTGATAGGGCAATGATGGAGTGAATTATATCTCTTGCTCCCTGAAATGGAATTCTACCCAGGTGTTCAAAGGACCAAGGTCAGTTCATAAGTTCTGGCATTGGATGGGAGTTGGGGGCAATCCAGGATACCCCCCCCATATCTATGTGTATATATATATATATATACATATATATATATATATGTATATATATATATACACAAACTTTATTTATTTTGAGACAGAGCGAGCACAAGCAGGGGAGGGGCTGAGAGAGAGAGAGAGAGAGAGAGAAGTTCCCAAGCAGGCTCCGCACTGTCAGCACAGAGCCTGACACAGGGCTCGATCCCATCAATTGTGAGATCATGACCTGAGCTGAAATCAAGAGTCGGAGACTTAACCGACTGAGCCATCCATGCATCTCATCCAGGATATACTTATTTTTTTAATGTTTATTTATTATTTCTGAGAGATACAGCGTGAGCAGGGGAGGGTCAGAGAGAGAGGGAGACACAGAATCTGAAGCAGACTCCAGGCTCTGAGCTGGCTGTCAGCACAGAGCCCGACGCGGGGCTCGAACCCACGAACTGTGAGATTGTGACCTGAGCCTAAGTCAGATGCTTAACCGACTGAGCCACCCAGGTGCCCCCAGGATATACTTATTAAGTGAAAAGGTGGAGTGTGGGCTGTGTGGGGAAGCCGCCTCCCATTAGTGTGAGAACGCCACCGGAGAAAGGTTCCTCAGGGAAGGAGCCCTGGGTTGAGAAGCTCACCCACACCATGTCCTTCCTTCCCTGAGCTGTAGGGCTCTCAGGCTCTGGGGTGCATGGGGAGCCCCTGAAAGGTCTTGTTGGAAGGCCCCAGCATGTCTCAGCCAACAGGTCTGAATGTGCATTTCTCACTGGTTTCCGGGGACCCCATTTGAGAGCAACTACTGTTGTGAACTTGGGCGCCATGTGGGGTCCTGGTTTTATAATTCTTTAAATAAATAATTTATGAAAGTAATCCGTGGCCCAGGACCAGGGCTGGCCTGCGTCTCTTCTCTACAACCCACGCCAGTGACTGATTTTCACCCTGTTGGTCAGGAAACCGCTCACTGACAGTGTCTAAACTCGGTCTCCTGCCTTAATTGACCCACTCCCCCAGAGGGGCCGAGCCACATATAGACTCAATCTCCCATCATCCTGCCTGAGACAAGAAGCAAGGGGACCCTGCCCCTGGAGCCTTCGAAGGTCAAAGCTCCAAATCCCCTCGGTGTTAAAGCAGCCCCTTTGGGGTCCTGTAATCCCAAATCACGAGATCAGCGTCCCTCTCCTCTTCCCCTCCTCACCCCCCAAGACAGAGAAAGGCAAAAAAAGGAATGGTTGACACCTGTCCCTGTGGAAAGGTGACAACTTCACCATAGCAAGCTGGAAAACTCGGAGCCTGATTCCCGGGAGCCTGTGCATCCAGAGACTCTTGACTGTAAGACCAACAGTGAATTCACACCCTGGGAAGGTGCTTGCTAAGTAAAGCCATGTTTAATGAGGAAGACAGGGTCCTCCTTCAGAAACCTTGCTCTATGTGATGAACGTCGTTTGGAACCTCCCTGCTGCGACCGTGAAACCAGGGTCCCTGAGACAGCCCTGAGGTCACCCCCAGGATGAGGTGCCGGTGGCAGTGACCCAGATTCCCTGCTCGGGGGTTGCGGGCGCTCGCTGCCCGTCTGCCTCCTAAATAAGTGGGATTGAGTCACTCCTGCAGCCCCCTCCCTTCCAGCACCCTGGTGAGTCAGAGCCCCAAAAAGGACGCGCTGCAGATCAGTCAGTCAGTAACACACGTGCCGGGTGGAGCGGCAGGGTCCCCTCGGCCACCCTGCCCTCTCAGATGCTGTCCCCAGCCCCTCCCACGTGCCTTCAGCCTCTCTCCCTCTGCTCTCTGCCCACCAACCCTGTGACCTTGTTCCTCTCTCTCCATCCTTTATATTCTCCCTCCATTTCTGTTTTCAAAAGGGGGAGAAAGCATTCTGATTATGAAGCATTTCCAGGGCTGTCTAGGTCTGCCGAGTGCTGGGTCTTTTGTTTGCCTCTCCCCCCCCCCCCCGCCCGAGTCGGGGTAATGTTATTATCTTCCCTTGACAGGTGAACAAGTGCTGGCCGTGGAAGGCCCCACGCCGGCCAAGGTCAGACTCTGCGCAGCCATGGACCCTGAGTGGGGAGCTGGGGTGAGCGTGCGGTGGGGGAGGCTGGGGTGCTGAGAGCCCAGCGGGGGAGGGGGGGGCGGTCTCTCCTGAGACACCAGCGTCACTGGCCGCTCGGAAGACAGTAGGATGTGAACGCAAATCCTACTGAGCAGAGAGGGCAGGGTCTGGATTGAGAGGCTTCGAGAACAAGAGGGGCAGGAAGTGCAGGACTCAGGGTTTAAAGCCTGGCCCTTTCACCAGGCCCTCCACCCTCCCTTCACTCCCACGATCCTCATTTGATTCTTAGAAGCACCCGTGGGCGGCATGGGAATATCATGGAAACCAAGGCTCCCGGGCATGGGGACGTGCCCTGGAACGCTCACATCCTTGCCGACCTAAGTGAGCTTTCCCCAGTGTCTTTCTCCTGACGGCACAGTCTCTCTAGATGTCTGTTCTGCCCCCATGATGGTCTGAGAGCCAAGCAGACGCAGACGCAGCAGGTGTCAGAGTTCACCTTGACCGGCCAAGAGCCAGCTCCACCTCCACCTCCAGCCACGCTACTTGGATTTTGCTTCAGGCAGCTGCACATCCAGCTTCCCTAATAGCTGGGACCTGGGTGTGTTCGAGGTCACCGCTGTGACTGAGGTTGCCAGCGAGTCGCCCGTGGCAGGGTGCTGGGGCGCCGCTTCCAGACACAGTCACCGCCCTGTCTCCCAGCTGCTTCCTGATCTTCCTGCCTGAGTGCAGAAGTGAAATCCGGCCTGCGGTGGCCGTGCGGTGAGTGGGGATGGCAGGGCCCAGAGCCCAAAGGAGTCTGGGGCCCTGGGGCCCCTCCCAGCCCCCTCCCAGCACCGCCAGCCCTGTCTGCTTCTGGCCTCGTTCTGTGAGAAAACGCAACTCCGGTCAGGCTAAGTGGCTGTGATCTGTTGTGCTCAGGGGCAGCTGAACAGAAGCCTGAGTCCCAAAGGCCAAGGAGCCCATAGAAAGAAGGGGTCCCCTGGTACCCAGGGCCTCTCTGTCTCAGATCTGGCTCTCAGGTCCTCGCACCTGCCCCTTTCCCCACCGCACGTCCCAAAGCCCGGCTCCGGCCCTCACCTCCTCCCTGACGCTGCCAGGAGCTGTAAGCCGTGCCCACCCACTCTGGTTCTGCCCGTTCAGCCACCGCTCTCCGCCCTTGCCAGGCACCTTTAGAAGGACTTCCACGAGAGCTCCGTCCCAGGCAGCCGGGGGGTGGGAGGTGGTCCAGCAAATCTTTACGTCTGCCCCTCCCTCCACAGGGGTCAGACTTGACGGTCGCTCTGTGATCTCAGGACAGCCTTAGGTGACCAACGGCTGCTGTTTGCTCCTCCCAAGGCATCGATGAGGCAAGAGTTGATGAAGTAACTTGCTGGGGAGGTGTAATGGGTGGATGGTGGAGACGGAACCAGACCCAGGTGTTCCTGACCTGTGGTTCTCAAAGGAGGGTTCCCTGAGCCCACATCCAAATGACTGGGTGCTGCTCACCATGCCGATTCCAGGTCTTGCTCCAGACTCATCGAATCAGGGTCTGTGGGGGCGGTGCCCAGGGAATCTGCATCACCAAGCATCCCCACAGCCCTGGCATGATTCTGGTGCACCCCGAAGTTCAAGGACTTCCCTGGAGAGAGGGTCAGATCTGCGAGGTATCAGGTGAAGTCTCCACCCTCTGGTTCCAGATGACAACTCTCAGCCATGCCCTCTAAGAAATGGAGGTTCCCACAGGGGAAGGAGTGAAAATCCTGATGGCCAGGCTGAACTCCAGACCGATGAAAACCAAGTCTCTACGGGGGGGAGGGGGGGGACCCAGGAACCTGTCATTTTTAAAGTTCCTCAGGTGATTCCGAAGCCCAGAGCCAGCTGCCCCCACACTGTGTGGGTCCCTCGCCAGCTAGCAGGCATCAGTACCCCCTGGAAAGCTGCGGCACACAGATGGACGGGCTCCACCCACGGAGTTTCTAATTCAGCAGGTCTCCGGAAGGCCCGAGAATTTATATTTTCAAGTTCTCAGGTGCTCTTGCGGCCGGACCGGGCACCACACTCTGGGACCCACTGTAGCAAAAGCAAAAAGGGGCAGAGGTAAAGCTAAGAAAGGTTCCAATTGGCTGTTAAGCTTTGACTTGCTCTATTGAGTGGGACCCACCTGCCTTATTTTCCTAAGTGTTACATGTGGCTTCCCAGGGAAGGTTCTCCAAAATCCACTGGCTGAGGATGGGAACCTGTCTCTCCTAGCGTAAGTACAGCCATATAGATGGAGAAATGGGACCTCTATCTGGGCCTCTCGGGGATGGCTGGACGGGTTGTGCACTATACAAATCCAGGGGCCACCATGCACAGTGATGTGAGCTGTGCCTCCCAGTATTGTCAAGCCTGACAGGCTTCCTGTTGAAAGCTCGGAGTGTCACCATGGAGATTTCCACACAGCGCCTCGGAGATTTTGTGCCTACATTTGCTTTAACTTGTCCTCCCTCTGCCCCTCCCCATTGCTGCAGGAGCTTCAGCGTCCTTGTGGGTACCAGCCCCGGGATGACTTGGGCTGGGACTCAGCTGGCTTGGATGGGGTGGGAGTGGGGAGAAGGGCCCTCCCCTACGCGAGGTCGTCAGGCGCGTCCATCTAGAACCAAGTTCTCCCGGAACCCTGTCCGCTCTGCCTGGCTGACCCTGGCACAGGCCGCTCTGCTGGGGCCAGAGCACATGGCCTCCCTCCTCTGCCACTTCACGCTGCTGATTATCCCTCCTCCACAAGGAGATAAACCTGCTTGAGGAATTTGTTTTCTCTGACAACAGCGCTGCATCCCACAGACGGCAGGCTGAGTCACCAGTGTTGGTTTCCTCTGAGCCCACCCCCACCCCGGCCCCCATCCCACCCCCACACCCTGCGGCCTGTTTGGGCTTCTCCCTTTCATGAGGCACTTCCCGGCCTGATATACGTGTCCCGGGTGTTACTGTCTTGTGATTAGGGCCCAGCTGCCATCACATTCCTTCCATGACACTTGGCCGGTGTGGGTGGGCAGCCAGGAGTGGGCTGGGGGATCTTATCGGAGGATGTTCTGTTTGGGGCCCAAACACAGGGAGAGCTTGCTGGCCCTGGCCACGCGCTGCCTACCGACTTGGTTCTCTGCAGGGAGAGAGGGCAGGTGGCCAGGGCACCCAAGGGAGTGAGCATCTAACACACAGGGGGGTGTGGGTGGGGGGAGAGCAGGGCCTTTGCCAGGTATGAAGTCGTTGGGGAAGGAATGTCCAAGCCAGCTGATGCCTCCCACATTTTTATCTCCAGCCCGGCCCTCTCCCCTGAACTCTGGGCTTCTAAATCCAACTGTCTCCTCCCCAGGCCAGTGCTCCTGGTCTCTACCTCCCAAAGCTACTCCCCCTAATTCCTCAGCAGCTCTGTCCTTTCTTAGGTCAGACCAAAAGCCACAGTGACATTCTAGACTCCCCTGTTTCTCTTACTGCTTGTATCAAAGCTTCAGCAAACTCTACCTGCCTTTTCTCTGCACACCTGAGTTTGACTACGTGACTGTGAAATGTCGCCAGTGACTCTGGCCAGGGCTCCGAGGGCGCCATGAGAAGCATTCCCTCTCTTTCACCTTGTCCCCGAAGACAGAGACTGGAACCTTCAGTCACAGGGCAGAGCAGCCCATGGGGACACTCACGGTCCCGAAGGGGAACAGAGGGCTGGTAACATCTTCCTTCAAGCCCTGTACTCGGGGCAAGGCCCAAAGAAGCCCCTGGGTGGGCCACCTCCAGACACTTTGCAAGAACGACTGCTTTGCATGCTGTGCTCTGGCCAAGAGGACCACCTGTGGTTGACCTTGGAGGCCAGCCTCCATGGTGCCCTGGGCTGGGCAAGGCCAATGGGGGGCAGCACACGAGGCCTCAGCTGATCAGCCTGAGCCTAGCCAAGTGCTGAAGGGGTTGACGCTCATTAAAGCCGAGTCCCACATTTTGCTCGACTCCAGAATGGGGGGTGAGAGTGTCAGAAAGGGAGGAGGCACACAGACCGGGTCCCCTGGCAGCCGCCAAAACTTTGGAGCTGCCACCAACTGCAATTAGTTGCTGCCGCCTTTAATTTCATGTTGAGAAGCCACGGGTGATGGAAAAAGAAATTGGTCCCATGGGCAGAACGTTTTTCCGATATGCATTTATTAGCAGGGCTCCTGAAGGTGTCGTGAGCCAAATGTGAGGCAGCTGCCTCTGGAAGTGAGACCCACATGCAGGGTGGGAATGGTGGGTGGGAGGTCAGGAGGAGAGATGTTTGGAGGTGGGGTGTGGGGAACTCTGTTAGCAAGGGGCCTTTCTTTTAAAATTGGGAACCATGTTGCGTCTATCTTCCTCCCCTGCCAATCTCCCAGCCTGTCCCTTCTTTGGAACCTATCCATGCTCTCTGAGGGCCCATCCACATCATGAGCCTGGGAATTTTGGTCCAGGCACACCTTGGTTCACATATAACTGATGTGTGTCTAAAGAATTCTGTGTTAATTGGCTTTGCTATAAACCAAAAGCAGTTTTAAGTGCCCTGAGATGGTTTGATATTTTAAGAAAATTCTACAACAAACTATTTGCAAAGGCTCTCTGAACCTGTTATACTCAAGTTCATGTCTCCTCCCCTGAAAGCAGCCTGGGAAACATGGCTGGGACATTTTATGATTCGCACCATCACAGACATTCACAAATGGAAGGGAACTTCAGACATTTTCACTGTGGTTTCCAAATGCCACCACCCAACCTTTTTAGCCATGGAGCCACCTCTTCAAATAAAATCTTACTCAGAAGCTGAACAGAAAGGACAGGGGAGAGGGGAGCAGTTTTCGTTGAATCAGGGTGGAGAATCCAAAGCCCCACTTTCCTGACACCCCGTAGAGCTTCCTATGTTACCCCATGAAGGCTCTAGCATCCCATGGACTCCTCAGTTTGAAAGCATTGCTCTCAAAGTGCCATGGACATTCTCTCTCACCTTCAGTTCTACCTCCAAGAGTCTAGAGCCTCCTACTGGAGCACAAATGTGTAGCACAGCTTTGTTTATGACATTTTTTTTTTTTTAAAGAAAATCAATTTAGCTCCCTGCCCTCTGCACTGTCAGTGGAAAATATAGGAAGAAACTAGACTTCCGCCTCTGCTTGGCAGTAATGAGGTATCTCTCCCCTTCCCAGTAGGGTAGTATCAGTGGAGGCGAAATGAGAAACTGGAATTCCCACCTTAGACCAGCAGTCACATGGTACCCCCTTCCCTCAAGTGTTAATGGAGGCCAAGTGGGGGAACTTGGACTTCTATCATAAAGATAGAAGCAGTAGTGAGGTAGTATCCTCACTTTTGCTGCTGGATCAATTTCAGAAGAAGCCAGCTAAAATCAAAGGCCTAAATAAGATCCAGGATCTCACCGCAAAATACCTAAAATGTCCAGATTTCAAGTGGAAGTCACTTATTATACCAAGAACCAAGAATACTTTTAACTCAAAGAAAAGAGGACAATCTATGCATGCCCATACCATGATGATAGATATGTTGAAATTGTCTGACAGGGATTTTAAATCGGCAATCATAAAAACGCTTCAATGAGCAAATTATAAACACACTTGAGATGAATGAAAAATAGAAAACCTGAGCAAAGAAATAAAGAAGTGCCAAATGGAAATATTAACACAGAAAAATCCAATAACTAAAATAGGAAACTCAATGGAGAATGCGGAATGGAGGGGGCAGAAGAAAGAATCAGTGAGTTTGAGGGTAGAATAAGAGAAATCACACAATCTGAAGAACAAAGGAAGCATGAACTGAGATTTAAAAAAAAAGTGTGCAGAGCCTCTGGGATCTGTGGGATCATAACAATAACAACAGCAGCAACAAAATTTCACATTATGTCGTCGAAGTCCCAGAAAGAGAGGAGAAAGCAGACTGGACTTCGGAAGTGCTTGAATAAAAAATAGCTGAAAACTTCCCAAATTTGGCAAATGGCAGAAATATATAGCTTCAAGAAACTGATCAAATCCTACAAAGAAATCTTGGTATAGACACATTACAGTGATACTTCTGCAAACTAAAAAATAAGGACAAATCTTGAAAGCAGCAAGAGAGAAATTATACCTACTTATAGGAGAAAATTCAATGACATTAGATTTCTTATTTAAGAAACACACACACACAACAAAGACACCAAAAAGAAGTGTCACAACATTTTCCAAGTGCTAAAAAGAAAAAAGTCACAACCCAGAATTCAATATGCAGCAAAAGTATCCTTCAAGGATTAAGGGGAAATCAAGACATTCTTAGGCGAAGGAAAACTAAGAGAATTTGTCACTATAGACCTAAAAGAATGTCTGCAGGAATTTCCCTAAATGGAAAGGAAATTATAAAAGAAGGAGTCTTGGAACATTAAGAACAAAGAAAGAACAATGGAAATATACAAAGTATGGGAAAATACATTTTTCTTCCCCTCTTGAGTATTCTAAATTGACATTTTTTCATTTGTTTTTAAATTTTGTTAATGTTTTATTTATTTTTGAGAGAGAGAGAGAGAAAGAGAGAGAGAGAAGGCAAAGGGCAGAGAGAGAGATGGAGATACAGAATCTAAAGCAGGCTCCAGGCTCTGAGCTGTCAGCACAGAGCCCGATTTGGGGCTCAAATTCATGAACCATGAGATCATGACCTGAGCCAAAGTCAGAAGCTTAACTGACTGAGCCACCCAGGCACCCCTATGTTTGAAAGCTTAAGCAAAAATTATAGCACTGTCTGATGTGTTTCTACATGTGTGTAGAGAAAATATTTCAGACAATTATATTTATAAACATGGAAAGGTAAAGATGTAAAGTAATTAAGGTTTATAAACTTCATCTGAACTAGTAAAATGTCAACCCAAGTGAACTATGATAAGTTAGATAGATACAATGTAATAACTAAACCAACCACTAAAAAAACTGCACAAAGAGATTCACAAAAATACTACAGATAAATCAAAATGGGGCTCTAAAATATGTTCAAGTACCCACAGGAAAATGGGGGGAAATAGAGATATAAAAGAGAGAACGAATAGAAAACAAAAAACAAAATGGCAGACAAGCCCACAAAGGTCAATAATTACATTAAATGTAAATGTTCTAAATGAACCAATTACAAAACAGGTTGGCAGAGTGGATTTAACAGTTTGACCAGACTATACGCTGTCTACCAGAAACCCACTTCAAATACAAAGATGTAAGTAGGTTGAAAGTAAAAGGAGAGAAAAAATATGTTGTGCAAACATCACTTAAAAGAAAGCAGAAGTAAAAACTAATACCAACTGCCGGTAACATTATAAATAACAGGAACTCTTTTACATTGTTGGTGAGGAGGCAAAATGGTATAGCCAGTTTGGAAGACGTGCATTTTCTTACAATGCTAAACATAGTTTTACTGTACAGTCCACAGTCACGCTTCTAGTTATTTACCCATCAGATTTGAAAATTTATCTCTACACAAAAGCATGTATGTGGATGTTGCCAGTAGTTTTATTCAGAATTGGCATAAACTAGAAGCAACCATGTCTGCAATAGGTAAATAGATAAACAAACTATGGTACATCCAGACAATGGAGTACTATTCTGTGATTTAAAAAAAATTTGTCGTCAAGCTACAAAAATGGATGAATCCTAAATGCACATTGCTAATTGAAATAAGCCAATCTGAAAAACTGTGTAATTCCATTTATATGACTTCTGGGAATGGCAAAATTATAGATACAGTAAAGAGAATGCTGATTGTCAGGATTTTGAGGAGAAGGAGGGTTGAATAGGTGAAGAACAGGGGATTATTTTAAGGCTGAGAAAGTATTCTCTATGAGACTATAATGGTGGATTTCTGACACTTTGCATTTGTCAAAATCCATTGAACTTTATAGCACAGAGTGATCTTTAATGTATGCAAATTTTTGAAAATTATTTAGGAGGTCAAGAGATCCCAGGATGGAATGCAGACTATGACAAAACAATATAATTGTATTACAAATGCATGAAATAACATCCTTGAAGGGGGTGGGGGAAAGGTGCTGACCTAAGAAAGCTTGGGAATGAATGGAGATCGTACAACCAAAGGCACTAAGAACTGTATACAAGCACTGTGTTCTCACTGATCAAATTGTTTCCCACGAGGGTATGGGTTAAAAATTCCGAAACAAATATACATGTGTACCGAAATTGAATAATTAAATGTATGGCCGGGTGGATGTTGGAAGTCAAGTTTCTCACCATTGGAATGGAACATTTCAAAGGAAGGAGGCTAGAATGATCCATGAGGTGGTGTATTATAGTTGGAAATATCAGTGTGAACTCGTGTTTAACCTAATATGGATACAGATGTACACATATAGAGATATTTATAGATATGTGCATACACATAGACTAGTATAAATAAGTCAACAGAGCATAAGGACTATAGTCAATAATATTGTCATAAAGTTGTATGGTGAAAGATGGTAACTACACTTATGGTGAGCATTGCACAATGTTTTGAATTGTCAGCTCACTATGTTGTACACCTGAAACTAATACAACATTGTATATCAACTATACTTCAATAAAAAAACAACAACACAGGTTAGTATACACATACAGATTTCCCTGCCCTCTCAGTCAAGATGGCCTAGAAGTATCGACATCCCAGGAGCACACCTAGTGCCCAGATTTTGGTTTCTAATACCATTCTCCAGTAAGAGGATGCAAAGTTCCCTAAAGAAGTGGCCAATTCTACAACCGGGCATACCAGATGATCCTTGAGCATCTTGTAGTGCCAGAAAGTGAAGATGTACTAAACACCAACCTGACACAGAATAGTACACAATGATAGGAATATGTCAAAGGGACACAAGAGACAACTGAAAGGGCTCCCAAGACCTAAAGCTGGAACAATTTGAGCAACAAAATAAATTAGTACTGTATTATAACCCAGAATGTGAAACAAATATTCTTGAGTCCATAAGATATAAAAGCGATTGAATACATAAGCAAACGGAGATTATAGACAAATGTCCCATGCAGAAGAAACCTAAATAATTTATGTAGATACTCTGTCTTCAAAGAACTGGAACATAACTCTCCATTTCTTAGGCAAGTGCTGTGCATAGTGATTTCCTTTTCAAAGAGGACAGTGTGGGAAGGAGTGAAGTGGGGGTAGAGTAGCTTTATAATAAAAAACTTGACAAACATGATCTTATCCAGGTGGTCAAGGTTAACATCAATGATAAATCAGGATGTCTGGGTGGCTCAGTCGGTTAGGTGTCTGTTGATTTCGGCTCAGGTCATGATTTCGTGGTTCGTGGAATCAAGCCCTGTGCCTTGGTTCTGTGCTGACGGTGGGGAGCCTGCTTGGGATTCTCTCTCACTTTCTCTCTCTCTGTCCCTTCCTCTCTCTCTCTCTCTCTCTCTCCCAAAATAAATAAACATTTTTCTAAAATAACAATACATCATGTTGATAAATAGAATTACATTCTAACCACAATGGGATCAAACTATGAATTAACAGCTTGATAAAAGAAAGCTAATAAGAAAATCTCCAAATACTCAAAATTTATACATACACTTTTAAATAATGATGGGTCGAACAAGAAATCTCAAGGAAAAAATGTTAAAATATATTGAACTAAACAAAAATGAAAATATAATATGTCAAAATTTGTGAGATATGGCTAAGGCAGTGCTGAGAGGAAAATTTATAGCATTAAATGCTATAGTAGATAAAAGGATAATTCTCAAGTCAATGACCTAAGCTCATATCTCAAAAACGAATGCAAAGAATAGCAAAAATAAATCAAAGTGAGCAGAAGGAAATTATTAGGTTATGAGCATAAGTCAATGGCATTGAAAACAGAAAAATGAAAATGAAACCAAAAAGCTGATTCTTTGAAACGATCAATAAAGTTGGCAACTTTCTAGCAAGACTGGCTAGAAAAAGAAAAAAGAAAAGACACACATAAATGGATAATATCGGGAACAAAATATCACTATAAGCATTGCAGACATCAAAAGGATAAAAATAGGATAGCATGGGGGTACCTGGGTGTCTCAGTCAGTTGGGCATCCGACTTCAGTTCAGGTCATGATCTTGAGGTTCATGGGTTCGAGTCCCAGGCTGGGCTCTATGCTGACAGCTCAGAGCCTAAAGCCTGCTTCATATTCTGTGTCTCCCTCTCTCTGCCCTTCCCCTCCTCACACTCTTTCTCTCTCAAAAATAAATAAGCATTAAAATTTTTTATTTTTATTTATTTTTAAAAAATTTTTTTAATGTTTTATTTATTTCTGAGAGAGAGAGAGAGAGACAGCATGAGCAGGGGAAGGTCAGAGAGAGATACAGAATCTGAAACAGGCTCCAGCACAGAGCCCGACGTGGGGCTTGAACCCAGAAACCTGAGATCATGACCTGAGCCAAAGTCAGACACTCAACCAACCGAGCCACCCAGGGGCCCTTAAAGTTTTGTTTTTTTTTTTTAATAAGATAGTGTGAACAATTCCAAAGATGTAAGTATGACAGCTTAGATGAAATGGACCAATTTCTTGAAAAGCAAAAGTTATAATTCACCCAGTGTGAAATAGGTCATTTGAATATACCTGTAGCTATTTAAGAAATAGATTCTTAATTTTAAAATATTAAAGAAAAGGGATCTCCAGACCCAGATAGTTTCACCACAGAATTCTAGCAAACCTTTAAGGAACTAACAGCAGTTTTACACAATCTCTTCCAGAAAATAAAAGAAGAAGACATGCTTCTCAATTCATTTTATGAAGCTAGTATTACCCCAATACCAAAACCAGACAAAAACATATAAAAAAGTAAAACTAGGGGAACCTGGGTTGCTCAGTCTGTTAAGCTTCCGACTTCAGCTCAGGTCATGATCTCACGGCTTGGGAGTTCAAGCCCCGTGTCTGGCTCTGTGCTGACAGCTCAGAGCCTGGAGCCTGCTTCCGATTCTGTGTGTCCCTCTCTCTTTCTCCTTCCTCTGCTCATGCTCTCAAAAATAAAATAAACATTAAAACATTGTTTCAAATAAAACTACATACTACTGTCACTCATGAATATAGTTGCAAAATTTCAGCATATAGCATTCAGCAATTTAGGAAGAGAATTATACACCATGATCAAATGCTATTTAATCCCAGATATGCGAGGCTGGCTCAATATTCAAATATTAATCAATGTAATCCACCATGACATACATTAAAGATGAAAAATCATATAGTTATATCAATGGACAGAGAAAAAGCATTAGACAAAATATAATACCCATTCACAGTTAAAAACAAAACAAAACCTCTCAGCAAACTAAGAATAGAGTTAACTCCCTCAGTTTAATACAAAGCACCTCCAGAAAACCTACAGCTAATATTATTCTTACCCATGAAAGACTGAATACTTTCCGTCAATGGCTGGGAACAAAGCAAGAATGTCCACTCTCACCACTCTTATGCAGTATCATACTGGAATCTCTATCCACAGCAGTAAAGCAAGAAAGGAAATAAAATGGATACAATTTGTAAAGGAAGAAATAAGAGGGTCCCCAATCTAAGATTATTAAATAAAAGTGACACATCTTAATTGCACACACAAAATAAGAAATGTACGTATTTACAAATGACTTAGAAAGCCCTAAGGGATCTATCTACAAAAAAATTTTTAGAATGAATAAGTGAGGCAGATAGGGTGCAGGATTGAAGATAATCATGCAAAAATAAATTGTATTTCTATGTACTAACAATGATCACTGGTATTTAAACTGATAAGAACAGATACTACACTTGATCTTACCCAAAAGGCCAAGAAGCAATGATCACTAGTATTTAAAAATACAACACAATTTACAATTGATCAAAAAAATAAAATAAAATCCTTACATGCAAATTTAATACAACTGAAAAACTAAGATTCTGAAAACTACAAAACTCTGTTGAAGAAATCAAACATCTAAAAAAAAATGGAGACACAGACCAGATATATGGGTTGAAAAACTCAACATAGTGAACATGTCAGTTCTCCCCAATTTGCTACATGGATTTATTACAGTTCCTATCAAAACCCCTTACAAAGAATTCTTTTGTAGATATTGACAAAATTATCCTCAAATTTATATGAAAAGCAAATGAACTAGAATATCTAAAATAATTTTGAAAAGAAAAAAAAGCAAATTATGAAAAAGAAGAGTAACCAAAACTGTGCAGTACTGGCAGAGAATTAGACAAATAGATCAACAGAATAGAACAGAGAACCCAGAAATAGACTCACACAAAGATGTCCAACTGATTTTTGACAAAGATGTGAAAGCAATTCAATGAAGGAAGGATAACCTTTTCAACAAACGGTGCTAGGGCAGTTGAACATCTATAGGCAAAAAGTGAACTTGGACCCAAACTTCACACCTAATTCAAAACAGATCATGGGCTTCATGTAAAATGTAAAACCCTAAATGTTTTAGGAAAAAACATAGGAAGAAATCTTCAGGATTTAGAGTGAAGCCAAGAGTTCCTAAACTTGAAGGCAAAAGCATAGTCTATAAAAGAAAAAACTGGTGAGGCGCCTGGGTGGCTCAGTCAGTTAAGAGTTTGACTCTTGATTTTGGCTCAGGTCATGATCTCACGGTAGTGAGATCGAGCCCCAAGTTGGGTTCCATACTGGGCATGGAGCCTGCTTAAGATTCTCTCTCTCTCTCTCTCTGGCCCTCCCCTGCTCGAGTTTTCTCTTTTAAAAAAGAGAAAAGAAAAGAAAAAGAAAAAACTGATAAATTGGAGTTTGTCCAAATGGAAAATTTTGCTCTCCAAAAGACCCTCTTAGAAGAATGAAAAGACCAGCTAGAGACTGGGAGAAAATATTTGCAACCCACATATCTGACCGAGAATTGGTTATCTAGGATAATATACAGAGAACTCTCAAACCTCAACAGTAAAACAAAACAAAACAAAAGCTGATTCGAAAATGGCATGAAGAGACATTGCACCAAAGATGCTCAACATCATTAGGCATCAGGGAAGTGCAAATTTAAACCACAATGAGATATCACTACGTACTGTTAGGATGACTGAAATAAAAAATAGGAACAACACTGAATGTTAATAGAGAAACTGGATCACTTATACGTTGCTGGCAGGGATGGAAAATGATACAGTCACCCTGGAAATCAGTTTGGTAGTTCCTTATAAAACAACACATGTAAACTGCTATACAATCCCATATTTGCACTTCTGGGCATTTATCCTACAGAAATTAAATTTGTTTTTCCACAAAACCTGTACACAAATGTTTATAGCAGCTTTTTACTTTTTTTTTTTTTACTTTATAAGAGAGAGCGTGCATGTGTGCTCAAGTAGGGGAGGAGTAGATGGGGAAGGAGAGAGAGAGAAAGAGAGAGAGAGAGAGAAGGAGAATCCTAAGCAAGCTCCCTGCTTAGTGCAGAGCCCCACTTGGGGCTCAATCCCACAACTCCAGGATCATGACCTGAGCTGAGATCAGGAATCAGTCGCTCAACCGACTGAGCCACCCAGGCACCCGTATAGCAGCTATATTGGTAATATCCCCGAATAACTGGATGTCCTTCAGGGGTGAATGATTAAGCAAATTGTGGCCGATCTGTCCCATGGAACAGTGCTCAGCAGTAAAAAGAAACAAAATACTGATACATCCAACAGCCTGCATGAAAGTAGAGGGAATTATGCTAAGTGGAAAAAAAACAATCTCAAAGGTTACATTCTGTGTGCTGGTGTGCTGTCATTTATATAGAGTTCTTGAAATGACAAAATTGTAGAAATAGAAGTTAGGGCACTGGTGGCCAGAGCTAAAGGGCCAGGGATGCGGGGAGCAGGGGTGGGGATGGGAGGAAAGTAGGTGGGGCTGAAAAAGGACAGGGAAGGCCCCTCATGGAGATGAAAATGTTCTGCGTTCTGACTGCTGTGTCCAGTGTTGATATCCTGGTGGCGACATACTGTTTTGAAAGACATCACCACTGGGGAGAAACTGGGTAGAGGGTCCGTGGGATTTCTCTGTAGTATTTCTACAAATGCATGTTGATCTACAATTATCACAAAATAAAAACTTTAATTTAATAACAAAAAACTTTTTTTAAGGAAACAGTTAAAATATCTTTTGTGAAGAGCCCAGCAAAATGGATTCTGCATCCTTCGTGTGCTGCGAGGTAAGGCCCTGATACAAGAGGGATCTATGTGACGGAGCATCAAATCAGTTGGGTGAAAACAGCAAGGCATAGAAGACTGTGTGCATGCAATTCTTTTTTTGACCAAAGACGATAAAATTTAAGCATTTTGTAAATGCATAGAAAAGGTCTGGGCAGGTACACTGTAAAGTGTTCACTGTGAGAAAAGAATTGGTTGGGGAACACACTTTTACTTTTAGCAACAAATGTTTGCTAAACAACCCAACAAACAAAACACTTTATTTTGTAGATTAAGAAGCCCGAGGTTTAGCAGAGGTGAAAGCAGTGGCCAAGGTCACTGAGCTGGAAAGAGGTTCAGAGCTTGGCTCTAAACTCAGACCTTCTGACTCAAATCCAGAGAGGCTGAGGCAGGAAATCGCAGGCTGGCTCCTTCAGGCGTGCTGCTGTGCACTGGACCGTCCTCAGATAAGGAGCTCTCCGGAGAGGAAGAGCCTGGGACAAAGAAGATCTGCACGGATGTGGAGCACAGGAAATGGCGCCAGCTGGGGTTTTCCCAGTCCCCTGATGCAGACAACACCAGGAACCCAGTAGAAGGTAGGCAGGCCAGGAGTGTGGATTTCAGGAACCGCCCAGCTACGGTGTTAGGCTCTGCGCAGGGCACTGGCAGCCAAAGTCCCCGCCTTCTAGGATCCCGCCATCGGGCAGGAGACCCACTGCAGTCACCAAGGTGCAATGAGATCCTAAAATCACAGCTTCTGGAGGCCCCGGGGAGCCTCCGAGAAGAGGCCACATTTGACTGGGTCCCTGAAAAAGGATGAGTAAGAGCAAGCTGGGTTGAGTGGGAAAGAAGTGGTTTTCCAAGTGAAAGGAGGGCGTGGACCAAGGCATGGAGGCAGAGGGTAACTTGTGGCTGAAACCAGAAGTGGAGGTATACCACCAGCAGCAAGCTGGGGGCCCATGGTGACACTCGCCTGTTCTGTAGGCACTTGGGAGCCATCAGAGGTTTGTGTCCAGGAGGGTTACAAGGTCAGCGTGTGTTTCTGGAAGCAAGTCTGGCAGCTGGGTGGAAGGAAAGGGGAAGAGGCCCAGGAAGTGTGGAGGGCTTGTGCTGCAGCAGCGAAGACACCCTCTGATAAGGTGGAGGCCAGGGAATCAGAAAGGCAGGAACAGTTTTGAGAAATGTATTTGAAATGTATCTGAAAAATACTGTCGGCATAATGAACAGGGCTTGGGTGTGAAGACCTGTGTTGATGTTCGGTTACCCAGCAGCCATGCCCTCAGCTCTGCTCACAGAGCCATGATTTCCTTAGGGGACATCTTGGAGAGGTCCTCAACCAAGTGGCCCTGCCACAACCCAGGCTCCGCCATCTTTACCTCCTGTCATGAGACTTTGACTCTTGAGAGGGGGAGGCAGACATGAATAGAGATGGTGAAATCCATGCCCCTCCTTCTACTACTACAGAGTTCTGAGTCTTAGATCTCCAGTCTTTCCTTCAAGCCTAGGGTCTTCCTCTTCTCTGCAGCCCCTTCCAAATGGTTTTTTGTTTTTTTTGTGGGGTTTTTTGTTTTTGTTTTTGTTTTTTTTTTTTTGGTGATGGTGGGCTGTGGCCATGTTGGAGACACAGGATGGAATCCCCGTGGTTTTCAGTTAAAACCACCCTGAGAAGATCCTTTAGAAATGCTCCTGGGTCTTGCGGACTTCTCTCTTCATCCTTTCTATGTGGACTGATTTCTTCTAGGTTTGAATCATTTATTAATGACGACTCATTCGCTCAACACACATAACTCAAAAATTAAAGAGTTGCCATGGCCCAACCTCTTAGACTATGTCTCTGATATTGGTTTCAAGGGAATATTGTATCCATTTCACTCTCTGAGTCTCTGGGTCAAGATGGCCTACTTGACTGCAAATGAATGAGCTTGTTGAAATATTTATGACCATCGATTATCCCAAGTACCTGAGCACACCTGAGTAGTAATGTCTATGTCTTGGGCTAAATGTTGCCCTCGTGGGGAAGAGACAAGAAGAACAACAATCTTGCTCTCGGAAGACCTCTGGTAGGAAGGGGATTTAAGAGGGCTAGGGTGTGTTGAACACCTTCTGTGGACCTGGAATAAAGCTAAGTGAACTAAGGGTCTCACATACATGATCTCAAGTTCTCACAACAATCCCAAGGAGGCAGATCACTTACTATCTTATTTTACAGACAAGAAAACCAAGGTTTAGAAAGGTCAGACATTAGTTATGTGGCTGCGTGTGGGTAAGAATCCAGTGCATCTGATATCAGATGATGTACTCTCTACCCATCACACAGACCCCCACTGAAGGGAGGATTCGAGAGGAGAAAAGGCAAGCTCAGTGTTCCAAATCCTGCTGCCCAGCCCAGGCGTAGATGTCTAAAGCTCATCGAGCTTTGCATTGTACAAGAAAATGATCGGGCTGAAGAAAGCTACCCCCAGATGCCTTACTAAAGCAAATTGTAATAAAGAGGAAGGGAAGGGCATCTGGGTGACTTAGTCAGTTAAGCATCCAGCTTTGGCTCAGGTCATGATCTCACAGTTCGTGAGTTCAAGCCTCATGTCCGGCTCTGTGCTGACAGCTTGGAGCCTGGAGCCTGCTTCCGATTCTGTGTCTTCCTCTCTCTCTGCCCCTCCCCCACTCATGCTCTGTCTTTCTCTCTCTAAAAAATAAATGAACATTAAAAAATAAAAAAGAGGGAGGGAGAAAGCCTGAGCATAGGAGAGTAAGAGAACCAGGGTTCCATCAAGCTCTTCCCAGTGTCAGGAAATCCTGGGAGTGCCATTTCGATCTCAGGACTAGGATATACCCTATTTCAGAGCATCTGACCTGCTCAGTGTCTGTTTTCTGAGTGCTGAACCTTTTGCATCCACCCACTTGCCAGGCGAGTGTTCCTGGCAGACACACACACACACACACACACACACACACACACACCCTTGCCTTCCCCCCGACCCCCCAACCCCCAAGGCCCCAGAGGTCTGGATCAGGTAGTGCTTGGTTAGTGCTTGGCTGAAAATGGCTGGTCTTTTGATGAGAGGGAATATAAACGCGGGCGCTGTGCGATGACCATCTTGCACCTACCACAGGCAAGGCAGAAGATGGGTTGGTGAGAAGGAACAGAGGCAAGAACGGGTGTGGCCCATGACAGAGACAGACAGGAAGTAGCTTCCTGCATTCTTGGCACTTTCTAGGCCGGTTCCTACCTCTCCAGAGGCCCAACCTGTCTGATTTCACCTTTGATTCCGAAGAAGCACCCAACTTCCTTCTAATACATTTCATGGGTTTATTTGAATGGGAGTCTGTCATTTTTGACCCAAGAGTCTCCTGACAGTCCCAGGTGAGGAGAATGTATCCTCTTGACACACTAGACATCTACTCTTCAGGGATCCTCCCCAAGGTCCCAGAGGGGCTGGGGAGAGAGGCAACCAGCCCTCTGACACGCAATTGTGGTCGAGTGCCTCTTCCAGACACCAGGTGAAGTGAAACAGTTAAGCTCCAAGGGCGTTTATCACAATAATTAAGCCCTATCAAAATTAAGCAGGCATCACTCTCCCTATGATAACTGAACCTTTCAATGTCAACTCCAAGGACTCATACACAGCTTCTGGGTGTAATTCATCTGCCGAGACTGTTCTGTATTAACCTACTAATCTGTGTATGGCTAATGACTCAGGACTGCATGTTGACCTTGACTTCACTTCAAGGTTTTCATCATCGCTGCCCTTGCAAATGAAAAGCAGGGATTGCAGGTGGGTGGCTTGTCATAACACTTTTTTCCCTTTTGCATCTTAAGTACATAAGATTCTGTTTTGTCTTTTGCCCAGTACCCCCCAATCTTTCCTAGATCTTTCCCCCAATTCAGGGAATCCATGGTCCCCCATGCCGGCTCTATCAAGCCCTCTACTATGACAGTGACACATTTCACTTTCCTTCTTCTGTCACTGACTCCCCAAGACCCAGCCATTTCTAGTGGCACCATGTGCCCAACCACACATGGATGGGCAAGCCAGCCTTCACCTGGCTTCATGGGGTGGGGGTATTCCCAGGGCTGACTCCCCAGTATTGTCAGCTCTCGGCTGTGAATTGAGGAAAGACCTGGGGAAGCCAGGGATGGCAAAATGGAGCAGGAGAGGGAAGGTTCAGGGGACGTGCTGCTGTGTGTCACCTTCTCCCCGTTGCTTTTCCAGAGGAGTGACCAAGGGGGGCATATCTACCTCTGCCCGAAGCAAGGAGCCTTCCCCTTTTCCTGCGAGATCCCAGAGGTGGCAGAGATGGTCCCCGACAGCTGCCATTTGCCAGGGCTGTAGATCAAGTCACCAGCAGTGCTCCTGCTGTGACCAGAGGCCCGAGGACCACCCTGGGTCCGGTTTGTGTAACCTCAAAGCAAAGACTTTGCCTTTTATTGGAAGCCCCATGCAAATCCCAAGCCTCCAAAGCCATTTATTAAATGCCTGTTTCTTCTTTGTCTACTTTGACGCTAGACCAAAGCGCTTACATTTTTAAATTTCATGGACTGATTTATACCCTGCCCATTTCCGAAACGGATGACAATAAAACCACAGGTACAGTATGGCCAGGAACATTTACTCAACAAAAGAGAGGAACAAAAGCAAGGAATTATGCCCAGCCTCAGCCTTTCAGGAAGGAAAAAAAAAATCTAAGATTTCATTCTCTGGGTGTCTTTTAAACTTCCCCAAGATGTAAGGGCTACTTTCATTTATTTCTGGAAACCTCCTCCATCCCCCTCCCCCACCAACAGAAAGGCAGCGCCACCCCCTTTGGTGGCCCCTCTCTGAGGGCCTGGTCCCACTTGGAGGGACTGCTCTGTTGCAGGCAGGCAGGCAGCGGCTGAGGCCGAGGTGGGTTTTCTGTCCTGTCACTTCTCAGCGGCGGGCACAGAAAGCCTGGGTAGGATTGTGTTTCTCAACCGAGTCTCCTTCATTGGCGACAGGTCGTCCGAGCTGTGCCCTGGCCTGGTTTGCAGGGCACTCTCACCTCCCTGGTGGAAATAAAGGTGAAAAACGAGAGACGGAGTGCCCCCCCATCCCCCCATGGCAATTCACTTTGCTTGGCACCGAGGACGCCAAGATGAACACAGCAATCTGTGCCCTCGTGGGAGGCAGGCAAAGACCCAAATAGTGTCCGGAAGTGAAAGGGGAAGGGGAAGGCGGTGGAAAGCGCTGAGTGTGGCCTTCTGATGGAGCCCACCCACCACCTGCAAAGCTCCTGCCGGAGCCCAGAGTGCGGGGACATCCAGGGGACAGGGCCACTGTGCTGGCATCACCCACTCGGGTAGAGTCACTTGGGGGGCCCTGGTTCAGACTCCATTCCCTTCTGTTGACTCTCCTGGAAGCTTAAAGACAGGACACACAGCACTTCCCCTTTGTTTCTATCAGTAGAGCATCAGGAGGTCTGCGATCACAAAAGGAGCCCAACTAACACCACACGGCCATTTCATGGCCACTGCTTGAAGGCACATGAGACACAATACAGGGATTGAACTTTCATTCTGTTCTGTCTTCTGCTTAATGGGCTTAGTCCCTTGGGATCTCCTCGAGTCTCATTTTTCCCTGCTTATAAGATGGGGATAAACTATAGCCACCGCCCAGGATCCTGGAAAATTAAATCAAATAAGAAATACATACGATAACTCACATATATGTGTGCGTAAGCATTCATATCCATATACATACACTCACACACATATGCACACAGGCATGCACGCACACCCTGCGCTCTGCGTCGCCTCCTGCAAAGCCGGGAGTGTCCCTGAGCTTGGCTCCCAGGCAGGGGTGTGACTCAGGTTCTTACAGGAGGACACCTGCCCTGGGGCCTGCTTCTCTCTTCGCTTCCCCCACCCCACCCCACCCCTGCCAGGCAACAGCTGAGGCCAACTGAGATGGGCCAAAGTTCCAGCAGCTGGCCCTGGACGGGAACTTGGAGGCCTGACCACGAGCAGGGTGCTCCCTGTATGGGCCCCAGACTTGGAACACCCGCTTGTGAAACCCTAGCCAGCTGACCTTTTGGGCAGGGTGTGAGGCGAAGCCTGCCTGTGCCTCGGAGGCCGGGAATGCGGGCGGGTGGAGTGGCGGGAAACGGTGCCCCCCCGCCCAACACGGTGTGGCAGCGTGCCCTTCACCTTTGGCCTTTTAAGCCATCTTCCTCCTGATGAAGTTTTGGGGTGATGGTGGGGTTTGTGGGGTTCAGAGCTGACCTTGAGGAAAGAATCCTTGAAGACTCTTTGGTATAAAAAAAGGTGATTTTTACTAAAGCACGGGGACTGGACCTGTGGGCAGGAAGAGTGGCACTGTAAGTGCAGAGGGTGACTGGTTTATGGAGTCGGGGACACAGAGTCAAGATGGAGTTTCCAAAGGGATCTTCACATGCTAAAGACTTACTGGAGGGGCACCTGGATGGCTCAGTAGGTTAAGCGGCCGGCTTCGGCTCAAGTTGTGATCTCACAGTCCGTGGGTTCGAGCCCTGCGTCGGGCTCTGTGCTGACAGCTCGGAGCCTGGAGCCTGTTTCAGATTCTGTGTCTCCCTCTCTCTCTGACCCCACTCATACTCTGTCTCTCTCTGTCTAAAAAATAAAATAAACGTTAAAAAATTAAAAAAAAAAAAAAAAAGACGTACTGAAGGCCTAACTATTGTCAAGCTAAGGTTGTTTTTCCCTCCAGCAAAGCATTAACATTAAGGCATAAGGAGTTCCTGGACTTTAGGCCATAGATAGGATTGGCTTTTTCTTGTAAGCTGGTGGAGACTTTTATTTGCTTTTCATCCTTTCTTATTTTGGGGCAGCGGGAGTGTCTACAGAGTGTCCAAGGAGGATCACACATGACCCACCGGAGGGGGTGAGGGGGGAGGATGCTGTTAGCCTGCACTTGGCCCTCAGCTTGCCCCACGCTCCCTCCTCACTCCCAGGCCTCCTTCTTCCTTTCCTGCAGCCTCTTAGGCCCCAAGCGGGTTTGCCATGGGGCAAATAAACACTAACAGTAGCCACGACAGTTACTGAGCTCCCACTGTGTGCTGCACGTGCCTTCTCCCCGCTCAGGGTCACTGTCTCCAGGTCCCCCCGTCTCGCTGCGGGTGCCTTCTCCGGGGCTGGAACCCCTCACCTCACAGCCCGCCCAAGGGCTCACTGAGGGTCCTGTGGCTCTGGTCCCCGCCTCACTCTTTCACCTGCTTAGTACTTTCCACCACCTGCCTTGCGACATCTGCACGTGGTTGCATTTGTTTATACGTGTCTAGAATCTAAGTGCCAAAGGGGCGGGCTGTACCTGACGCGGAGGGGATACTCAGAAAAGAGGCATTAGATGAATGAATGGATGAGGAAACAGAGGCTCAGAGAGGGTGAGTAACTTGTCTAATGCCACAGATAGAGCTGGTAGGTGGTGGAAGGTGGGCTTAAACCCCATTGTCTCTGAGTCCTGGAGACCCCAGTGTCGGAGATGTCGTCCCCACTCCTCTCTGCCATTCAGAGGCCTCCTTCACCTGCCCCACACACCCCCACAGGGAAGCTGTTAGATGACATCCCCTCTCCTCTCCCCTTCTCGAGTAGCATAACTCAGGGGCACCCCTGTAGGCTGAGGGGCTCCATCAGCCCAACTGGTGGCCTTTCCTAAGCAGACAGAAGCTGCTGAAGAAGAAAATGGCCATGTCACCCATAAGCAGGGGGGCCCGGGCAGGGACACGGTAGAGCCTCCTCCGGTGGCTCTTTCCAAACCCCTGAAACCCTGCACATTGGCAGCCTTTTGAAGACGGGCAAGACAGCTGTACCTGTCTTGCAGATTGGGAATCTAGGTCATCCTGCTGCCTCCTTTCCTCCTCTGGAAGACAAGCAGGATTTCTCCTAGGGTCTCAGAATGAGAGAGGGGACCATGGGGGGAACTGCTTTAGTAGAACCCACACCCTGCCTCCTGCTCTCATGAACATTTCATCCTGGAGCCGATATACTTTATGAGATGCAAATGGATTTAGCATTAAAAAAAAAAAAAAAAAACTTGGAAAAGGTACAAAGTGCACCTCACACCCTTGTGCTGAGGCGCGTTTAGGGCTTCATTAATCATCGCAGACAAAAGAGATTTAATCTGAGGCAAGTCGGTCTGGAGAGTGCCCGCATCTCTCTCGGAGCAGGGAGCAGCGAGCGCTGGCTGCAGGCCTGGCCTCCGGTGCAAGGCACTCGCGCTTAGCTCTGGTCTGAGTCACGCAGGAGATGAAATTACAGAGGTTCCTGCACATGATGAATCAGAAAGCAGGATCAGGCCAAATATTTGGACAAGCCTTGCCCCGCGTGGAGCAGGAGGGAAGGCTTCGCAGCCAGCAAGCAGCCTGCCCAGAGATCATTTCTGAAAAAGAGCCGCCGTGGGGCAGGCCGCTGCTTAGGAGGGAATGAGCTCTGATCCAGAAAAGCACCCTGCAGTCAGATCAGCGCTGGGGAAAGGGGTCCATGAGCAGCCCAAGGGCCCTGAGCCGTGATTCACTCTCACCCTTAGGAGAGGGGGTTCATGGGTGTGGGAGGAGGGAGGAGATGGTTCCCTTTGAGTCACCCCATCCGCCTTCTCTCCCCAGGAGTCATCATCACAGTGGCAGGTAATGAGACCACGTGGCCCTCCCACCACTCCTGGGACACGGACAGATATGGTGGCCACAAATGGGGAAGGAAGTGAAGCCCTGTGCCCCACGGCCAGGATTTACCGCGGGGCTGCCTTTCATGAGAGGCCTAATTGCTACCTTTTTGTAGCTTCAGAGCTAGGAGTTCTTCGAGGCTGCTCAGAATAATAAAACAGTCATAACAATGCTACCCTAGGTTTGTCTGGAATCATTTTTTTCTTTTTGGTTAACTTTTGAAAGAGCTCAGCCGTTTGGGGGTTATTTTAAGCTCCCTTCTCTTCTTAGCAGGGAACCTCCCAGAAACGACACTAGTTTGCTTGGGAGAGAACAAACAAATTCCGACACACAAACAGTTGGTGTTGATGAATAGCAGGTGTAGCTCATGCACGCCGTGGGCTGACTATGTGCTAGGCCCCAGATCAATGCTTCCCATGAGAATGTCCTCCCTTGTGGGAAGCCCTACGAGGTGAATACTATTATTTTTGCATTTTGCAGATAAAGAAATAGCCTTAGGGAGGCGATATAACTTACGCAGGAGCACGTAGCTAGGAAGTCACACAATCAGAATTTTAACCCAGGCCGTCAGACGCCCAGAGTACAGCCTGCTTCTCAGCAGCTCTCCAGGCCTACAAACCCATGACCAAAATGACCACGGGAGCAGATACAAGCAGCACCTATAGTTCGAGCCCTCAACCAGGTGATCAGACCTCAAAAAGACCAGACTTGAGGCCCTCTTTTGGGAGCCTGGCCTGCCCCCAAGCTGAAGCAGGCTGGGGGGAGCTGGCTCCCTCAGGGGCCACACAGTCCTCAGAGCGTAACCAGAGTCCAGCCCACATGGGCCAGCCTGCTTCCTGGGAGAGACAAGACTCAGCAAAGATCTTCCTCCCCAGACGCCCTCGGAAACAGCAAAGATGCTGAGCTGACGGCGGGAGTAGAGAAAAGGCCTGCATTCCGGAGTCACGGAGCCTGAGTTCCGGCCCTCACTTGCTGTGAGATTGTTTCCATTACCCTTGTTGTGTAAAGCCTCCACCTTGGAGGCAGAAGAAACCATTTTTATTATGTTCAGTTTCTCTGGGTTGAGAATTCAGTTAGGGATACAGAATGATGCACTTGCTTGGTAATATCTGGGGCCTCTTCAGGACATGGCTGGACAGGAGCTCACTGGTAACTGTATAGATAGATAGCCAGGGGCTGGGATCATCTCAAGATGTCTTTGCTCACATGTCTTTGCTGAATGTCTGTTCACATGTCTCACATAGCGGCTATGAGCTCAGACCGCAGCTGGGACTGTCACCAGAACACAGAAACGTGGCCTCCTCACGTGGCCTGGGCTTCCTGATAGCATGGTGGCCTCAGGGGAGTCAGAGCTCTTACATAAAAACTGTATTCATTTGTGTGGCGCCCGAGTGGCTGAGTCAGTCGAGTGTCTAACTTCTGCTCAGGTCATGATCTCACGGTTCGTGAGTTCGAGCCCCATGTGGGGCTCCATGCTGACAGCTGAGAGCCTGGAGCCTGTTTTGGATTCTGTGTCTTCCTGTCTCTCTCTGCCCCTCCCCCACTCATGCTCTGTCTCTCTTTCTCTCAAAAATAAACATTAAAAAAAATTAAAATAAAACTGTATTCTTTTGCAAAGACTGCTCTACCAAAGTGCCACAAACTGAATGGATTAGTGCAACAAAAATGTATTGTCTCATAGCCCTGGAAGCTAGAAGTCCAAGGTCAAGGTGTTAGTAGCCTCCTTCTAAGAGTCCTGAGGGAATGATCTGCTCCAGCCCTGTCCTTGGCTTGTAAATGGCCCTCTCACCTCCTGTCTTCACCTCACCTTCTCTTTATGTGCGTCTCTGGGTCTAAATTTCCCCCTTTTATAAGGACATCAGTCATATTGGATTAGGGCCCACTCTACTTTGTTTTAACTTGATTATCCTGAAAATACCCTATATAAATATCCCGAGGTACCGAGGGATAGCACTCCAACATATGAATCTGGGGGCGTGGGGGTAGATGCAGTTCAACCCATAACAACAACTCAGGACTCCAAAGGCAAATGTTCCCAAGAGAACAAGGCAGAAACCCACACGGTCTTTTCTGAGTAGACTTGGAAGTTGAACTTCATGCTACTGGTCACAAGCAAGGTCAGCTCAGATTTAAGGGGTGGGAACAGAGACGCCACCTCTTGACTGAACAAAGGTTGAGGAATTTGTGGACTTTTTTTTTTCTTTTGCAATAGGTATTATTTCTATTCCCTTTTTATAGGGCAGAGGATTCTAAGCAAATCTTAGAGCCATGAAGTATCTTGCTCAGGGCCAGTCACTGGATCCAGGGCCAGTGTTGGGATGTCAGCGTGGATATGTTTTAAAACTCCCCCAGTGTCCTTGCACAAGTTACTCAACCTCTGTAAACCTTGAATGTCCCATCTACAAAATGGTGATAATGATACCCAATTCATGGAGTTGTTTCAAGGCTTGAAGTTATGTAAAATGCCTGGCACAATTGTAGGCACTCAGTCAATAATAGTTTTTCTTCTTCTCCTTCCCTTCCTCCCTCTCCTCCTCCTCTTCCTCCCTATTGATCTTAGTGGTGGAAACATCATGACAAAAGCTTTAGGGGGTAGAAGTAATGGAAAAGCAACCAGATCAGAAATCAAAATCCTTGGATCTGAATTTTAGCTGTGGATGCTTACAACTGCTAACTTTCAATATGGGCTTATGATGTATCCAGAGAGAGCTGAGCATTTTCCTATTTGGTTTCATGTAAGCCTCATACCACTAGCAAGGGGCAGACCTCAAGACTTGAACCCCTACTCCAATCCACTGAGCTTCTGTGCTACCCCACTTCTGACCAACTATCTGTAAGCTTTTTCCAGATATAAAAATATATAACCCAGAATAATATAACAAGCCATGTAATAACATAATGATCCATGTTCTCATGTGGGCAAAGATTCAACTTCATTTATTTTTCTATACTTGAATCTATTTCCTGTCTTCAATCCCTATTTCTCCCTGATGACAAGAATTGTAACCTAGTCATTTTCGTAAAAACCCGGTAGAATTCAGTGATTTCTCAATTTAGGTTAAAGCTCGTTGCAATTTAGGGTTTCCACCCTGGGATGACATCTCCATTCCACAGGGGATTTATGGATCTTCTTGTCCTGGATATGCCTGGCTCATGATGGTGGTGGGGATGATACTTGATTTTCCTAATTGCTGTTTCACTTCCCTTCTTCTGAGCACATAGGAAGACTGCGTTTCCTAGCCTCCTTTGTAGTTAGGTTGGGGTCATGTGATTAGTTTTGACTGAGGGGCTACGAGGGAGATAGCATATGTCATTTCCTTGCTAAGGTGATGCAAAACCCTCTATGTAACTTGCCAGCTCGCTCTTCCCCTGCTGAGGACACCCCAGAGGTCATAACTAAAATACAGCATGTTGGACCCCTGAGTCATCACTTGGAAGAGAGCTACTCAGAAGGAGCTCCAATGGATCAGACTGAGATGAAAGAGAAGCAAACTTGTATGTACCAAGCTACTCTGGGTACTCAATTGTTAGTACTAGAGTTTGTTGCTATAGCCTAGCCTAGCATGAATAGGCAAAGAGTCACCCTATGTCGGGCTCCACTGAGATACATGCTGTTCAATGTTAAGTCAACATTGGTTTCCACTGCTAACCAGCACTTCCTCATGCCAATGTCTATGGGATTGAATGCATCTCCATTTGGCCTCTGGATTCCATGGCTCAATCTGCCACTGATGACTGTGTCTTTGTGTCACACCCCCAGCATATTTGGGACCACCAACTTCCACTGTCTGCATACCACCATGAGCATCTCGGGGGGATGCAAGGTTCTGGCTGCTCTCCCAGTCTCTGTGAGGCTAAAGGAAACCCAACCCAGGCTCTCATTCAAATGTCCCCACACCCATCTCTTCTTGACTGCTCTCCTACCAGGAAGTTGGTACGATATTTCCTCAAATTCATCTAGGAGATTCTTTATCTTCCCCTGAGCCTGAGACATCTTGGTAGGACAGAGAGAATTGCAGGCTTCTCTCCTTCATGCCTGGCCTTGGGAACCTGAATGTGGTCTACATGGCAGGTGGCTTACTTGGTGTCTTCTATCTTTTTCTCATTCTACTCTTTTGGGAATAAACGTTATGCTGCAATTTCTTAAACTTCTTTAGTTTCTCTTTGAAACTCAGCAAACTTTTTTTCTTTCCCTAAAAAGGCTCACTCTTTGTAAGGGTCAGCTTTATGTGTTAACTTGACTGGGCCACGGGATGTCCTGACACTTGGCCAAATATTGCTCTGGGTGTGTTGATGAGGATAGCCTGAACGAAATTAATATTTGAATCAGTAGACTGACTAGCATTAGGGAAAGCAGATTGCCTTCCCTAAGGTAGGTGGGCCTCATCCAATCAGTTGAAGGCCTGAATATAGAACAAAAATACTGAGAAAGAGGGAACCCTTCCAGCCTGATTATTGAACTGGACCATTCGTCTTCTTCATTCTTTAGACTGGAACTTTCACCACTGGTTTTCCTGCTTCTCATGCCTTTAGACTCAGGCTAGAATTACACCATTGTCTCTCTTGGGTCCCCAGCCTGCCAACTATAGATTTTGGGACTTTTCAGCCTCCATGATCATGTGAGTTGATTCCTTATAAATCTTGATAAATGTATATGTAAGTATATCTCTCCTACAGATTCTATTTCTTTCTCAGGAGAATGCTGGCTAATAAACACTCTTGCACAGCAAGATTCACAAGATTATTTTCTCTTTTATAAGTTTTAAAAGTTGATTTTGAAACTTCACAACCAAGAATTCAATTCCTGGGTATTTGTATCCTATGGCACCTTCCCTTTCCCAGGGCAAGGAGATCTGCGGAAGAATCAGGGCAGTAAGAAAATGGTGATGGTGGGCAGAAGTGGAAGGAAGACACTGGTTTTTTTTTATCTCCAAACGTGACTGTGTGGCAATAAAGAACATTTGCCTCGTGCTGACATGCTTTACTCTACTTACTACTCACCAGAGCCTGACATGTAGAAACTAGCTGTCTCTAACAAGTAAGGAAAGGGGCTTAGGAAGTTCAAATGCCTTGTCTGGGATCAAGGGACAATGCCTGGGCCTGGGGAGGGTGGTCTTTCTTCAGGGTATGTGTCAACACAGCTAGAAAAAGAAGCTTCCACAAGGAGGAAATAAACTCAAATGCATGGAGCCAGGGCAAGCCGGGGCAAGATCCAAGCATGTACTGTGCCCAAGGAAACCTCAAGAATTCTCAAGGCTAGCATGTTTATGGGCACCCATTGCTTCATGAGTCAAAGAAAAAGGAGGCTCCAAGAGCATAGATACTCTGTTCTGGTCAGTACTGTATCCCTGGGACTTAGAACAAAGTCTGGCCAATGTGAGTCTGGTGCTCAAATGATCTTTGTCAAAAGTACGAATGAAGTAAGAGACATAGGATCTATTCTCAGGCTCCTTATCATTTGGCTTATCATTCACGAAGAGGGAAAGTAGGAGAGCTAAACCAGGCAAAAGAAACTGTAAGCAAATACAGATACAATGAAGAGGGAAAAAGTCAGTACCATGGGTCAGGCTGCCTGGATGTCATAAATGTGTCAAGGATGGCTTCTGTGTGATTGTATCGAAATCATGATGCCTGGGAGACCCATTTTCTGTTAGTGGCTGGTACGAGAACTCCTAAGGAGAGGCTCACTTTATTGGGAAAAGCATGTTTTTAAGCAAAATAGGCTAAAGAGTGATTCTAAAGAGTGTGCTCAAAGCTAAAATGACTGCTCCAGAAAGGGAGGAAGTGTTGGGAATTTCGAAGAGGAAAACCTCACCAGGCAAAGACAGTAGTGTCAGACCCTAAAAGGAGGGGGAGGGTTGTGCCAGAGGTAGAAGAAGCCTCACAGCGAGGTGAAGAAGAAGGCACTCTAAAGAAGACCTTGGTCTTCTGAGGCTTTTTCAACTGAAACAATGCGTGTGTGCGCTGCTCTGTACCAAGTGACACGGACCCCTTCAAGGGGGTCACAAAGTGTCTGGAGAGGTTGGATTTCTTGGGGCAATGATGAAAGATGCAGGACTTCTAGTTCCTGGTCAAAGTGGGGCTGACACAGAGTCAAATGCACATGACTACACCTTCCTCACAAGATTGGTGTGAGGGTTAATAATGTACCTGCAACCTTTGACCGCCAAACACTTGCTCAATCTGAAGGTGCTCTGGACCACGGTAAGGTGGAGTTGGGGGGGAGGGGAACTTAAACAGTTAGGTTTTAAAGGAACAGGAACTGAACATCAGTCCGTGCTCTGTAGTGTATAGCCCAGTCATGGCAAACTCGTGGTATAGATGCTGCCATGCTCCAGGCTATGCCCACGGCAGACATTACTAATGGATTGCAGCACTCTCTCTCATTGAGGCCAGACTCACACTGAGAATCCTTCTCAACACTGAACTTCATGGAGCTGCTACCAGTGGATAGTTGTCTTAGGAGAAAATCTAAGTAAATCAGTCTGCCTTCCTTGGCCTGAGCCAAGGCCACTAACAGGCAGGCAAGGAGATGAGCTGGATGTGGATGGAGATATGATAGTGTGTTTTTCTCACATAAGATTTTTATTTTATTTTATTTTATTTTATTATTTTTTTTATTTTAGAGAGAGAGAGTGTATGTGCACCTGAAGGGGCGGGGGGGAGAGAAAGAGAGATTGAACCTCACGCAGGCTCCTTGCTCCCATGTGGAGCCCAATACAGGGCTTCATCTCTCGACCCTGGGATCATGACCTGAGCTGAAATCAAGAGTTGGATGCTCAACCAACTGAGCCACCCAGGTGCCCTTTATTTGATTTTTTATTTTATTTGAGATAGAGAGAGATAGAGAGCAAGTGGAAGGGGAGAGAGGCAGCAGGAGAGAAAGAGAGAGAGTCTGACATAAGATTTTTAAAAGCTTGAACTACTTGATGCCATTTTTCATTTTGGAAATTTCACATTTCCAGATTCCTGGCTTCTCTTGAAAAACACACGTGTCTGACAACACAGAGGTGCTCTCTGGCATGGTAACAGCTGCTTGCGGTCAGCCCAGTTGAGCATGGCAAGACTCTGAAGATGGCCTGAGTTCAAGCCTCGCCTCTGCCACTTCTTCATTGTGTGACTTTGGACAAGTCCCTTCTTTCTCCTCACTGGGCTTTAGCTTTCTCATCTGTAAAATGGGAGACAACAACAGTACTGACCCCATGAGGTGGTTGTAAGGACTAACCTACTTAAAACAGTGCCTGGCACACAGGAATCACTGAAGTAAGTTTAGCTCTCATTGTTAAGCCTTTGAAGTTTCCATAAACATCCAAGGGCCTGTCTGAATGTGGCAATGTAAGACCTGCCTCACAGGTGAGGAATTAAAGCACAGAAGGGCCTAACAGTGTCCCCAGGTATGGGAGGACTCAGGGTCTTTGCCAGGTGAAGGTCTCTGGGGTCCACCCCAGGCCTAGGAAGTTGCTTTCTATGAGTGTCTATAGCACTCGGCACACTCGCGGTGTGGGGGTCTCTATCTGATGAAGAAGGAAGAAGGAAGAAAACGCTTGTTATTGGCTTTGCTGTTCAAGGGTTGCCTGGAGGGTGCTCCTGTCTGGGAAGAGTTAAAAGATGAAGTTAATTGGAGTAGAAACATTGACCGAAGCACACACTCAAAGTTGCTGGAAGAGGGGCCAGACTTCTCATATGTGACACTTCAGCTGTATGGAGATAAAAAACAGACCAAAAAAAAAAAAAAAAAGGCGAAAACAAACAACCAAATGAAAACCCACAGCACCAAGGCAAGGCTGAAAAGCAAACGCCACTCATGTCTTCCCTTCGGGCTTCCTGTCCCCTTCTGAGTGACAGAGAGGGTATGCTCTTCTCTCTGATGCTCAGAGATTTCTGACCCTCCCTGCATCCCACAACCTCTAGGTGAACTTGCTGAAGGTCCTGGGTACTCAGAGTGTTCACGATGGCTTCTGAGGCCACGGGGGAGATTGCTGCTGAGGACATGCCTGCATGGGGGCCGGGGCAGTATGTGGTGCGGTGAGCAGGCGGCTGGGGGTGGGGGACCTGAGGATCATGCAGAGAAAGGGATGTTTTAGGAAAAGGAACAGATCTCTCCTCCCTGGGGAGACTGGAGCACAGACTGCTTTCAAACCGCATACCTTGTTTTCCTTTATCCTTTGGAGAAAAAAGGCCAGCGGCTCTTGTTGAAATTCAGCCAAATGGGTCCCCGAATGCGCCCTGGGCCTCCCATTCTGCCAGCTTTGCCCGCCTGTGCTTCAATAAGTTTTGCAGTTTTGCAGTGAGAGGTGGCAGGTTTACATGCTCCAGTGCTGGAGGGGAGGGAAGGACACAGGAGAGGGAGGGCCACCCAGTACCCAAGTCCCGCTCTGCCTCCATGGAGCCAGTTTGCTGGAGGTGAGAGCCACAGACGTGAATCCTACATTCTCCAAGGCCTCTGTCCCTGGAAGGACCCAGCCACCCTCCTCCACTGTGCTCCAGGTTCCCCAGCCTGGCAGCGTGCGGGCGACCCACGTCCCCAAGCACTGGCTGCAGGAAGGAACTGCTATAAGGTTGCTTGGGCTCCTATGGACCCCGCCTTTGGACTCTCTGCTCTGCCTGTGTATATTTCGTTGCAGGAGGGATATGCAATATCCAAATATTTTTCCTGGAGCTGGAGAGAAAGTTGGGGCGGTGCAGGTCAGGGAAGGGGGGGGTAAGACGGGGTGGGGGGGCGTTTGCAGTAATCTGAGCAGTGGAGGAGGTGAGGGGCTTGCCTGCACGTTGGGCAGAGCAGTCAGCAGCGCAGGCACCATGTGCGTGTGGCACCCTGCCCAGGGGAGAAATCTGAAGCAGCTCTCTATGGAGGGCTCTTGCTCCTGTGTGCGGGCCCCACCCAGCCCGGAGCCAAACAGCCAGGGAAGCCAAGGGAAGCTAGCCTCAACCCCCTCCCGGGAGATGAAGGAATCTCTTGGGCCAGGGTATTTGTAGCGGGTGTGAAACTTACGGGAAATAAAGCAACTTTCCTTCTTTTCTCCATAGAACTCTGTTAAAGAGTTCCGTTTCTACTCAGTAGTGAGAAGAAGACTCACCTCATCCCAAGCCTCAATGCTCTTACTTTCGCTCTCTCTCCAGACTCTTCCTCCAGCCCAAGAAAATGGGATGCAATGCATTCCTGTGTGGCAGGAAGTTGCCCATATGTACTATCCCGCTCCTTTTCCCTTTACAGCTTAAAATCAAAACTCTTATAGAGTAGCCGAATTCACCGACGTAGGAAGTAGAATGGCGCTTGCCAGGGATGGGAGGGATGGGATGATGAAAAATTGTTGCAAGGTTTCGGTTGGGGAAGAAGATAAAGTTCTGAAGATGGATGGTGGGGAGAGTTGCCCAATGTGGTGAAATGTGCCATAACATTAAGATGGTAAATTTTGTTATGTATATTCCCCCACGATAAAACAAAACCCCATGTTTTAGTCTTTCTGGCTTTGTTTTCTTTATTTTTTAAATTTAAAAAATTATTTATTTTGAGAGACAGAGAGAGCAGAGGAGAGGGAGAGAGAGAATGCTAGGCAGGCTCTGTGCTGTCAGCACAGAGCCCGATGTAGGACTTGAACTCACAAACTGTGAGATCACTACCTGAGCTAAAACCAAGAGTCCAATGCTTAACCGACTGAGCCACCCAGGCACCCCTTTCTATTTGGTTCTTGATATGTCACCAAGTCCTGTGGAATTTAGAAGACTTTTTTTTCCCCTCAAGTACCGGGCTCTTAGAGTCAAAAAGTCTTACTCTTGTTTCATGGAATGGGCTTTCAAGAACCCAGCCTTCATGTCAAGATATGAACATTGTCTCTTTCCCTTCTTAAAAAAAGTTTTTTAAGTTTATTTATTTATTTGAGAGAGAGACAGAGACAGTGTGAGTGGGAGAGGAAGAGAGGGAATCCCAAGCAAGCTCCCTATTAATAGCTCAGAGCCGGACGCAGGGCTTGAACTCATGCAACAGTGAGATCGTGACCTGAACCAAAAACAAGGGTTTGATGCTTAACAGACTGAGCCACTCAGGTGCCTCTGTCTCTTTTCCTTTCTAATACAACTATAAATAACCCAAATCCCCTCTTGCTAAACCAGGAAGGAGGTCACTAACAAAGAAGTGGGCAAAAATTAGTTTTACATGTTACCTCTTATTTTCATGAACCAAGTGTTAGATGTACTAGAGTTGGTCAAGAAATTTGAACTTAGTCTGTCTCTAAGACTAGTTGAGGTATCAGAGTTTGTATTAGAGGGTCTTGCTGTGGTCAGCAGACAGGATCCCTGAGCTTTAAGAAGGAAGAGAGAAGAGGTCTGGTGACCAAAGTGGCAGCTAATCTATTTACAGTAAAACCTTGGTTTGTGAGCATAATTCATTACAGATACATACTTATAATCCAAAGCGCTTGGATATCAAAGCAAATTTCAAGAACCATTGGCTCAGCTGTGATCATGTGACATTCCACATCATGTACTACTCATATTGCGTCACTTGTTTATCAAGTTAAAATGTATTAGAAATGTTTGCTCATCTTGCAGAACGCTCGCAGAACAAGTTACTTACAATCCAAGGTTTACTGTATTTAGGAGCGTACAGCACGTGGCCCTACATTTCACTCAGCAGCAGAAAGATACCATTTCGAGGTGGCCAACTCCTATAGTGTATTGGATTGCTTTTTGATGCTGTAACAAATTACCACAAACCTTGAGGCTTAAAAGCACACAGATTTATTATCTCATAGTTCTGGAGGTCAGAAGTCTGAATTGGGTCTCACTGGGCTAAAATCAAGGTGTCGGCAGGCTGGCGTTCTTCACGGAAGGTCCAGACGAGAATCTGTTTCTTTGGCTTTTCCAGCCCCTACAAGCTGCCCACGCTCTTTGCCTCCTGGCCCCTTTCCAGCAATCACTTCTGCTTCCGTCATCATAGCATCCTCTCTGACATCCTGCCTCCAGCTTAGAAGGACCCTTGTGATGACATTGGGTCCACCTGGGCTACCGAGGATACTTTCCTCATCTTAGAATACTTAACTTAATCAAAGCTGCAATCTCCCTTTTGCCATGTAAGGTAACATATTTATAAGTTCGATGATTAGTGAACAGATGTCTTTGTGGGGTCATTATCTGACTGCCATGTATAGTTACTGTTGAAAAGTCAGCCTAGGGCCATCTGGGTGGCTCAGTCGGGTAAGCAGGTCATGATCTCCCAGTTTGTGAGTTTGAGACCCATGTCAGGATCCGTGCTGACAGCTCAGAGCCTGGAGTCTGCTTCAGAGATTGTGTCTCCTCTCTCTGTCCCTCCTCCCCCTCCCCCTCCCCTCTTTCTCAAAAATAAATAAACATTTTAAAAAATCTTTAAAAGAAAAAGAAAAGTCAGTCTGCATCATCCTTGGAGGCTCTGCTGGTACTGCCACTATGGCTACAGCATTTTAAAAAAAAATAGTTTATTATCAAGTTGGTTTCCATATAACACCCAGTGCTCATCCCCACAAGTGCCCTCCTCCATGCCTATCATCCCCCTTCCCTGCCCCCCATACCCATCAGTCCTCAGTTTGCTCTCAACATTCAACAGTCTCTCATGGTTTGCCTCCCTCCCTCTCCCCCCTATTTACCCCCTTCTTCTCCCCCACTGTCCTCCGTTAAGTGCCTCCTAATCCACCTATACGTGCAAACATATGGTAGCTATCCTTCTCTGCCTGACTTATTTTGCTCAGCATAACACCCTCTAGTTCCATCCATGTTGCTACACATGGCCAGATTTCATTCTTTCTCATTGCCATGTAGTATTCCATTATATAGATAAACCACATCTTCTTGATCCATTTGTCCATTGATGGACACTTAGGCTCTTTCCATGATTTGGCTATTGTTGAGAGTGCTGCTATGAACACTGGGGTCCATGTGCTCCTATGCATCAGCACCCCTGTATCCCTTGGGTAAATTCCTAGCAGTGCTATTGCTGGGTCATAGGGGAGTTCTATTGTGAATTTTTTGAGGAACCTCCACACTGTTTTCCAGAGGGGCTGCACCAGTTTACATTCCCACCAACCGTGTAGGAGGGTGCCCGTTTCTCCACATCCTCGCCGGCATCTAGAGTTCTCTGATTTGCTCATTTTATGGCTACAGCATTTGTTATGGGCCTCATAGATGTCTGTGGGTGAGGCTGTGCTCCCCACTATCCCAGAGAACATAAAGCGGCCGCCCCCCACCACCTGCAGGTGGTACAAAGGAACTTGGGAACCAGATTTGCTTTTTAGTTCAAGAATGGACACCATAGAAATGAGAGGGGATTTTGATAATAGCATTGTTTGCCACATCAGATTGTTAGCTTTTCCTGAGCAACTGCAATGAGCTGAGCTTATGCTAGACCTGGGCAGATGGAGGTGACCTAAGTCCTCAGGTGGTGAACTGCCCCACCTCCTTGAGGAGCGCTTGGTCCACCAGTGAGAATTGCCCATACTCGCTCACTCAGAGCTTCCCCTGGCCCTGTGGGGCCACCACTGTGCCATGGCATTGTTCCCCTGTGGCCTCTCCCTCTCCCACCGCAGAACTGTGAGGTCGTGTGTTCATGGCATTGATAAGGCCTTACCTCCCAGGACTGATTTCTAGGGAGCCCATCCACAGGTCAGTGGCTGAGTCATTAGCTCAGTGTGGGTGCTTTATCCACTGGCCTCCTTCACCACTTCCAGGAAGGCCAGCTTCTGCTCAGGAGTGGGCCTCACTGCTGCCATCAGCAGATGCGACCAGGAAAGGTGTGGGATGCCCCTCATCAAAGACCCCACAACCTTGGGTGAACAACAGAAAGGTTACGAACTCTAAGATGAACTGTACCCCAGCAAGGACGAGCCTGACCCAACACTCAGCAGATGGACCAAGGATGCTATTCATTCCCTAAAGGGGACCTGCTACCATCTACAGCAAGGATGGTGAGCACCCGGCTTCCAGCCCTAGGCAGATCCAGCCTCACCAAGGCCACCAGCAGAGCTGGGTGATGAGGATGGGGCTTGGCTTTATGGATGTCCAGCTTTGCTAGTTGGGATGGTGAACAATAGTCAGATGTTGAATTGGTAGCTATTTGGAGAGTGTGAGCCTCAGAATTCCTACAGTAAAGTAGGCAGAGGCTCAGAGCCATTGAGGTCTGGACACTGACGTCAGACATCTTTGTCCCTCGGGGCTGGTGACATGGCGCGCACCGATCCTGCGGAAAGGCCCGCTCCCCCCGGGGAACCGTTTACACAGTGGAACCTCCCACACAGACCCACAGGCTAGAGGAAGAGAGAGCCTGGCTGCCAAGTTGTGCTTCTGGCAAAGGGAGGCAGAGGGGAATCTGCACTTTTAACAAAGTGACTGAGCCCCAACACCAGGCTTGCTGCACGGAGGGTCGGTGCAGCCCTTCCTCCCAGGGGGCCGGGTGAGGGTGGCTGCTGGATGGACTTGAGATGCAAGGAAGCAACCCAAAAGCAGCTGGTCCGATCCTTCAAAACAAGGAGATGTCCACATTTGTAACTGAGATGAGAAAGGGAGCTGCATTATTTATGAAGCGGCTGAGCCCAGAGTCGACAAGGAAGGAGGAGGCCTTTAGAGGAGAAAGTGGTTTCAAAGGCATCCGTGTTTCGCTGAAAAAAAACACACGCAAACTATGATTTAGGTTGTGCTGAGGTTTTGAACCGGAGATGACTCTAGTGCAGTTAGAGACCATGGATGGGGGCTGAGGGTGTGGGCAGGGCTGGCAGAGGGACAGAGTGGGAGTGGGGGTGACAGAGTGGGAGTGGGGTGATACTTCAGGCTCCCTGTGAGGAGGGGCCGGCTGGGGGTGGGGCTTGCAGCACCTATAGGAGTACGTGTGTGAGTGTGTGTGAGTGCGTGTGTACGTACCCTTGAAATGGACCAATGGACAAAGGGTGGGAAGGTGTACCCCCAAAGACTCAGCCACTTCTGGGACGTCTGTGTTAATTCTGTTTGCCTGGCTAATGTGCTGTAAGAGTTTGGGCCAAAACTCTGAGGAAAGAGTCTTTTTAATATTCTGTTGTTCTTTTAACATTGAAAAAATATTTTTTTTAGTTTCTTTTTTGGGAGGGAGAAAGAAGGGAAGGGTGGAGAGAGGGAGAGGGTGAGAGAGAATCCCAAGCAGGCTCCGTGCTGTCAGCGCAGAGCCTGATGTGGGTCTCAGTCTCGCAAACTGTGAGATCATGACCAGAGCCGAAATCAAGAGTCAGCCGCTTAACCAACTGAGCCCCCTGGGTGTCCCTCTTTTTTTTTTTTTTTTAAATGTTTATTTATTTTTGAGAGAGAGAGACAGAGTGTGAGTGGGCGAGGCATAGAGACAGAGGGAGACACAGAATCCAAAGCAGGCTCCAGGCTCCAAGCTGTCAGCACAGAGCTGGACGCAGGGCTCGAACTCACAAGCTGAGAGATCATGACCTTAGCCGAAGTCGTACGCCCAACCGACTGAGCTACCCAGGAGCCCCCACCCTTTTTTTAAAAACTAAGGTATAAGGTATTCAGTCTAATGAGGTTGAAACAACTGCCACCAAAACCAAGATAGAGAACATATACATCATCTAGAATGTTCCCACATGCTCCTGACCGGTTTTTGATTTGTATCAACATAGATCAATCTTGCCTGTTCTAGACTCATATAAATGGAATTGTACAGTATGTACTCTTTTGTGTCTGGCTTTTTTCACTCAGCAAAATGTTTTCTGAGATTCATCCATGTTGTAGGTTTAACACTAAATGGTTCTTTTTATTGCTGAGTAATATTCCATTAAAGGGCTAGACCACATTCTTTTTATCTGTTCAGTTGATGGGCATTTGGGTGGTTTCCAGCTTCTCATTCTTATTAACACAATTGCTATAAACATTTGTGTACAAGTCTCTGTGTAGACCTACACAGAGTTTTCATTTCTTTTGAGTTAATACCTAGGAGTGGAATTTCTGGGTCATGTGCAGATACACGCTCACCACTATAAGGGACTGCTAACCAGTTTTTCATCCACTGGGTTATGAGTTCCCAGTTGCCCCACATCCCAGCATTCATTGTATTTTATTTTAGTCATTCTGGTAAATGTGAAATGGCACCTCAGTGTGGTTTTAATTTGCATTTCCCTAATGACTAACGACGCTGAGCACTTTTTCGTGTGCTTATTGACTAATCATGGGTCTTCTTCATGAGATGCCTGTTGCACTCCTTTGTCCACTTAGAAAATTGAGCCATTCGTCTTTTTGGTCTTGTTGATTTGTAGGCACTCTTTATATATTCTAGACCCTCCAAAGGAAGGTTTGTAAATCAGTAGCTACTAGTCATGCTACCCCTGTTCCATAAGCTGAAGACTGCCCCTCCTCCATCCTACTTCATATTGTATCCCTTCAGGTGATGTACTAAGTTTGAAATGCACCCACTCTGACCCCAACGGCACAAATGCTAAATTCTGCTTAATCAAACTCAAACTGCCTCATGAGGTTCTGTTTTCTACTGAAAGCAGAAAACAAATGACAAATAAAACAACTAATCTTAATTGCTTGAAGGTAAATTCTCTCCCATTTGAAGACTTACTCTCTTTTGTAGAATTACTCAGGTGATCCTGGATTTAACCTAGCTGAACAAAGTTTAATGTCCCTTTTAGATCCCTATCATCTCAGAAATCTTCCTGTCCCCACAAAGGATGATCAGGAAGTGACTTACACTTTTCATGGCCACACATAGACATACGTGGTCTGTTCTCTGTCTTCTGATTTCAAGCTGGAGTGTATGGGAGGCACTTGGGCTCAGTCCTTGGCTTCTGAGGACAGCTCCAAATTGGACTCATGCTACTATTGACCACAATCCTGCCTTGGCCTCAAGCTGTAGAGTTTTGTTATCTACCAGGTTACCACCTCTTCCTGTCCCTCCACCCTCTTAGCACTACTGCCCACTCTTCCCAGCCTCCACAGAAAGTTCTGGATGCCATGCAAATCACATGCTGCATCCAGGGAACCTGGTCTATGGGATCTCAGGTTCCTTCCCTGCCTGAATGTGCCACGCTAGCATTTCTCTTCTGGAAGCACCCCATGTGGGATGTGGGTGTAGGTCAACCAGCAAGGCACTCTCTGCCTGGAATTCTATACTGCAAATGGAACACAAGCTTTTGGAGCCTTCCTTAGACCATCTGGCATAATCATAATCTCACCCTGAACCCTAAGAACAGTGTCTTAATTTAATTTTATTGACTAAACCTTCTCTGATCTCTGCCCCATCACATCCCCACCCAGAAAGGGCCATTCCCTTACCTGTGAGATTGGGAACTTTTCTTATGCCACATTGCCCATCCTTCCCTCCTCTATGATATGTGGTAAAAATTCCATGTTTGTTGTCCAAGATTGCTACATTTAAAAGAAATCTAGGGGCTCCTGGGTGGCTCAGTTGGTTGAGTGTCTGACTCTTGACTTTGGCTCAGGTTATGATCCCAGGGTTGTGGGATCAAGCACTGAGTTGAGCACTGTGCTAGATATGGAGCCTGCTTGGGATTCTCTCTCTTTCTCCCTCTGCCCCTCTCCTCTGCTTGTGTGCTCTCTCTCTCTCTAAAATAAAAAAATAATAGTTAAAGAAATAAAAGAAATCTATTTGTATTTAGGAAAACCTTTCCTCTCTTGATGGCCTGATCTTGCAGTTGAAAGCTTGGCTTTCAATCCTATTGTTTCTGAGCTTGTTTGGATGTCTGAAGCTGGATGTTCGTTCTTCATTCCAGCCACTCCTCTCTCCTTCATTCCACCTACTACTCATGAAAGCAATGGAAACTGTGGCTAAATAAGGGAAAATCACAAAGAGGAAGTGAAAAAAAAAAGCACATTAATATAATTCAAGGTATTGATTTTAACACATTTGTTTCAGTGGCAATTAGGAATAACTTATTCCCTCCTTCAAAAAAAATAAAATCATGTGTTTGTGTATTTAGCTCCAACTGTACCTTCCACTCTGGGTCCTCCTACTTGGGATATGCCTCTAGATATTCTAAGGCCTTCAGACCTCAAATTCCCTTCTTTTCTTTTTAAATGTTATGTATTTATTTTAAGACACACACGGGGGGAGGGGGAGAGACAGCACGAGTGGGGAAGTGGTAGAGAGGGAGAATCCCAATCAGGCTCCACACCTGAATTGCAGAGCCTCATGCGGGACCCAAACTCATGAACCATGAGATCACAATCTGAGCTGAAATCAAGAGTCAGACTCTTAACTGACTAAGCCACTCTGGCCCATTCCCCAACATGGGGCTTGAACTCACAAACCATGAAATCATGACCTGAGCCAAAATCAAGAGTCAGATGATTAACTGAGCAAGCCATGGAGGCGCCCCCTCAAATCCCTTTCTCGACCCCTGTTGGTCTGTTAACTCTGTTCCCAGCTTTGTTCTATGTCATGCAAGGATTTTCTCCAGTACCCGCTGGACCCAGCCTTTCCAGAGCAACAAAGCAGCAGGCCACAAACAGTGAGGGAACTCACCGAGGAGGAATCCCCAAACGGATTTCTTGATACGGGAGGTGAGCCTAACTGGGAGCACTGTGACAGCCAGCCCCTGAGATGGCCAGCAATGGCCCACACTTCCAAGGGTCTGGCTTTTGTAACCCTCCCACAACGATCAAGGTTGGTCGATGCGACTGGTGGAATAGGCACAGCGATGCTGTGTCATTTCTGAGGCTAGGTTAGAAAAGCATTGTGGTTTTTGTTCCTCTCCCTCGGGTCACTCTGTCTGGGGGAAGCCAGCTGCCACGTTGTGAGGACACTAAAGTAGCCTTGTGGAAAAGTCTACATGGCAAGGAACTGGGGCCTCCTTTCAAAAGCCGCATGAGTCAGCCATTTTGAAAGCAAGCCCAGAATCGCTGTGGCGGGCGACAGGGCTTATCCATCCAGTCTCATCAGCTCATAGAAGACAAAGCAGAAGCCTAGAGAGGCTGGATAACCCGTCAACATCACACATCTGGTCAGTGCCTAAGCCACACCTTGACTCAGTTCCTTTTTTTTTTTTAATTTTAATGTTTATTTATTTCAAGAGAGAGCATTTGAGCAGGGGAAGGACAGAGAGAGAGGGAGAGAGAGAACCCCAAGCTGGTTCTGCACCACCAGAGCAGAGCCCAATGCCAGGTTTGATCTCACAACCCATGAGATCATGACCTGAGCCCATATCGAGTTGGACACTCAACTGACTGAGCCACCCAGGCACCCCAAACAAAGGAGATGCTTCTAGAGCAATGTGAGGCTGGAGGGCACACTGGAGGGGCCCTGCAATGGAAACTGGGGCTCCAGGGCTAGCCCCGATAACCCAAGGATGCTGATCTTGTAGAAATAAAAAACAAAAAACAAAAAACAAAAAGCAAAAAACCAAACTTCCTCAGCGGGTTCTCCACAACCTCTGAGTCTGAGCTTCCAAAAGCATGGGCTGATGTGGCGAAGGCGGACGGAAACATATTGATTCCCTTGGTTTTGCTTCACCTCGTTTTCATTCACTGAAGCATTTTCTTCCCAGGAAATCCGAGAGTTTCCCAGAATAAGGGTCCTGGCCCTTCTAGATGATCTGTCTGTAGGCATTACTTTTCAAGGCCAATTTGCAGTCATATGCATCTTGCCAATAAGTTCAGAAATGTGACCACATCAAGCTCAGAAAGCCTGGAATTCTTAAAGAGAAAGACAAAGCTGAGTTAGAGGAAGGACGTGTCTCTATCCCCACACCCCACTCTCTTCCAGAGCCTAACGCACATCAAGGTGAGGGTATCCGCAGGAGTAAAGAGGATATAAATTTTGCAGACCCATGAGGCAAATAACTTACTTTTTTCCCCCCATTGATCAAACTTAACTTAGCTCCCACACCCTTGTGAATGTTCAGTTACCACGAGATTTTTTTCAGTGCCCTTTGGGTAAAAACTGAATCCATTAGGGATTTCTTCCCCCTTCTTTCCCTTCCTTCTATCCAGGTGTTAAGATTGAGGAGGATGCATTATGAATTGGGAGGCACCATGTGGCTGTGACCAAGATGTCTGATGTTCATTGGCCCCAGGACATTGACATCCACTGCACTACACCTGCATCTGCGGCCCCCCCAGTCTTCAGTTGCCAGATCCAAGCCGTTCCTCCTGTGTCTTCTTTATCCCACCTCCAAAGCTTCCCAGCTTGCTCGCATACACACCTACACACCCTCCGTGGTGCAGAAACATTGGCTGCCCCACCATTGGTGCTGGGGGCTTTGGGAGGCCAATCTGTGGCCTGTCTGCTGAGGTCCCTCCATGCTGTCGCTGCTCCTGCACATGGTGCAGCACATGGGTTTCTTCAGAAGAGAAACTTCCCCTCTCTGCTTCTCTTCTCCCCACCATCCTTCAATTTACTTGTTGAAGAAAACAAAGCACTGGCTTTTAAAGAGCACTGTCTCGGGGCACCTGGGTGGCTTAGTCGGTTAAGCGTCTGACTTTCGCTTAGGTCATGATCTCGCAGTTCATGGGTTCGAGCCCCGCGTCAGGCTCTGTGCTGACTGCCAGCTCAGAGCCTGGAGCCTGTTTCAGTCTGTGACTCCCTCTCTCTCTGACCCTGCCCCGTCACGCTGTGTTTCTCTCTCCTAGAAATAAATAAAACATTAAAAAAATAAAAAAATAAAGAGCACTGTCTCTGTTTGTTTGTTTTAATCTGTTAAGGGGGGGCACCTGGGTGGCTCAGTCTGTTAAGTGTCCAACTTCAGCTCCGGTCATGATCTCACGGTTTGTGAGTTCAAGCCCCGCATCGGCTGTGTGCAGACAGCTCAGAGCCTGGAGCCTGTTTTCGATTCTGTGTCTCCCTCGCTTTCTGTTCCTCCCCTGCTCACACTCTGTGTCTTTCTCTCTCAAAAATAAATAAACATTTAAAAAAATCCGTTAAGGGGCACCTGGGTGGCTCAGTCAGTTGAGCATCTGACTTCGGCTCAAGTCATGAGTTCGAGCTCTGCGTCAGGCTCTCTGCTGCCAACGCAGAGCCTGCTTTGGATCCTCTGGCCCCCTCTCAGACCCTTCCCTGCTTGCACTGTCTCTCTCAAAAAAGTAAATAAATAAACATTAAAAAATTAAAAATCCATTAGGAAATTCAAATTGTATAAGGGATACAGGCCAACAAGGGAAATAAGGATAAATGGAAAAGCAGATAGAGAAAAGCAATCCCAGTGACAGGGGTTGTGATGTGCTCTAAGGCAGAGAGAAATAGATGCTCTTTACAGCAAAGTTCTTAGTAGCACGCACCAGCGACCAATTCTGGCTAAATTATAAGGAAAAGGGCCTGTTAAAAGAATATACAACCGCTCACAGAATCAAGGAGAGAGCCAGAGAAAAAGTTCAGTGCTGATCCTTGAAGTCAACAAGTCAAGCCACACACAGAACAGGGCTGGTGGGGAAGCCCCCATCATTGCTGCCAAGCATCCCCAGCCATCTGTCCCAGGAGCTGTGTTGGCTGCTACCTCTTCCATGGCCACCACTGGGTCTTGCCTCCTGAGTCACTGTGCTGCTGCGTTTGCCTGGTAGTAGTGAGGCCCCTGCTTTGAGCCCCAGTTGCAAGGCAGGCTGGGAAAGGAAGTATCTGACCATCATAGTACCTATGGGCAAGGTGGTTTTGCTCCTCACAGGCTCGTACAGTTGGCAATTCTCCAAAGATAGTAGGAAAGCAAAACAAATGGCCTCTTTGCACAGGAACAACAACCTGAGAGGTGGGCCTAGAAGGTTCTCCAGTAATCTCAGGTGTGGCATCCAAGGATGGGAGCCAGCCAGCAGGTGGGAGGCTGAGGGCACAAAGACATTTGGCCTCGGGAAAGGGTGGGGGGCTAGGCCTAGGCCTGACAAGGGTCAAGGGCACTAAGGGAGCAGTATGAGAGGTGAGAACCCCAGCGGAAGACCTCATCTGCCTAAGAGCCCCTCCTCTGAGGACTGTTTAAGTCTGGAAGATACGACTAACCTGATAAGATAAGAAAAGCCATTGTGCCCAGGAGTGCTTGACTGGCCAAGAGTAAAGATATATAATAATAGGCTGCACCAGTCCTCCCTCCCGTTCTTTGGGGTGAAACCAGGTTCTGCTGAAATTAGGGCAGGGCAAGTGGGGTGAGGCAAAGACCTCAACTTTTGAATGTCAATGTCAGAGACCACTTCCCATCCATCCATGAGAAGACAGGGAAGGGGCGGGAGCTCCAAGGCTGAGTGACGGTAATGGCTCCAGGTAGGGACACAAGGCAGCACCCTTTTATTCCACATGGTGACCTTTTCTGTGGCCTCCTGTCCACCAGGATGTTATTTCCACCAAAAGTTCACCTCCCCCAGGAAACAATCACTGCTGTTTGCAGCCTGTCAGGAAGGTCAGAGTGCAAGCCCTCAGGAGACAAAGAAGAAAAATGGCAAGAAGAGAAAGAAACATTTCAGGGCACTGCTCTGGCTGTTCTTCACCCATGGGAGGACACCGATCGCCCGTGGAGGTGGCCCCTGTCCCTTTGTCCGACTCTTATAGTCACCGTGTGCCAGGGATCACCTTCCTTGCTGATGCCACTGGCTTCCTTTGGTTAGAAACAAAACAACCACATCAATTCAGGTTGCTGTTAGGAGCTTTTAAAAGATATGTCGGTTGCACTTAATACACAGTTGGGGCCAGAGTAAAAGCTGAGTAAGTGCCCGGGCTATTCAGCTGGAAATTACATCCTGCTCACGAACATAAATGTCACGATCCCCAGGCCTCAACCCAGGCAAACTCTCTCGCAGCGCCGGTTCCCCAGGACTCCAAATTTTCTGACCAATGGCCCTGTTCTTGCCTTCAGACACAACCTGTCTCACTTAGGAAGGCCAAGCCAACAGGAAACACAGGCGCACTATCATTGACCTAATCTTTTCATTTGTGAAACCAATCCAAGTGGAAATGCCTCACTTCAGAAACCCTATAAAGGACCTGCTCGGTGAATTCTTTCAAAGGTCATCTTAATAATTCAAACCACTGGCATGACCAGGAAAAAATGCTAATCTAATATGGCTGAAAACACCCACAGGCAGGTGTTTATAGCTCATAAAAGTTAAGGCTCACATGTCTTTGGAGCCTTCATTCCGGAGATGGTGGGATGTTTACTGGTTTGTCTTTCTGCGGGCATCCTAACGCCTTGACTTTTCCTGGATGCCATCACTGGGTGACAAACTGAGTAAGTGAAATCATACACACAACCCAAGAGAGATTTGAGACAAATTGGGAAGATGTTGAACTTTGTTACATAAGTAAATCAAAGCCAGAAATGCAGCAATCTGAGAAAAGACAATCCAGCATGAGGAAGACTGAGGATGGCCCTATCTGCTAAGGATAAAGAAATCCCACCAAACTTCGTAGATCTTTGCTGGGAGGTTGGGAGGAACTGCACAGAGACAGTGTTCTTGAAAGTCACCATTTCCATGATGCAACAGAATGGCCGGACTCACTGGGTCTGAACGGAAACTCCAGTTCTGAACCTTCCTTTGTCATTGGCCTTGGGGTGACCCCTCGGTATGGTTCTAAGCTTCCTTACTGCACCAACAAAAGGGAGAAACCTGAAGACCTCTCAGGCTGGAGATGATGTGGGATCTATTTGTGAGGGTGTGTGGCACATCCCGGTATCCCCAGGGCAGAAGGACCTGTAGAGAGCCATTTGTGGCCTGAGTGGATCAAGTTCTGGTGGGAAGCTCTGTGTCAGTCAAGGGCTGCTCAGAGGTCGATGCTCTGAGCAGGAAACCAGTCTCTGGGGAGCGACCCTTACATAGCCCCAGGAGCCTTCAGGACCCGTCACGCCTGTGATCATCATGAGAGACATGGTCATCGTGTCTCTTGCTTCCATGGGTCCTAAGCATTAGCCTTCTTAACATAGTGTTTATTCGCTGCCCTCCTGGAGTGCGTCCCTGGAGGCCTGGCCTCAGAATGAGTCAGATTATACGACACCAAGCTCTTTTGTTCGGAAGTGATACAGGACGTGGAGTTCCCATGGAATTAGCTCAAAATTAATTTAGCCACAATGGCTTATTATCAGATTTAATTATAAATGAAATGATACGCCAGGGACTTTTTACTTTGTAAACAAGCCCCTCAGAGTCAGAAGGGAGTTTGTGTGTGGGTTTTTTGTTTTTTATTTCTTTCCCCTATTCTCTAGTCTCTCCACAGATTTTCACAAAATTGTGGCCGAGCAGAAAAAGTGACTTCGATATGGCTTTGGATGAGAGGACGCAGCTGCCAGCCATCTTTTTAGGCGCCTCTGGTTTTGATAGGAGGGGTCTGCTCCCACACAGCCTGCTGGGCACAGGAAGGTGCTCTCTGCTGCAGTTAATACCGTGTTCAAAAATCACCCTGACTTCCTTCCAGAATCCCCTGTACTTCTGCAGAAATATTGACCCTGCTGAAATTAAAGGGTCCAAAGAACGAAGTCTAACCAGTCTATAGTTTCCTCCAGAATTCCTGTTGGCAGGTTTCTAAGGACATGGTGTTTTGCTATACCATTGGTGGAACAGATCATGATTGCAGACATATATTTCTTTTTTTATTTAAAAACAATTTTTAATGTTTATTTATGTTTGAGAGACACAGAGCATGAGCAGGGGAGGGGCAGAGAGAGAGGGAGAGGTAGAATCTGAAGCAGGCTCCGAGGTAGAATCTGAAGCAGGCTCCGAGCTGTCAGCAGAGAGCCCGACGCAGGGCTCGAACTCACTGACTGTGAGATCGTGACCTGAGTCGAAGTCGGATGTTCAGCCAACTGAACCACACAGGTGCCACTGCAGACATATATTTCTTATCTTAACAGTTATGCGTTAGTTTTAAAGCATATTAAAACAAAATTTACTCCTTAAAGCTGTGATTTAATGGTAATACACATATATTGAAGTTAAAATGTAGATCGGTTTAAATCTTTTTTTTTTTTTTTTTGAGAGAGAGCATAAGTGTGAGAAGGGGAGGGGCAGAGAGAGAATCTTAAACAGGTTCCACACCCAGCATGGAGCCCCAGAGCGGCCTGATCTTACATGAGATCATGACTTGAGCCAAAATCAAGAGTCAGACACTTAACCAACTGAGCTATCCAGGCGCCCCAAGGCTAAGTCAGTTTAAGGAAAAGTATTAGATCAATAATAATAATAATAATAATAATAATAATAATAAAGATGGCATGTGACAAAAACCATGATGAAAATCTGCTAAACAATGTCTTGGAGCACAGCTTTTCAGAACGTGGTCATCAGACAATCACGGGCATCGCCTACAAGCTTCTTAGAACTGCAGCATTTCAGGCCCCACCCCAGACTTACTCAATCAGAACCTGAATTTTTAACCAGGTCCCTAGGGGATGAGAATGCAAATCAGAGTTGGAGAAGCAGAGCCGAAGAAAACCCCAGGGCAGTGTTCCGTGGTGTAGCTATTACTTGATGGATCAAATACGTCTAACTCTGGCAAAATTGGGTGAACTTCTGCCCAGCAGAATTCTTTTGAATTCTTTAGAACATTTATGCCTAGTTCTTCACAATCATGGCAAGATATCTGTGTTCCCACCCTGTACAGGGCCCAGGGCCTCCCCATTAAGTTCTTTTGCCTCCACAGAATCATGAGCCCCACCTTGGCCCCAGAAACAGAGCCCAGGGTGGTCTCACCTGCCAGGGGGCAAAGGGGACCCTGGCAGAGGACAGCCTGAGATGGCCCAGGACGCGGCTGAACCTACGATGAATGCCTCAGGGACTTAAAGGGAGGCTGCCAGCTTCAGGGGCCAGAAGATAAGAGTGTTAATTTAGCCTGGCTGGCATCCAAAAAGCTGAGCAAAGCTAGGCCTCCAAGCTAAGGGTATACATAAATAAATAAATAAATAAATAAATAAATAAATAAATAAATAAAATAAAAATAAGTTGGCAGATGTTTACGCTTCCCTTGAAACTCTAGCTCCTCGTATTCAGCACATCCTATGTGCCAGGCACCGCGCCAGAAACTTTATATTGTCATTCTCTGTCCCTCACTAAAACCCTTGCAGGTCAGCTTCGTCAGGTCCATTGCACAGTGAAGTCGATGTGGCCCCGTAGGTGTTTTGCCTGTGGTCACCCAGCCCTTCACTCCCCTCCCCGCCCCCTCTCCCCCACGCTTTCTGCTGAAAGCCAGCTCTGGGCAGGAAATGGAAACAGGCCGGTCATATTTTCAAGGCATAACCAGTTTTCCCTAGCGGATTCTGGATTGAAAGAACTCTGGGTTATCCTAATAAGGTTTCAGAACAGAAAGGAGTGTCTTTATCATGCTCAGCTTTGCCAACACCATCTCATCAATCCCCTCCGAGCTTTGACGCAGGCACAATGGACTGCTAGCCATGAGGTAAACTTGCAAGCACCTTGAAAGAGAGTCCAAGCAGGTTGCCAAGATGCTAGTCTTCCGGTGGGTGCATCTGTGACAAATAGCCGGAGAGGCAGCCCCTGCCAGAATGCCAGAAGGATGAAATGCGGCCGCTTTGGGGAAAGTGCACACAGTGTGCTTGACACACAGTAGGCACTCAGTACCTGAGTGGCTCCTCCCCGGCTCCCTCGGTATGTGGCTGACCACTTTATGTCCCACCCTCCATTCACCCCACTGAGAACTAGAGAGATTAAGTCAGCCTCCTTAGAAAAGGGAATGGAGTCTGCAGCTGGTGAGACCGTTGGAGGCTCTCCCTCTTAAAAGGCTGTTTCACAGATACCTTTTAATCCTTGACCCATTTTGATGTAAACATGGTATGCCCTTCAATATTATTGGAGATTTCCAATAATATTTGACACTGAGATTCAAAGCAAATCAAATGAATTACATAATTGAACATGCTTTGTGCAAACTGTCTCTACCCCTGGGGATATGACCCTCAATAAGGACAACCTGGCTGCTCTCAGCTGAGTTTTGATAGTTTAAGCCATTGTCAGAACATGATGAAAAGACGTGGCCAGTACCACAGACCTATGCCCTTGTCATCTGCCCAGCAAGCCTGTCTGCCCTGGCCCGAGTAACAGGCTTTGCTTTTCTCACCATAGATGGTCACGTGGCCAAAGGCAGGCCAATCATGGTGTCTCACCTGCCCCTGGCTACGGGGATTGGTCCAGGGAGTGGGCACATAAAAAATCTGGGCCAATCATAGTGCCTCACCTTCCCTTGGCAGCAGGGATTGACCCAGGGGATGAGCCTATCATGTAACCCTCTTAGGACTTTTCAGATGGAAACCAGGGGGAGCGGAGAGGTGAAAAGGAGGTGTTGGAGGGGAGCTGGTAGAGGGGTGGGGAGAAGTAGGGCGGGGTGGGAGTGGGAGAAGGGTGAGGAAATGGAGAGGCTTCTCTCTCCGGACTAGAAGCTGAAGCGGAGGAGAACCCAGGTAGCGCATCTGCTGCCTCAAGGAAGGGTGGTCTGAGTCAGCGAAACCCACTCTCACAGAAAGGCCAAAGTGAGAGGTGGAGGGAGTGTTAGGGGAGCAGTGGACTCTCCTCTGGGTCCTGGCTCCATTGGGCTCCACAGTTTGGCTGCTGGAGGCAGTACGTTTCTCTTAAAGTAACTAGAAACTGTTCACTTAAGGTTCTCTCTGCCCTCCCAAGCAAGAGTGGCCAGACTAAAACCAGAAGTGTTGGCGAGGGTTCCAGAGTATCCCTGGGCATTGAGGCAATGGGCTCTGAACGCCAATTAATTTGCACTGACCCTTCCCTGCACATACATGGCTTTCTTCCTCTGCCTTTCCACACATCTCCCTAGATCTCACAGTCGCTCTCTTTCCACCCCCATACCTCCCCTAATTCTCTTCCTTTTCACTGCAGACTTTTCCCGACCCAAGCCTTTGGCTGCTATGGACTGTTGGCTCATACTTCCCATAGTATTTTATTCCTCTGGGAAATAAGGGCGCCCACATGCCCCTGCTTGTTGGTGCTCTCTAAGTGCCCCTCAGCTCTACACTGTAAGGGCTATTGGCTGGGCTGGACCCTGCCGATCCACCCCAAAACACACACTCTGGCCTGATGTGCCTTCCTCGGGGAGGGAGGGTGGGGGAGGCAGCCACAGCAAGCTAGACAAATGCACACAGGAAGCAGCCCCGTTTCCTCAGAAGCTGCCCGAACTTCTGTGATACAATTTTAGCATCTGGCTAACCAAGCAAGTTGGGCCTGATATATTTATAAAATCATTTGTTGGAGAAATTATATTCTAGAATCCCATCTGTGATCTTTTATTTTCTGTTTGGTGTTACACATGTTTGGGGGAAAAGTGGATAAAAGCCATAAAAGTGGATAAATTAATTTAATTTAAATTCAGGGGCGCCTGGGTGGCTCAGTCAGTTAAGCCTCTGACTTTGGGCTCAGGTCATGATCTCCAGGTTTGTGGGTTCGAGCCCTGCATCAGACTCTGTGCTGACAGCTCGGAGCCTGCTTTAGATTCTGTGTCTCCACAACTTGCTCACATTCTGTCTGTCTGTCTGTCTCTCTCTCTCAAAAGGAAATAAACATTTAAAAATATTAAAAAATAAATTCACCTAAAGAGATACCAATATGGTATCAAAGGTTCAGGTAACCAATGCATTGCAGGTGAGTTTATTAACCCTGCTGTCAGTGAGCCTGGGGTTTCAAATCCCATTCAGTTACATCAGCTCAGACAAGTTCCTTAATTTCTCTGAGCATCATTTTCCTCCTCTGTAAAATAATGGCTATGAAAGTTCACTGGGTGAATTCAAGGTGAAGTAAGCCAAGGACGTCATTGCTGTTACGGCCCTGGGCTTGCTTATGCCTCGCGTAGTAGGGCTGAGGGGCAGATCAGGGATACAGAAGCAGAACCAGATCTCAATTTCCAACCTGAAGGAGAGCTTGCTGGGTCCAGGAATGTCACAACTTGGGTGAAAATCTCAGTTAACCACACTGTGTTATATTACATAATGCTTTGTAAAGTTTTGGGAAACTAACTCTGCTGCCATCATTCAGCCTGCAAACAACCACCACATTTGAAATAGGGAATTAGAGAACTTTCTAAACCACTTGCCTTAAGAGGAGTACAAACTTCCCATTTGTGTGGGCACTTATAAATTATGAATTCATTTGGGCTTTCCACTGCATTTGGCACTCTCTTTCTTTGCATCTTAATAAGGATGAGTTTTTAAAATTTCCAATTGTCTAAGTAGCTAAAACTTTAAACCAACTAACTTTCCATTAAAAAAAAAAAAAATCTCCCCCGGGGAGCCTGGGTAACTCAGTCGGTTCAGCATCCAATCCTTGGTTTTGGCTCAGGTCATGATCTCAAGGTTCGCGGGTTCGAGCCCCCCATCAGGCTCTGTGCTGGCAGCGCGGAACCTGCTTGGGATTCTGTCTCCCTCTCTCTCTGCCCACTCACTCTCCACCCCTCTCTCTGTCTCTCAAAAATAATAAGTAAATAAACATTTGAAAAGAATGTCTCCTAAAGTAACTGTAAATAGTAAGGCTGAAGTTTTCACTATGGAGGAAGGGAAGGAAAGCCTCATTTGACCACCTCTCATTTGTACCTTTTTTTAGTACATTTTTCTAAAAGGCTATTTTCAAACCCCAGGGCTTAGAGTTAGTGAATATACCCCCTTTTTTTTTTTTTTTTTTACAAAATATAATTTTGTGGTGATATGACCAAATGGCTTAGAAGGAGAAAAATAAGACCTTGTGATTTCTAATAACTTTTCTCTGAGATCCATTCATATTGTGGACTTTTTATAAGTCAGATGTCGAATTCGAACCCACCTAGGTACACCCTGACTCTATAAATACACACACACCTAACATACTTCTAAAAGAAGTAAATGTGTGCTGGGAAAATATTGGAACAATGAAGTTCCTGAGAGAAGCTTGTTTTTTCAAGTTATTAAAAGAAGGTGGCAAGCATTCATGAGGATATGAAAATTTAATGTCGTCTGAAGGAAACTCTTGAATATGGTTACCGTTGCTGCCAAAAAATCCCAGCTATGTTATGTCAGAATGTTCAATTGCGAGCTACACTTTAATGAATGGAAAGATAGGGTAACAGCAGGAAGTTTCTGCAGCAACACACAGCGACCTTGAAAACCAAGTTCCCAAAGTTGAACTCCACCATTCAGGGGCTCCACTGTCAGGTTATGTGATCTCCCAGGCCACAATCAAGGGTACCAGATGCCTACAAGGGGGGAGCTGGGAAGAGCCGGAACGGGCTGCCCCTCTCCACGTCCTCCCAGACAACACTTTGATGGAAAATAAACTCGCTTTGCTCTTTCTGAAAGTGTAGACGTTCCAAGAAATACAGCTCTGGACTCAGAAAAAAGAAATCAAATACTCGACTCCCCTCTTTTCCATGCAACTTGCTTGCAGGGTGATGTTGCTATTTTTATCAGCTCTCTTCAACCCAGCTGTTGCTTCATGTTAACATGGCAAATGGTGTGAAAATCCCAGCAGAGGCGCGTGAATCCCAGAGGGACCTGTCTTCTGTCATTTCTAGAACAGAGAAAATGTCATGAGCTTCAGTGGGGTATGGGTCAGGGACATTTCGCCAACGGAGGCAATGAGAACATTTCTGACATTTAAGTGATGTGAAGCCAGGGACCAAACTTCCTCCTTATCAGCCTCAACCCAAAACATGCATGTACGCACACAGGTCTGGTGGCCAATAAGGTGCCATGAATCTGTGGAGAAAATTGGAGGCAGGAGTCTTCACATTTGAGGGACAGGCCCCAGCTATCCCAGGTGCTGGACGTGTGGCATCATGAGGTTAGGAAAACGGCATAGAGCCCAGCCTGGAGGTTGCCCCAGAGAACCCACTTCCTTTTTCTGACTTAGAATGTGACTTGTAATTTTAAACCCACTCTTTGTATTTCCTCTGTGAAAATAACAGCATTTTGGTGAGACTGTGTATAGGAGAAAAAAGTGCCACATAAAACTCAAGACGATTTAAAAATACAACTCTAATTGCAGGCTTGTTTTTCCAGGGTTTGGCAAATTAGGGGGGCAAATTGGAGGGGCAGTTGGAATTTGCTGCAGCCATATAAAGACTGCTCGGTTCCCTGTCTAGCATTATGGTCCATGAACTCTTTCAAAGCCTATGAAAACATGATTGTAGGAGCTTCCTTCTAGAATAGCAACTACTTTCTCCTTGGGGATGTTTTGTGTCTGAGTGCCGCAATTTTGAATATGAGCATCAAGGATTTTGATTTCTCTCGTTTTTCCTTCTTTATCTTTAGTATGAGGACAAAATGACACCCCTTGTTACCCCCAAAATCTCGGATTCTCTTAGGTCTGATGAAGTTCAGTAACTAAACCAATATCTCACAAAGCCCCTTCCCTTAGGATTTGCAATCTATAGGAGCCTGAAGACAACAGTTAGACCTTCTAGATTTCTATACAAACCTTAATCTGCTATGACTTTAAGATTAAGAAATAATCTAAAGGGAGGCTAAGGTGGGACAAGTACCGTGGTTCCATTTGTCCCTCAAGCCTGGAGATCTAACAACTGCCTTTTCCAGGATCCCTTACAGCTCAACTTTTGGAAATGACTTCGTTTGGCCTTTTGAGTACTTTTGTACGAAGTTCGAGGCAGAAGTAACATGGAAACTGTATACTTGTTGATTCTGCTGACAAATGCCACAGAAGATGGGTTAGATTGGGCTGCAGTGTAAGCCCCATCTGCTCTCGATCTTGACCTCCAGAGGCAGAGTGCAGAGGTCATGAATCGTGACTTGCCTGGAGATCCAGGATTTTTGCAGTAGGTTTCTGAGCACTGCATTGCAACTAAGGGACTGCAAGTGGATTGTGACCTACTGGTGACACCACGCCTAGGACAGCTTCTGGATGGCCATTCCTCATGCTTGTGACAGCCCTCTGCCATGCCTTGATGTGCTGGAAGTTATTCCTCACAGCCCATCCTGACCCTTTCAATGAATTGTTAATCACACAGTTCCTTGTATTAAATTCCTTTCTGCTTGGGGCTCCTGGGTGGCTCAGTCAGCTAAGTGTCTGACTTTGGCAGGTCATGGTCTCATGGTTTGGTTTGTGAGTTCGAGCCCCATGTCGGGCTATAGGCTAACAGCTCAGCATCAATTCTGTGTCTCCCTCTCTCTGCCCCTCCTCCACTCGCTCTGTCTCTCTCAAAAATAAATCAATATTAAAAATTTTTTTCTAATTCCTTTCTGCTCAACGTAACTAACATGGTTTCGGTTGTCAATCAGTGAATCTTTTTTAATTTTTTTGTTTTTTTAATGTTTTATTTATTTCTGAGAGAGGGAGAGAGAGACAGTGTGAGCATGGGAGGGTCAGAGAGAGAGGGAGACACGGAATCTGAAGCAGGTTCCAGGCTCTGAGCTGTCAGCACAGAGCCCGACGCGGGGCTCCAACCCACAAACTATGAGATCATGACCTGAGCCGAAGTCGGACGCTTAATCAACTGAGCCACCCAGGTGCCCCCAGTGAATCCTGACTTAGAAAGTAGGCAACTCAGGACTGTAAAAACTTGGATCCCAGTCCTGGCTGGATCCTCACTGGTTGGGACTGGTTACCCTCTGCCACATCCCTCCAGTGGCCTGGTCCTCCTTTTCAGGGTATGTCACGGTCTCTACCTCACAGAGAAAATTGGGAAAATTAACTCCAACTTTTAATTTTTACCTGTGACCAAATGAATTTCATGTCCTTACATGTTCCTCCATGTTCTAAAAGAACACAAATCCATCGCCAGAAATCCTAACGAATAATGCTTTAGGTGTTTCTAGAGGGTGGGTCTCTCTTGGCATACACCACGGAGCACTTCTCCCCCACTGCCCAAATGCTGGCTTCGTTGTTTTGTGGTTTCTTCCCACCATACAACCTGTCTTTTTTCTCCTCCTCTCCGTGGTGCTCTTCTCCCCCAGGATGTCCCCACAACCTCTGTCATTTGCCCACCAGACCCAGAGATGGCTAGAACCCTCTGGACACCCTATTTCCTGCCCCTCCTTTACCTCCCAGTCAAGGAAGCTCAGAAAGACCCAAAGCTTCAGAAGTAGAGTTTTTCTATTACCCTGACTGCTTTTTTCACAAGAAAATTCTCAACCTGGCCATGTAACTTTACATTAGAAGAAAATACATAAGCAAGGCAGGTCTTTTCCAAAGCAGATGGCTATAATCTAAAAAGGCAAGAGAATGTATTCATTCATTTAAAAAAATGGATTGAGGTGGAATTCGCAAAACATAATATCAATTCAACCATTTTATTTTATTTTATTTTATTAAATGAATATTTCTTTTTTAAATTTTTATTTATTTATTTTGAGAGAGACAGAGACAGAGACAGAGAGAGCATGTGCGTGGGGTAGGGGCAGAGAGAGAGAGAGAGAGAGGGAGCCAAGCAGGCTCTGCACTACCAGTGCAGGACCCAACCCAACCAGTGCAGTGCTCCAACCCACAAACTGAACCATGAGATCACAACCTGAGCCAAAATCAAGAGCCGGACACTTAACCAACTGAGCCACCCAGGCGCCTCAAAATCAACCCTTTTATTTTGTTTTTTAATTTTATTTTCTTTTCAAAATCAACCATTTTAAAGTGAACAGTTCAGTGGCACTCAGTACACTCACAGAGCCTCATGTGGGGCTCAAATTCACAGACCATGAGGTCATGACCTGAGCCAAAGTCGGGTGCTTAACCAACTGGGCGCCCCTTTATTTACTTGTTTGTAAGTTTTTGTCATCTGTTTTTCTACTAGATCATTCACTTTTTGCAGTCAGGAACCAACAACTATCTTGTTCACAACTGTATATCCAAAGCAGAGCACAGCGCCTAGCCTGATGTTTGTGGAATAAGAAAAAAATTAATAAATTACTAATGACATTTATAGGGAATTTAGCAGAGTGCCTAGCACATATTAGATCAGTGGCTGACAGTGGGAAATTTTGGAAATGCGGTCAGGGGTAGCGGGGAATGTTTGTGTATACCACAATAATTGGGAAGACACTATTGGCATTTAGATGACAGGGGCCAAGAATCCTAGACCATGCCTATGAGGCAACTATGCAATGCCAAGAACTGTCTCACATCCCACACAACTTTAGACTATCCCCCCAGACGTTGATGTAGGGGGAAAATCTGCCTGTAATTATTTGCATTTATAATACTCTCTTTTGCATGTAAATGGAAAGTAACATTTGCACATTTTAACATGCACTGAATTTTCCAGGAATGCAACGATCCCATAAATTTAGAAAAGACTGTATTTCATGTTGTTTGATACTCCACTGAGAATTGTTCACCTTTTCAGAAGATCATTTCTTCGTTAGCAACACTGCTTGTTATTCAAACCCTCAATATAACACTTTAGGCTCAGGAAGTATCTGAAAGTGTGATTCTACATATTGGTGCAAAAACCTGATTAGTTCATTATGTCCTTCTAGTCCGGACATGCCTGAGTATCTGCATATTGAAATACACCTTTTATTATAAATTAATGCCTTCTTTCTTTCTTTCTTCTTGTACTTATATTTACAGCTTATTAATCATTTTGAAATTGTGTATGTAGGTAGGTTATCCATGAATCTTCTTGCAGGATCTTAAGAAAAACAAAATTTTTGTTTTAAAGGAAAGCAGTGATTCTAATAGGGGTTATGACTGCTGTATTTGATGCTCTCTTTCTAATAATAATAGTAGTAATCATAATAGTGGAATTTTACAGCTTTGTCTGAGGTGAATGACAAAAGAAATAGGATTTTCTTGCTTTTATTCTAAAGTCTTTCTCATTCTTATTGCCAAAATGCTCCTTTACACATATCCAGGGACACTCTTTATATTTTGTGCACTCTAAGTACTGATACTTAAAAGAAAAAGGTGCATTACAAGGCCTGTGAGTAAAATTTCTATACAGTCACCCAAAGTGAGGTTTGTGCAGTTATAATTATACAAAGTCTGGCCGGTGTTTGAGAGGCATGTGGTATAGGAGAGAGTTCTAGAGCCTCTGCACTGGACAGATCTGGGTTCAAATCCTGCATCCATTCTTTAGTAACGGCATTGTCTCAGAGTCGTTGGTTAATTCTCTCCGCCTCAGTTTCCTCAACTATAGAATGGAGTCAATGACAGTTGACTCCGGAGTTGCCGTGTCATGAAATGAGATCATGCATACACGGGGCCCAGCCCAGTGCAGTCAGTGGTGGGTATGTAGCGTTAATTTCTTTCTTCATCCTTGAATCTCTCAGATTATTAAAATAATTTGCATCCAAAGACACAGGTCTACATAGCAGATCATGAACATGAACTCATAAAATGATTAACGTGTGAAGACATCACTGGCTTCAATTCAACAAACATTATTTTTACACTACAGTCTAAGCATATTGCTCAGTATAAAACTTAGTGCCAGTCTACGAACCTCAGCTCGTAGACAAGCATTTTCCAACAAGTCCCTAGCTTTCATCATCCTGAGAGGGCACTGCAATCTCCGAAGTTAGAAATAACCACCTTAGGCAACATCACTTCATTGCTTTTGAGGCGATTATCAGATAAGCAAGTTACTTTTTGCTTTACAGATACTTAAGAAGTTTGTTAGATAAGTTCGTGGTAGTCAGCGACCAAGATTCAACCACTATCTATTGTGTTGAATCCTTTGCAGGTCTTCTGAAGAAATGAGAACATTCTCTGGTTCAAGGAACCATTGACTAAGTTTAGGAGACACAAACTTCAGACAGCCTCAGAACACTTAGTGCAAATATAAGTGGATACAGTTCAGAATGAACATGGCAAAATTGAAGACTTTTAACAAAGAGGAGAATTCATATGGAAAGGATGAACTTGGAGAAGATGGAGTACTCACAGTGTTGTCAGTAGATATGGATCTGGGACTAACATGTATATGAAGAAAAATATTACAAAGATCCCTTAACTGAGTCAAGCGCATATGTTGTATTGTGGTTAATTCAATCTTACTAGCAGAAACCTTAGTTGAAGCCAACTTACTGTGTTTTTTGTTTTTGTTTTTTTATTTTGAGAGACAGCAAACAAGCAGGGGAGAGGGGTAGAGGGAGAGACAGAATTCCAAGCAGGCTCCGTACTCAGTGTGGAGCTTGATGGGAAGCTCCATTTCACAACCCTGGGATCATGACCTGAGCCGAAATCAAGAGTTAGATGCTTAACCGACTGAGCCACTCAGACGCCCCCAACTCCTTAGTTTTGATGGCAAATTCATGCATTCATTCAATAAATATGTATTGAGCTCCTGGTATGTGTCAAGCACTGTGTAAGAAAGTGCAGATGGCCACATGAGCAATCAGATACAATCCCTGCCCACAGAGGGTATACATTCTAGAAGCATAGCTAGACATTATCTAGTTATATGTGTACAGCTGCATCCTGCAATTCATAAAAGAACCAGGAGCTGTAGGAACGTAAAACTGAACCAAATCTAGTCTGAGATGTCCAGAAAGACTCTCTGGAGGTAGTGATGGCCCAGCTGAATTTTGAGGGATGAAATGAAGTCAGCTGGGAAAAGGGGAAAACAAGATTCCTGACAGGAGGATCAGCATATGAAAGGTTATATTAATTATTTTTATTTTAAAGATATCTGGAAAGAAGACTCAAGATGTCTGATCCAAATAATTCTGTATAGGGGCGCCCGGGTGGCTCAGTCGGTTAAGCATCTGACTTTGGCTCAGGTCATGATCTTGTGGTCTGTGGGTTCGAGCCCCGCATCAGGCTCTGTGCTGACAGCTCAGAGCCTGGAGCCTGTTTCAGATTCTGTGTCTCCCCTTCTCTCTGCTCCTCCCCAGCTCGTGCTCTGTCTCAAAAATAAATAAACGTTAAAAAAATTAAAACAAAGCACAAATAGTTCTGTATAATATTATATATGACACATAATGTTATATATGCAATAACATATATGTTATAATAACATTATATATATGATATATAATAATTCTATTTTTTATGGTTTTACTGTGTTAAGAAAATGTCCCCCCAATTTTTAAAAAACACCAACCCAGGACCCCAAAAAGATAATGGTCTAGAGTCCATAAACATTGTTGGGTCAGGGACAAGGGACAACTAGTGAAATGACCAAATAATTGAAGGGATTGTTACCCAAGATGGAGATTTCGGTTGGAGAAAGGCAGAATGGTTTGCCTCGGGGCAAGGCTATCAGAATTCAGTAATGGTGGCCTGTCTGGAGGGACAGAAGCTGCTGTTCGTTTACTCTGAGTTGTAGCTAACTAGAGGGAACAGAGAATCATGAAATTTTAGATCCAGAAATGATCTGAGAAATATTTTTTTCTTGTCTCTTTTACTCTCAAATAGCCAGATTTTTGCAGTACCATGCCATCTGGCTAAGAACTTTTTGTTATAACTTTTTTAAAAGGATAAAAGAAATGCATACATTTATTTTGAAAATTAGAGATTATGAGAAAGACCAAAGAATCAAAAAAGCACTCATAATCCTATACCTATTTTATTCCACTATGGGATTTATAGTCATTTTGTAAACCATATCTCTATTTATTTGGATTATCAGATTCCTTTGCTTTCTTTCCTTCTTTCCTTCCGTCCTTCCTTCCTTCCTTCCTTCATCTTTTTTTTCCTTTCCTTTTTTTTTTTTTTACTACTCCAATAATGCTGCAACAAACATCTTATTTCTAAAGTTCTGTTACATATAATATTATTCCCCTTTAGTGTACATTTCTAGAAATAGTATTTGGACCCATTTTTGATATTGCCTGCAATGATTGTCCATAGCTGCTAAAGTCACTAGACAAAATGTTGATGAATAACTTTTTAGAAGATGAATCAGGCAGAAAACACTTAAATATACTGATCAACCCTAAAATCACTAAAAATGTGACAGCTAAACATTAGGTTCACCCCTTGATTTGATGCAGCAGAGAATACACAACCCCACCTATGGAATATTCTGGCTGAAAGTAAAAACAAACAAACAAACAAGCAAGCAAAAAATTGAACAGAAATCTATCAAGTTTCTAGGATCTAATCCCAGGTTGTAGGACATACAAGGGGGTAAAGGAATAAATTAAGCAATACCACAAAGAAATAAACCCAGAATCTGAGAAAGTATACTTCAATATAAATGATTCAGGGTTTTTGTTTTTTTTTTAAACAAATGGCATTAAACAAAAGAACGGAGTAATTCTTACGGATTAGACAGACAGAGGCACCTGGGTGACTCAGTTGGTTAAGCGTCCAACTTTGGCTCAGGTCATGACGTCACGGTTCGTGAGTTCCAGCCCTACAGGGGCTGTCAGCACAGAGTCCACTTCAGTTCCTCTGTCCCCTTCTCTCTCTGGCTCTCCCCCACTGTGCACATGCATGCACATGCACACTCTCCCTCTCTCAAAAATAAATAAGCATTAAAAATATTTTAAAAAGAGATGGAAAGACATAAGTTCAATCTGTAACCCTTTCTCAGGCCTTGATTCAAACAAGCGATTATAAGGAGCCATATTTGAAGCAATGGGAGACGTTTGAACATGGGCTGGGTATTTGATAATGTTGGAGTAAGTTCACTAAAAATGAGGATGGTGTTATGGACATGTAGAGTAGTGCTTATCTATAAAAGATTCATATTTGAGAATACACAGGTGAAATTAGATCATGTTGGGGATTTTAATCAAAACACTCCAGCAAATAAGTGAATGAATGAATGAATGAAATGCAGGTTGTGGGGGGTGGATACATTAAACATGTCTGTCAAAATGTGGGTGAATGATGAGGCCTACATGAGATTTGCATTTGCCCATGTTGGAAATTTTCTATAATAAAAAGTAAAAATAGGCGTGTTTCTAGGGCAGTACTAAAAGATCAAATTTTGTTTTGGAGTTTGAAGGTTGGAATCTATTTTATAAGCAGCAGCATTTTCTGCAAAATCATTTCATGTGCTGTGTGGAGCTGGGCTATGAGGAAGGCACCATTTGCATAGCTCTGTGACTGCTGTGGGGGTACAATATTTGTCACCCCACACTGTGAACATCTCTGAGTTGCTGCCCCAATGGAAACTTGAAATGTTTCCTTCTTTAAGAGTAAATTCTAGATTTTCATTATGATCTGTAGACTCAACAGAATTGAAAGTTGAATTCTTAGAGGACATCTAAAGTATTTGGAGAGTACTAAGAACAGAACTAGTTTCCTGAACCTATGTTGAGGTGCTATGAATGCCTGAGTCCTCTGGCAATTGGTTCATCATTCTTTATTGTTATTATTACTACCACTACTTTAGGGAGAGAGAGAGAATGTGCAAGTTGGGGAGAGGGGCAGGGAAGAGAGAGAGAGAAAGAGAAGGGGGGGGGAGAGAGAGAGAATCTTAAGCAGGCTCCACATTCAGTATGGAGCCAACATGGGGCTCAATCCCACAACCCTGGGATCGGGATTGTGACCTGAGCTGAAATCAAGAGTCAGACACTCAACTGACTGAGCCACCCAGGCACCCCAGTTCTTCACTCTTAAATGTTTAAAAATGGTCAGATGAGATATCTTCAAAACTGCGGGTGGCACATTATCTCTGAAAAAGTTTATCTAGTCAGTATATTGGGCAAGGAAAGTAATGACTGTCCTACAGGATTAAACTTGAGAGTTATGAGCCAAAAGCTGACAGAGGGCATTTGATTTGGGCATTTACAAAAAACCAAGGAAAAGGCTTGAAAACATTATGCTAAGTGAAATAAGCCAGACACAAAGAACAAACAGTATATGATTTCAGCTACATGAGGTACTTAGGATAGACACATTCACGGAGGCAGAAAGCAGAACAGAGATGGCCAGGAGTGGAAGAAGAAAGGAAATGGGAGGTTGTTTAATGGGTAGAGTTTCATTTTGGGATGCTGAAAAAGTTCTGGAGATGGACGGGGGTGATAATTGTACAACACTGTGAATGTGCTTAAAATAGATTAAAATGGTATATTTTATGTAATGTATATTTTACCACAATCAAGAATAAACAAATAAACACACTCACAGAGGAGAAGGAAAGAAACGTAGTGGGCAGTGAAATAGTTTTCTGCCTCAGCTCATTTGCCCCACAAATGATGTCCTTTGTGGTTGTGCCATGAATAACAATGTATTTCTAGCTCGTGCCTATCAAACCACAGTCCATTTTATAGGCCAGTGGTTCACAAACTCAGCTGGGCATCAGAATCATCTGCCTGGTTTGTAAACATGCAGGGTGTTTCACACCCAGATTTTTGCATTCAGTAGATATGAGGCGAGGTCTGCAAATTTGTGTTTCTGCTACGTTCCAGGTTGCTGCTGATTTCCTGGTCTGGGGACAGCTCTTTGAGAGTTTGGGTTATAGTCTAATATATTCTTTCCATTGTTTAAAAAAAAATTCTGAATTGCTTCCCTAGTTGCCTGTTTAGAATAATTAAGAATCTTTCAGATGCAAATAGAAAATTCAATCCAAACCATCGAAAGTAAAAAATTGACACTTAGTAACTCCAGTAACTAAGAAATCCAGTAGTAGGGCAATCTTCAGGTACTATCTGATTCAGTGACTCACCCCTTCTCAGAGTTATGGCTCCATTTTGAGTTGAATTGTGTCTTCTTCCAAAAAAGAGATGTTGAGGGGTACCTGGATGGCTCAACTGGTTAAAGCGTCTGACTCTTTGTCTCGGCTCAGGCCATGATCTCACAGTTTCATGAGTTTGAGCCCAGCATCACGTCTGCACTGACAGTGTGGAGCCTGATTGGGGTTCTCTCTCTCCCCCTCTCTCTCTGCCCCTCCCTCACTTAAGCTCTCTCTGTCTCTCTCAAAATAAATTTAAAACAAACAAACAAAAAAAGACCCAACAGAGTACAAATAGAAAATTGAGGATTGATGTTGGAGAAGCATCTCGAAAAGTCCATCAGATCCCAGGTAAGTGTACTAATAGGTCAGGCTGGCTTCTCAGCCTCACAACAGCTGGTGGGCAGCGCTCTTGCAAGCACGCTCTTGCTACATCCAGAAACTCTTGGAAATCACACCTCTTATCTCCACCTCTTATCTGCTGAGCTTTGATTTAACATATTAGATCTTATATTTAGGTCTGTGATCCATCTCTACACAATTTTTTCATATGATGTGATATAAGGGATCTAGGTTTGTTTTCTGTATATGAATAGCCAATTGTTCCCACAACATTTATTGAAAAGCCATTCCTTTCCTTATTGGATTACCTGGCACCTTTGCTGAAATTTAATTGACCATATATTATTAGGTCTCCTTGTGGAGTCTCCATGCTGTTCCATTGAAATATATTTCTATCTTGAGGCCAACAGCATGCTATCTAGATTCTTGTAGCTTTTTACTACTCTTTAAACTCAGTTAGTAGCAAAGCTTAAACTCTGTGTTTTCCCAAGGTTGGCTATTGTGGGTCCTTTGAATTTCCACATGTTTTAAAATCACATTGTCAACCTCTACCCTCACAGTCACCAAAAACAAAGCCTGCTGGAATTTTAATTAATATCTCATTGAACCTATGGATTGATTTGGAAATTGTTAACATTGTAACAATGTTCCTATTCATTAATATGGTATATCTCTCCATTTATTTATGTCTCTTAAAATTTCCCTTAGCAATGATTTGGAGATTTTAGTCTACAGCTCTTGCACTATTTGTAAATATATCTTTATTTCATATTTCTAGTGTTATTATAATTGATACTACCATTTCAACTGCCAGTTTTTATTTATAAGTATACTTACTTGTTTTTATATTGATTTTATATGCTACATCCTTGCCAAATAAAGATAAGCAGTTGTTCACCATAAGCCACATTGTTTATACAAATAGCTTAGACACAACAAGCCACTATTATTAGTTCTGGAAATGATAGTAACCCCTCAAAATCTAAGGTCTCAAACACCAACCAAAGGCCAGCATTTCAAGAAGATTTGTCTAAGGATAGCAGTCTTAGGCCTTCTGTATTAGTTCTTTTCTGCACACATGGTATATTGTTTCTGTTGTTTTCATAAAATATATGTGACTTTGTATTTTAAATGGCTTTCTTGTAGGCAGCATATATTTGGATCTTGCTTTTTAAAATCTAATATGACATTCTCTGCCTTTTAATAGGAATGTTTATATCTTTCACATTTAATGTAACTATTGATATGGTGGGTTTAAACCTATCTTGCTGTTTTTACTGTTTGTTCTATTTGATCTTTTTTCCTTTTTCTCCTCTTTTCCTATTTTTTGGGGGGATTAATTGAGATTTCTTTACGATCCCATTATATCTCCACTAGCAGCTTATCAGCCATACTTCTTAGTTTTATTTTTTAGTGGTTGCTAAGATATATACTAATAGTAATATATATATCAATATATATACTGATACTAATACATATATTAATATATATACCAATACTAATATATATACAATACATACTAGTATATATATACTAGTACTAGTATATATGCTACTAATATATATACTAATACTAATGTATATATGTTATAGTATATATACAGTATACAGTATACATATAAATTTGAAATAAAAATAAGATAATTTATATATAAATTATACATAGTAGTAAATTAATAAATTATAATAAACATATAAATCATATATAGAGATTATTTTAATATTATTTCAAATAATATTGTATAACTGATATGATTTAGTAATCTTCAAACAGTATAATTCCATTTCTACCCTCCTGACTTCTATATATGTTTAAAAAAAAATTCAGAGAAGATTATTATTATGTTCTAAAAAATTACTATCATTTAAGGAGATTAAAAATACAGAATGCTTCGAGGTGCCTTAGTGGCTCAATTGGTTAAGCATCTGACTCTTGGTTTCAGCTCAGCTCATGATCCCGGGGTCATGGGATGGAGCCCCGTGTTAGGCTCTGTGATGAGCATGGAGTCTGCTTAGGATGCTCTCTCTCTCTCCCTATGCCCCTCTACCCCTCTCCCCCACTTGTGTACGTATGCTCTTTCTCTCTTTCTCAAATAAATAAATAAATAATTTTGAAAAATAAATAAATAAATAAAAATAAGGAATGTTTCTTTTTGCTATATAAACTTAAAAATTCTGGAAAATAAGATATTCATATGTGACAGCAGCAAATACCAAAACCAAAGTTCAAAAACTGGTAGTCATTTCAATTTACTGGTAGTAAATTCTCCATCATTTAATTGAGCAATGTCCATGGTAATGACAGACATTATTTAATACACACCACAACCCTCTTTGTCTTCATTCGCCAAATATTTACAGAGATTGTGGCAAGTATGTAGCATATAAACATTTCTTTTTTACAGAAAAGTTTTTTCAATTGGTTTTGAAGCTTTTATTTACCAAACCAGTACCATCATGCCCCTAAGATGCTCCAAATTATGACCCACATACTACAAATATCTGACACTGAAAATTGGACCTTGATCTTTTACTCATTTCTCTGAAAATTCTACATTTTTAAGCAGCTCAAGTTCTTACATACTAACTGCAGCAGCAGATATATTGTTATATCTTTCTCTAAACTGTGCCAATGAACGCTTTAATTAAATTATCTTTTCAATATTTTCATTGTCACCACGTACTATATTTATTGAGGGAATGACCATTAAAATGATACTTCATATTTCTTTTTATTACGAAGTTCCTCCCTTTTTACTTACACAGGATGTTGAAAGTTGTAGAGGAAGCTCTTTGTCCATAAAGGAAAAGAGTCTTTCCATTATGCTTACTATTGTGGTATCATCTTGTTGCTTTCATTCATTTTACAACATAATAAATTATAAACCCATCTCTAAGGATATAGTCAGAGTACTGTGAGTTTAAGTTACTTGAAACAATTATTTTCTCTGAATATGTTATCAATTTGATATAGTGTTCATTAGTTTATGTTCAGTCTTAATGTTTGTTCTTTTCCATTCTTTCAAATTAAGTTTTTTTGAACATGTAAAATTTTTATATAAATCAAAACTCAAAACTATAAAAAAATACATATTCTCTTTAACACCCTCCTGTCTCCCTCCACCAGCACCTGTCTGTTACCAGTTTTATTAGTTTCTGTGTTTCTATTTGGAAAAGTAAGCAAATATGAATGCATGAATATACATATGTATTTTTTCTTATTCCCCCTTCTTTCTTCCATAAAAAGTAGTTTACTATATAACTGCTCTGCACCTTGGTTTTTTAGTAGCCATTTAATCTTTGAGTTTCTTCATCTGCAAAATGGAGAGAATACAATGTGTGAAGATGAAATAGAAGGAGGCCTATATGAGGTATCTGCCATAGGATCAGGCAGAGTGAGACCCACCTTACATGTCTCTACAGCCTTCTCTTATCACTCTACGGCAATAAATAACTCCCACCACTTCCCATTAGCGCTGTAGCTTAAAGTGTCCTTGGGAAAGTCAGGAGCACACAGCAGATCTTCCCATGATGAATGGCTTGTAGCTTTTCAATTGTAGCTACAATTAAAGCCACTGCACTTGCTCAGACTTGGAAGCAAATTCTCAGAACCCAAAGTTGGCTTATGGCAGATCTCCTGTGGGTACCAGCATACAAGCTGGTAAGTAGCCACGAATCTATCCCACCTGGTACTACAGGGGGAAGAACAGATGCATGGCCTGACTGCAGTGCAAAGACTTTTCTATCTGATCACAGATTTGCCGCTTGCTATACTCCTTCTTACTTTGTGTAGATATGTACCTTCCTCTGATATCATTTTCGTTTTTCATGAAGAACTTCCTTCAACCTTTTCTGTGATGCAGATCTATCAGGAAGAAATTCTTTTACCTTTTATTTTTCATTTTTTGCTTCTATGTTTTGAAAAATCTTTTTGCTGGGTGTATAATTCTGGGTTGACAGGTATTTTCACTTAGTTTAATTCCGTTACCCCACTTTCTAGTGGCTTGCATAGTTTGTGACTAAAAATTTGCTGTTATTCATTCTTATCACTGTTCCTCTGGATGTAATATGTTCTCTGCCTTCCCCCCACCCCCAGGTGTTTTTAAGAGTTTTCTCTTGTTATTGCTTTTTAGCAATTCAATTATTATGTGACTTTATGCTGTTTTCTTTACATTTACTCTGCTTGGGGTTGCTGTGTTTCTTCTACCATGGTTTTATAGTTTTCATCAAATACTTGTATCATATCATCATAGACAACAACTTTTTGTGTCATTGACTAGTCTAGTTATAGAACATATTTTCCTACTTCTTTCCATAAATGTTAGTTTTTATTTTCATAATAGGCATTGCAAATGTTATGATGCTTGGTGCTGGGTCCTACTATATTTTTGAAATAGTATTAACCATTGCCATTAAGTTTTTTGGGATCAGTTTGATCCTTTTGAGGTTTGCTTTTAAGACTTGTTATTGTGAGTGCAGGGCATCTTTTAGGGTAATTTAGCCCCTCTATTACCCAATGCCTTGTGTATTAAATGGTCTTTCCATGCTGGCTAGTGGGACCATGAGTTAATCCCAGTGCAGTATTAGCTCTATGAATTGTTTAGTCTACTAGTATATTAGCCTGCTGAGGCTGCCATAACCAAATGACACAGGCTGGGTGGCTTAAGTGACAGAAATTTATTTCTCACGGTTCTAAAGGCTAAAAAACCCGAAACAAAGTCTGGCAGAGTTTGGTTTCAGGTGATAGCTCTCTTTCTGGCTTGAAGATCAGCACTTTGTGCTTTCACAAGGACTTTTTCAGTGTGTACAAGTTGTGGCAAGGGGGTTTTGCAGGGGAGAAAGAAAGAAAGAAAGAAAGAAAGAAAGAAAGAAAGAAAGAAAGAAAGAAAGAAAGAAAGAGAGGATGCTCTGGTGTCTGTACTTATAAGGACACTAATCCCATCAAGTCAGGGCCCCACCCTTATGACCTCATTTTACCTTAATTACTTCCTTACTCTAAATGTAGCTACACTGATAGTTAGGGCTTCAATGTATGAATTTGGAGGGAACACAAACATTCAGTGCATATAACAACTGCTTTCTACTGATTCATTCTCTGGTCTTAGACCATTTGTTTCCCCCATACATGTGCAAATGAGTACTTACCCCTTTGTGTATAGCCAGTACCTTCTTCTGTGGATCTCTCTCCTCTCTAGTATTCTGTTCTGGAAATTCTAGCTGTGTTGGTCTCTCAAAACTCTGACTCTTTAACTCAGTAAGACACTCGGTGGTCAGTAAGACCACTGTCTCTATATGGGCTCCCCATCCCTTATAGGCAGGCTAAAACTTGCTTCCCGGCTGTAAGCCAGGCAATCATAGGGCTCATCTGCTTTGTGTCCTCTCTCTTGATAATCATAGCTCTGTGCTGCCTATGGTCAATCTCTCCAAACCACTGTTTTATATATATTTGTCTGGTTTTCTAGTTGTCTACGTACAAGAATAAACACATTATCAGTTATCTATCATGTCTAAAAGCAGAACTACATGTTTCATACAGATTAATAATAATAATCATTCTATGTATGGAAAATCAGGGCACTCCGCTTCCTTACTTTCCATAGACTTGTGGCTATCTGAAAGTGTTTGAACGTATTTGAAATCTTTCCAACGGGTATAAAAGACAGTCATGTCTTTCCCTGCCATAGTGTGGAAAGCAAAACACAGGAAGGGCAGTGGGTTTTAGAAACCGAGTTTCTATTTTCTTACATTTTCACCCAATTAAAAATTTTGCCACAGTGACATTTATTCCCTAACCACCACTGAAACTGCTACACTCCGGTCTTTATTTTATATGTTTCATTTGAATATTGTGCTTATGTAAATTATCAAACCCAGCTACCACACTATGGCAGGCAGGCATATATACTATACACTCTAGTTTTGTGGTGAGGTCTAAGACATCTTTGTCCAACCTAACTGGGTAGGAAATTATCTGGAAAAGCTAGCCAGTAAAAGTAAAATAAAATGTGAATGTTAATTTTGATCCGAGAAGCACCTTTCCCCCTTCTCCAGTTTCATTTTCAGAAATCAGGCTCTGTAGCAAAGCAATGTTCATAAATGAATATGGCATGAAAAGTTCTGTTTCCCTCCTATTTCCAATTGCAGATAAGAATCTTTTTATATCAACATCTCTTTCCAAAATTTGGACTCTTTCAGGTTTTCCTTACTTTACTTGTAACTATGGAAATAAATCTTAGCGCTAAGAAGACATATTAGTCCTTCTAGCTTCTTCTAAAAGCTTTGCCATTTACTTTGTGTCGGTTCTTATTTTCATTCTAGTTCATTCCACATTTTTGTGTTGATCATCTACTATGAATAAAACCCTCTGTGAGGTGTTAGGAGATTTAGAAAAAAGACTGCACCCTGCTCTTAATCTGCTAAGGAAAAATAACATGCAAGCAGCTAACACGCAAGTGGTAAGAAGTGTTAGGGAAAATCCAAGTGGGCAAAACTGCTTGACAATATACCACCAAAGGCCCTTTTATCCTGGTAGAAGATAAGTGGGAGGGCAAACTTGGGCAAAGTTTCATTTAAAAAAAAAAAGTGTTTTTTTTTACAGAAACCGATGTCTGTTTTGATGGGAGCTGAAAACTAGAGACGACAGGGGCACCTGGGTGGGTGAGTTGGTTGAGTGTCTGACTTCGGCTCGGGTCATGATCTCACCATTCGTGAGTTTGAGCCCCACATCAAGCTCTCTGCTGTCAGTGTAGAGCCTGCTTTGGATCCTTTGTCTCCCTCTCTCCCTGCACCCCACCCCCAGCTGCACTCTCTCTCTCTCTAATAAATAAAAATATTAAAAGAAAATCGGGGACAACATTTCAGACTGAAGGTAAAGCTAGCATATTCCTTAAGGAAGAGGTTTATGTTCCTTAGCAAGCAGAGGAGCATCATAGAAGACCTGGATTCAAATCCACTTAGCAGTTTTGCGATCTTGAGGACTTAACCTCTCTGAGTTTCATTTTCTTCATCTATATAATGTGATTAATAATATCCACCTTCAAGAGTTTTCCTTAAGTATATATATACATACACACACACACACACACACACACACACACACACACACACACGGATCTTTGAGCTATGATGGAGTTAGGTTCCAATAAACCCGTGATTACGGTGAAAATATTTTAAGTCAAAAATGCATTTAATATACCATCTACCAGATATTATAGCTTAGCCTAGCCTAACTTCAGTGTTCTCAGAACACTTCCACTAGCCTACAGTTGAGTAAAATCATCTAACACAAAGCCTTTTTTCTAATAAAATGTTTAATACCTAATGTAACTTATGGAATACTGTACTAAAAGTGAAAAACACAGTGGTTGTAGGGGTACAGAATTGTTGTAAATGTGTCAGTTATTTACTCTTAAGATTGGCTGACTGGGAGTTGTAGTTCACTGCTACCACTGCCCAGCATCATTAGAGAGACGATTGTACCACGCATCACTAGCTCAGAAAAAGATCAGAATTCAAAATTTGAACTATGGTTTCTACTGAATGCCAGTCCCTTTCACATCATTGTAAAATTGAAAACTTGCAAGTCAAACTATTGTAAGTTGGGGGCTATCTTATTATCTGTCTGTCTGTCTGTTTCTCTCACTCTCTCTCTCTTATCCATCTAGCTATCCATTCACTCATCCATCTATCCATCCATCCAACCATCCATCCATCCATCCACACACAGACAGACTGGCATCAGAGAAGATTGAATTAACAAAGACTAAACTGATCATTACTTAATAAAGAATTAACTAAGAATATGAGACTATTTGGGGGAACTTTAGATTATCCAGAGGAATTGCTTTTATTTGTCAATATTTCTTAAGATGTTTCAATCTACGTGCATGAAAGATTTGAGTCTGCAGTTTCTTTTATTGTAATGCCTTTGGTTTTGGTATCTGGGTGATGCAGAACTTATAGAATGGGTTTAGAACTATTCCTCCTGTTCAGTTTTCTGGTGTAGTTTGTAAATTTGACATGAATTTCTTCCTCAGATGCTTTGTAGAATAATCAGAGAAGCTATCTGATTTGTGCTTGTGATGCATGTGTACTTGAGCCCTGCTCCATCATCTTCCCATCTCCATTGTTTCAGATAACAAATGTGCTCTCATCTTTATCTTTGCTCCTCTATAAAGTATCTCTTTCTCTGAATTTGTAAGGCTTTCTCTTTGTCACTGATTTGAATTAATTTGAGTATAATGTATTTTGGTTTTCTTCATGTTTCTTGTGCTTGGGTTTCATTCAGCTTTTTGGGTTTAGCTCATGGGTTTATAGTTTTCCACAATTTTTTAAAAATTGGGGGCGTAACTTCTTTTTAAATTTTTAAAAAATGTTTATTTATTTTTGAGAGAGAGGGACATACAGAGCATGAACAGGGGAGGGGCAGAGAGAGAGAGAGAGAGAATCCAAAGCAGGCTCCAGGCTCCAAGCTGTCAGCATAGAGCCCAACGTGGGGCTTGAACTCACAAACCATGAGATCATGACCTGAGCTGAAGTCAGACACTTAACTGACTGAGCCACCCAGGTTCCCCAGGGCATTACTTCTTAAAATATTTTTTTCTACACTCTCCTTCTACAGACATTCCAATTACACACATACTAGGCCACTTAAAATTGCCCCACACTATACAGATTCTCCATTCATTGTTTTTCATTATTTTTTTTCTCTTGGTGTTTCATTTTGGATACTTTCTACTGCTATGTCTTCAAGTTCACTGAACTTTTGTTCTACAGAATCTTATATATCTGTCGTCTCCAGCATTAGTCCTATCCAGTGTATTTTTCATCCCAGACTTTGTAATTCTCATCCCTTCAATTCTGAGATGTATATATATTTTGTGTATATATATGTATGTATTTATGTATGTATATTATATATATAAATGTATAATAATTATATAATACATATATATAGAGGTACCTGGGTGGCTCAGTCAGTCAAGCATCTGACTTTTTGTTTCCTCTCAGGTCATAAGCTCATGGTTTGTGAGTCCAAGCCCCACATGGGGCTCTGCATTGACTGCATGGAGCATGGTTAGGATTCCCTCTCTGGCCCTCGCCCATGCTCTCTCTCTCCAAAAATAAATAAATAAAATTAAAAAAGCTATACAGCTGATATATGTATATATTTTTTTGAGATAAAATTGGTATATAACATATAAGTTTCAACTTACAACTTTATAATTTGACATCTGTATGCACTGCAAAGTGGTCACCACTAAATATCTAGTTACATCCATCACAATACAATTGATCCCTTTCACCCATTTTTCCCACACTCCCCCATCCCATAACCACCAGTCTGTTCTATGTATTATGAGTTTGTTTTTGTTTTCTTGTTTGTCTAGATTCCGCATATGAGTGAACTCATACAATATTTGTCTTTCTCCATCTGACTTATTTCACTTAGCATAATACTTTCAAGGCCCATCCATGTTATTGCAAATGGCAAAATTTCATTCTTTTTTATGCTTAGTAGTATTCTGATATATATATATATAATATATATAGTTAATATATGTAATATATATTCTGGTTTATAAAATATATAATAATATATTAATATATACTAATATATTACTAATTCTTCTTTATCCATTTATGCAGTAATGGACATTGAGTTTGTTTCCATTTCTTGTCTATTGTAAATAATGTCACAATGGAATAAGGGTGCATGCATTTTTTAAACCAATATTTTTGTGTTCTTCAGATAAATAACCAGAAGTGGAATAGTTAGATCATATGGTAGTTCAATTCTTAATTTTTTGAAGAATTTCCATACTGTTTTCCATATTGGAAATTCCAAATTGGCTGAATCAATTTACATTCCCATTAACAGTGTACAAGTGTTCCTTTTTCTCCATATCCTTGCCAATGCTTATTTCTTGTCTTTCTGACAATGGCCAATTTCACCAGACTGAGGTGGTATCTCATTATAGTTTTGACTTGCATTTCCCTAAAAATTAGTGATGTTGAACATTTTTTAATATGCCTGTTGGTCATCTGCATGTCTTCTTTGGAAAATTTTGATTCAGATCCTCTGCCCATTTTTAATTGAATTGTTTGTGTTTTGTTGTTGTTATTGTTATTGAGTTGTATGAATTCTTTATATATTTTGGATATTAATTCCTTGTCAGATACATGATTCACAGGAGTCTCCCATTTAGTAGGTTGCCTTTTCATTTTGATGATAGTTTCTTTTGCTGTGTAGAAACTTTTTGGTTTGATATAATCCAATTTGTTTATTTTGCTTTTGTTTCCCTTGCCTTTGGAGTCAGGTCCATAAAAATATTTCTAAGATCAATGTTGAGGAGCTTATCATCTATGTTTTGCTCTAGGAATTTTATAGTTTTAGGTCTTACATCCAAATCTTTAATCCATTTTGAGTTAATTTTATGTGTGGTGTAAGATAGTGGTCCAGTCTCATTCTTTTGTGTGTGGCTTTCCTGTTTTTCCAGCACCATTTATTGAAGAGATTGTCCTTTTTCCATTGTATGTTCTTGACTCCTTTGTTGTAAATTAATTTTTCATATATGTATGAGTTTAATGCTGGGCTTCCAATTCTGTTCCATTGATGTGTGTCTGCTTTTATGTCAATACCATACTGTTTGGATTACTTAAGCTTTGTAGTATAATTTAAAATCAGGGAGCATAATACCTCTGACTTTGTTCTTTCTCAAGATTGTTATTCAGGATCTTTTGTGGTTCTATTCAAATTTTACAATTATTTGTATTAGTTCTGTGATAAATGTCATTGGAATTTTGATAGCGGTTGCAATGAATCTGTAGATTGCTTTGGATAGAATGGACATTTTAACAATATTAATTCTTCCAATCCATGAACATAGTGTATCTTTTCATTATTGTGTATCATTTTAGTTTCTTTCATCAGTGTCTTATAGGGTTTTAAAAGCTTTATTTATTTATTTTGAGAGAGAATCCCAAACAGGACCCACACTGTCAGTGAAGAGCCCAATGTGGGGCTTGATTTCATGAGCCATGAGATCATGACCTGATCTGAAATCAAGAGTTGGACAGTTAACCAACTGAGCCACCCAGGCACTCTTCTTGTAGTTTTTAGTGTACAGATCTTTCACCTTTTTGGTTAAATTTATTCCTAAATATTTTATTCTTTTTGAGGCAATTGTAAATGGAACTGTTTCCTTAATTTCTCTTTCTGGTAATTCATTATTAGTGTAGAAATGCCACAAATCTTTATACATGATTTTGTATCTTGCTACTTTAATGAATGCATTTATTAGTTTTAATTTTTTTTTTTTTTTTTTTTGGTGGAGTCTTTCGGGTTTTCTATATATCGTATGCCACCTGCAAGCAGCGTTGGTTTTACTTTTTCCCTTTCCAGTTGGATGCCTTTTTTTCTTTTTCTTTTCTAACTGTTCTAGGAAGGACTTTCAATACTATGTTGTATAAAAGTGGCAAGAGTGCTCACCCTTGTCTTGTTCCAGATCTTAGAGGAAAAACTTGCAGCTTTTCACCATTGAATATGATGTTAGCTGTGGGTTTGCCATATATGGCCTTGTGTTTAAGTATGTTCCCCTTTCTCCTGCTTTGTTGAGGTTTATCATAAATTGATACTGAATTTTGTCAAATGCCTTTTCTGCATTTATTGAGACGATCATTGTGATTTTTATTCTTCTTTTTGTTAATGTGGCTTATCACATGGATTGATTTGCAGATGTTGAACCATTCTTACATCTTTGGAATAAATCCCACTTGATCATGATGTGATCTTTTTAAGGTATTGTTGATTTCTGTTTTCTAATATTTTGTTTAGGTTTGTTGCATCAATGTTCCTCAAGGATATTGTACTGTAATTTTCTTTTTTGCGTGTTCCCTTGCCTGGCTTTGGAATCAGGGTAATGCTGGCCTCATAATATGAGTTTGGAGTGTTTCTTCCTTGTTAAATTTTCAAAAGAGCTTTAAAAAGGTATGAAATCTTCTCTGAATTTTTCTTAGAATTCTGCAGTGAAGCTCTATGGTCCTTAACTTTTGTTTGTTTGATGGTTTCTGATTACTGACCTAGTTTCCTTAATAGTAGTCTATCTATTTAGATTTTCTATTTACTCATAAATTAGTCTTGGAAGACTATATATTTTAAGGAATTTATTGACTTCTTCTAGGTTGGCCAATTTATTGGTGTATAATTGTTCACAGTAGTCTCTTATGATTCTTTGTATTTCTATGGTATCAGTTGTAACTTCTCCTCTTTCATTTCTGATTATGTATGTTAGAACCCTATCTGTTTTTTCTTGGTTGGTCTAGCTAAAGTTTTGTCAATTTTGTTTATCTTTTCAAATAACCAGCTCTTAGTTTCATTGATCTTTTCTATTGATTTTGTCTCTATTTCATTTTCAGTTGACTTGAAAAACAAGAGGGGTGCCAACCCCCCAACATAGTAAAAAATCTATGTATGACTTTTTACTCCCCAAAATTTAACTAATAATAGTCTACCATAGATCAGTAGTCTTACTGAGAACATAAACAGCTAATTAACACATATTTTGTATGTTATATGTATTATATACTATATCCTATAATATAGTAAGCTAGAGAAAAGAAAATGTTGTTAGGAAATTCATAAAAAAGAGAAAATATGCTTATGGTACTGGTACTGTATTTATCAAAACAAGTTTATGTATAAATGGACCTGCACATTTCAAATTTGTGTTGTTCAAAGGTCAACTGTGTTACTGTCTAATTTCTTTCCATCTAATGACTTTAAGCTTTGTTTTTTCTTTTTCTAGTTCTTTTATGTGTCAAGTTAGATTACTTATTTGTGATTTTTCTTATTTCTTGACATACACCTGTCTTGCTATGCTCTTCCCTCTTAAAACTGCTTTTGCTGCATCCCAAAGAATTTGGTATATCATATTTCTGTTTTCATTTGTCTCTAGATATTTTTAAAATTTCTTCTGATTTTTTCAAAGACCCACTTGTTATTTAGTAGCATGTTATTTAACGTCTACATTCATGTGGTTTTTCTAGTATTCTTATAACTCATTTCTAGCTTTATACTATTGTAGTTGGAGAAAATGCTTGACATGATTTCAAACTTCTTGAATTTATTGAGATTTGTTTTTTGGCCTAACATATAACCTATCCTGGAGAATGTTCCATGTGCACTTAAGAAGAATTTGCATTCTGTTACTTTTGGGTAGAATGCTCCTTATATATCTGTTAAATCTATCTGGTATGAGGTGTTGTTTAAGGCCAATGTGTCCTTATTAGTTCTCTGTTTAGATGATCTGACCATTGATGTAAGTGAGGTGTTAAAGTCTCTTGCTATTATTGTATTGTTGTGAATACAACAATCATATTGTTGTTCATTTACTTTTTTTAGGTCCATTAATGTTTATTTTATATATCTTGTTTTTCCTATGTTGGGTGCATGTATAGTTATAAATGTTATGTCTTCTCGTTGGATTTAGTCCTTCATTATTATGTAGTGCCTATTATTATTGGCTTTGTTTTAAAGTCTATTTTGTCTGCTATGGATATAGCTAGACCAGCTTTCTTTTTGCTTCCATTTGCATGGAATATCTTTCTCTATCCCTTCTCTTTCAGTCTGTGTATATCCTTACTTCTGAAGTGAGTCTCATAGGCAACATAAAGATTGGGCTTGTTGTTCATGTAGTCAGTCTCTCCATGTCTTTTAATTGGAGAGTTTAGTCAATTTACATTTAAATTAATTATTGGTAGGTATGTACTTATTGACATTTTGTTTATTATTTTCTAGTTGTTTTCATAGTTCCTTTCTGTTTCTTTCATTTTCTATTTCTCTCTTCCCTCATGGTTCAATGGCTTTCTCTAGTGTTAAGTTTAGATTACTTTCTCACCTTCTTTGTATAAGCTTTTGATTTATGGTTACCCTGAGGTTCACATGTAACTTTGTATGTATATAATAGTCTGTTTTGAGTTCATACCAACTTAAATTTGAACACATTCCAAAACTTTATATTCCCCTCTCACTACATTTTATATTTTTGATGTCACATTTTACATCTTTTTATTTTATGTACTCCCTAACTAATTATTGTAGTTTTAGTTAGTTTCACTATTTTTGCTTTTTAACCTTCATAGTTGTGCTTCATAAGTGCTTTCTCAGTAAGACTTTTACTTTTGCATGTACTGTTGTTATTAATTAGTGCCATTAATTAGTGTTTCCAGTTTAGAAAAGTACATTTCTTGTTTAGTGGCAATGAACTCCTTTAGCTATTGTTTATCTGAAAAAACTCTTAATCTCTTCTTCAATTCTGAATGATAACCTTGCCAAGTAGAGAATTCCTGGTTGGAAGACTTTTCCTCACAACATTTGGATGTATCATGCCATTCGCTCTTAAAAATTGAAAAATTTCTGCTTAAAAATCTACTGATAGCCTTAAGAGGTTTCCCCTTGTATATAATAAGCTGTTTTTCTCTTGTATTCCAGCTCACTGATCTGATACTCAGCTTCATCTAGTCTAGTGGATTTTTCAGGTCAGTTATTGTATTCTTTGCTTCTGTGTGGAACTTCCAAATTTTTTCTTTCTTTTTTGAGGATCTCTTATGTTCATCCATTTTTCTCCCTAGTTCAGTGAGCATTTTCATGACCATTATCTTGAACCCTTTATCAGATAGACTGCTTATATCCATTTCATTAATATCATTAATTTTTTTAAATGTTTTGTCTTGTTCTTTTCTGGGAACGTATTCCTCTGTCTCCTCATTTTGTCTGACTCTGTTTCTATGTATTAGGTGAATCAACCACTTCCCCTAGTCTTTAAGGAGTGGCTTTGTGGAGATGCCATGTGGAGACCAGAAGAGCACTCCTCTCTGACCACTGGAGCTAGGTGTTCAAGGGGCATCTCCTGTGTGGCCTGCACATGTCCATCTCTGTGGTAGGGTTATGTTTGCAGTGGGGAGAGGGGTGACAGTGCCAGCCTGGCTGTGACATGTAGCTGCCCTGTAGTGTTGGATGGAGCTGATGGCCAGCCTGGTGGCAACCAGCAGCCTCACTGGGATGCAGATGTGGGTGAGGCTCTCCCCTGGCCTGGCTGGGATGTGTGGTTGCACTGCAGGTGTGGATGAGGTTTCAACTGGACATATCCACCAGCTCCACCAGGTTAGAAGGATAATTCCAAATGACACCCACTGGGACTTGACCTTAGGATGAGATTGCAAACATGGCATCTGCCAATGTCCCTATCTTTGGGAAAAGTCCCAGTGGTTTTCTGGCTTACTAGAAGAAACTTTAAAATTAGTAAGTCACATGTAGTCCAGATGCTTTTCAAATTGGTGTTATTGCACTGGGTCCTGGGGGTAAGTGAATCTGTGCACAAGACTTTTAGAGGCAGATTCTCCATTCCCTATAGTTCTATGGTTTTCCTAGATGCAATCCCCATTGGCTTTAAAGCTGGGCCTTTTGGGGGCTCATCTCTTTCATAAGAGTGGGATGCCTGATATGGAGTATAAACCCCTTATTCTTTAGGGCAAAGTTCTGTGCTTTTGAGATCCCTCCTGACTATGTATCGCTGTGCTTGAGGTAGGATATTTCTTTCTTTAAAAAATTTTTTTCCCAATGTTTATTTACTTTTGAGAGTCAGAGCATGAGTGGAGGAGAAGAAAGAGAGAGAGACACACAGAATCCAAAGCAGGCTCCAGGCTTTGAGCTGTCAGCACAGAGTTCAACATGGGGCTTGAACCTATGAACTGTGAGATCATGATCTGAGCCAAAGTTTGACACTTAAACGACTGAGCCACCCAGGTGCCCCAAGGTGGGGTATTTCTGTTGAGACAGTGTCTCTGCCTTTCCTACCTGTCCTTTTTGCCTTTTGTTGTGGAAGTGTAGTCACTCAGTTTTCTCGTCTTTTTCAGAGGAAATTCTTCCATTCGTAGTTGTATACTTGTATCCATGGGAGAGAATGAGTTCAGATCTTCCTACATTGCCATCTGAAACCAAATTCTCTCTCTCTCTCTCTAATCTATAATGTATCTACTTCACATGCTTAATCTTTATCTGCTTTCTTTAATGCATGAAATACAGTTATAATTAACTGTCTTTACTGGTTACTAATTATATCATTTTAGGGTCAGTTTTTATTGATTTGTTTCTCATTATGATTCACATTTTCCTGTTCCTTTGGATGGCATGTACTTTTTATTGGATACCAGCATTGTGAATTTTATCTTGTTGCATTCACTGAGCATTTTTGTATTCCTAATGTTATTAATGTTCCTGATGTTTCTTTTTATAATTTTTTTAATGTTTATTATTTTGAGAAAGAATGGGGGCAGGGGCAAAAAGAGGGATACAGAGGATCTGAAGCAAGCTCCACGCAGTGAGTGCAGAGCCTGGTGTGGAGCTTGAACTCACAAACTGTGAGATCATGACCTTCGCCAAAATCAAGAGCAGGCCACTTAACCAACTGAGCCACCCAGGCACCTCAATATTCCTGAGTTTTGTTCTGAAATTCAGTTAAGTTACTTGGGATCAGTTTGATTCTTTCAGATCTTACATTTAAGCTTTGATAGGAGAGACCAAAGTGGTGTTTAGTGTAGGGCTAATTTTTTCCTCCACTACTGAGGCAAAACCAATGCCCAATAAATTATAAACTCTTTCCTGCTCAGCAGAGCTCTGGGAATTGTTTCTTCTAATCCTTTCAGATGCTTCTTTCTTCAGCTGTGCATCATTTTCTCTCACACATGTGCTGATCTAGCCTCAAATGAAGATTTGAGGGCATTCTCCAGAGTCCTCTCTCCATGCAACTCTCTCTTCTCTGATATTCTGCTTTGCAAACTATAGCCACTTCGGCCTTTCAGACCTCTAGCTCATCAACCCAGGGAGATTACCAGACTCCATCTGTGTTTCCCCCCCCTGCATTGATGCCTGAAAATTCTCTTCTGGCAGTATACCTGGGGATTATAGGGTTCACCCTATTTATTTCCCATTTCTCAGGATCACTATCTTTTGTTGCCTGATGTCTAGTGTCTTGAAAATGTTTTTCATAGTTTTAAAATTATATTAGTGGAGAGTAAATCCAGTCCCTGCCATTCCATCTTGGCTGGAAGCAGAAATCTTCAAAGGTAATGAAATGCCAAGGATTTAGCTTCATATTGAATGTGGGTGAAAAAGAGAGTATCGCATCATTCATTGCAGGCGTTTAAAATTCTTTCTGTGCCATGGACCCTCCAGACATCTTCTGAAACCTATAGACAGCTTCTCAGAATGATGTTTTCAAATGCACAAAGCAAAACACAGACAAGTACCAAAAAAAAAAAAGATTATACTGAATATAGTTATTAGAATATTTTTCTGTGATGTCCTATAGTAACAGATGTACTTCTTGATTAATGCATTAAGTGACAGATCTAGCAATGTGTCTAATAAGTTCTATAATTTCAAGTAGTAATAAGAATAAACAATATTCTGAGATATGTGAAACACTTACAGTGTGGTTTGAATATATCCATACTCCCTATTGGCGATCATGTCAAAATACTGTTAATATTAATGTGGTTTGTGGCCAAATGCATTGTGAAAGAAAATGGTAACTTCAGTAAGAAGCTAGTAAAAAGAAACATGCACTTGCTCTCATTCCTGTTGAAGAACCCCTGAATTCTACCCATAGACCCCTTGGAGGTCTATAGATCCAGAGTAAGAACACTTATTTTAATAAATGGAAACTGGAGGGCCTGGAAGTTGTAGGTCTTACACAATTGCTTAAGCTTATGAAATGGCAACGATTTCATTTGAATCTACCATGAACATGGTAAGGTACCCTGGGGATAGTTTTGGGGTAAAAGGGAGGAAACCATATTCACAGGACAACTGAGAGAGTCTTTTATGCCAAAATGGGTCTTCTTTCTACAATTCCCAGACCAAGGAATTTTGTCTCCAGTGGTAAGGAGTCTACCTGTCAAATGGCTTCTTGCCCAACTCCCATTCTGAATCTCAAGTCCCATCACTCATAACTGACAAATTGGGCAGGTCTGCTGTTTATTTTTGCCTCTGGTCTTTTGGCCAGGCCACAAACTCTTGAATTTGTGAATACAGAGTTCTGTTCTTATCCAGTGTGTCCCAACCAGAAAGTCACTGTAATTTTTGGTTTTGTTCCCATACTCCCTCCAAATGTCATTAGTCATATCCTCCTTCCCATTTCTGCCTTGAATAGGCAGTCATTATGATGAAGCCAGGCCTGTTTCAGAATTCCATGAGAACCACAGTGTCAGGCCGTCACAACTCTGGAGCTGGAAATGGAAAAGGCTGTGATCTGGCTGGCTGGCACCGTCCCTATGAGTCATTGTGGAAACACTGTCCCCAGATGCTGCTGAGAGGGACGGGGTTGCTGGTGACTGCATCTGTCAGATGAGATCCTGACCCCCTGACATCTTAAAACATTCCATAATATGTGGGATGTTGGGCCTTTCGTCTGGTATCCTGGTTACATTAAAATTTGGGTTGTTTTATTCTATTTTTGGTTCTCTTGCAGTTTCCAATGTGTTAAAAAAAACAAAATACTTTTTTTTTCAGATTACAGAAATAATACATATTCATTGTACAGAGATTGAAAAAGGCAGAAAAACACACAGAAGAGATTCTACCACCCAGAGATATAGATTTTCTTTTCATGTGTTGCATTTCCTGTAAGGTGCTATTTGGATTATAGTGTATAGAATACTTTGGTAAGCTATGGTTTTTTTTTCTCCAACTGTACCAGTATAACTCACACAGTCCCCATTTTAAAAAATATGAAATTATATCATTTTTTGCCCTAAAGGAGACATTACATAAGATACCTAGTCCAACATACTCTTTCTAAAAATGAGAAAACTGATATCCCAGGAGGATAAGTAATTTGCCCAAGGCACATGAGCCACAGAATCAGGAATGGAACCCTGGATTTTTGTCTTGGTATCCTGCTGCTTCATGATCTGTCCATACCCATATTCATCTTCTGTCTGTGCTTATCTTCAGACAAGAGCTATAAGGTCTCTGGCTTCTCTGCTTCTTGAACTGGAGGAAATGTAGTGGAGTTACTGAACTTACCAAATAGGAAATTTGCCCCTGCCTTAGATCTTGAGTTAGGAAACTAATGTCTTTCAATTCATTCCACATAAGGGGCACCTGGGTGGCTCAGTCGGTTAAGTGTCCGACTTTGGCTCAGGTCATGATGTCACTGCTCATGAGTTTGAGTCCTGCGTTGGGCTCTGTACCAACAGATTTGTCTCTATCCCTCTTTGCACCTCCCCTGCTCGCTCTCTGTCTCTCTCTCTCTGAAATATAAGTAAAACATAAAAGGAATTTTTAAAAAATTCATTCCCTGTAAGAAACTTTAACATTTGAGGGGGAAAAACTTTTTCCCATGCAAAGATTATTTTTGATTATTATTTGGAAGTTAAAAATAAAAGTAGTCATTAAATCAAGAAACGGACTCTTTTTTCCCCAAATTCGTTATTTTTTTAAAAAAATTATTTCTGAGAGAGAGAGAGAGAGAGAGAGAGCAGGGGAGGGTCAGAGAGAGAGGAAGATACAGAATCCGAAGCAGGCTCCAGGCCCTGAGCTAGCATTCATCACAGAGCCTGATGTGGGGCTCGAAGCCACAAATCGCGAGATCACGACCTGAGCTGAAGTTGGACGCTTAACCAACTGAGCCACCCAGGCACCCCCCAAATTCATTATTTTTTGAAAAATTTAAATCCAAGTTAGTTAACATATAGCATAATAATGATTTCAGGAATAGAATTTAGTGATTCATCACTTACATATAACACCCAGTGCTCAACCCAGCAAGTGCCCTCTTTAATGTCCATTGGCCATTTAACCCACCCCCTCCAACACCCCACCAGCAACCTTCAGTTTGTTCTCTGTATTTAAGAGTCTTTTATAGTTTGTCTCCCTCCCTGTTTTTATTTTATTTTTGCTTCCTTTCCCTTATGTTCATCTGTTTTGTTTCTTAAATTCCACATATGAGTGAAATCATATATTTGTGTTTCTCTGACTTATTTAGCTTAGCATAATATTTCCTAGTTTATCCACCTTGTTGCAAATGGCAAGATTTCATTCCTTTTGATTGCTGAGTAATAGTCCATTGTATATACATACTGCATCTTCTTTATCCATTCATCTGTCGATGGACATTTGGGCTCTTTCCATACTTTGGCTATTGTCAATAGTGCTGCTATAAACACTGGGGTGCATGTGGCCCTTCAAATCAGCACTTCTGTATCCTTTGGATAAATATCTACTAGTGCCATCGCTGAGTTGTAAGGTAGTTCTATTTTTAATTTTTGGAGGAACCTCCATACTGGTTTCCAGAGTAGATGTACCAGTTAGTATTCTCAGGAGCAGTGCAAAATGGTCCTATTTCTCCATATCCTTGCCAACATCTGTTGTTGCCTGAGTTGTTAATTTTAGGCATTCTAACAGGTATGAGATAGTATCTCATTGTGGTTTTGATTTGTATTTCCATGATGATGAGTGATGTTGAGCATCTTTCCATGTGTCTGTTAGCCATCTGGATGTTTTCTTTGGAATAGTGTCTATTCATGTCTTTTGCCCATTTCTTCACTGGATTATTTGGTTTTATGGTGTTAAGTTTGACATTCTCTATAGATTTTGGATACTAACCCTTTATTCAAAGGGTTGATATATAATTCACAGATATACTCTCCCTTTCCATTGGTTGCCTTTTAGTTTTGCTGATTGTTCCTTTCACTGTGCAGAAGCTTTTTATCTTGATGAGGCCCCAGTAGTTCATTGTTGCTTTTGTTTCCGTTGCCTCTGGAGACGTGTTGAGTAAGATGTTGCTGTGGCTGAGGTCAAAGAGGTTGTTGCCTGTTTTTTTCTCTAGGGTTTTGATGGCTTCCTGTCTTATGTTTAGGTCTTTCATCAAGAAAGAGACTCTTAACTATGGAGAACAAACTGATGGTCAGAGGGGGCGTGGATGTGGAGATGGGGGAACTAGGTGATGGGGATTAAGAACTGCACTTGTTGAGATAAGCACTGTGTGATGTATGGAATTGTTGAATCACTATATTGTACAACTAATATGCTAATATAACACTGAATGTTAATTATACTGGAATTAAAATGAGAAATAAAATTAGACATAAAGATTGGGACAATAAGAAATTAAAATTAACACCATATAAATATTTGTTTTAAAAAAGAAAAATAGACATTACTAGAAACCTAATGACTTAACTAATGTACCTTTCTTTAAACTCAATAGTGGCTATTTAGTTTATTGGCCTTTATAGTATGTATATTTTCATGAAATGCAAATTCACCTCAGATATTAAGGAAACTGCATAGCACAGTATGGTATAGTGTAGTATGGCACATAGTATAGATAGAAGAGTGTGAAGTGTAGTACAGTATGGCACATAGTACAGGTAGTATAGAGTATAGTATGGCATATAGTATAGGTAATATAGTGTATAGTGTAGTATTAAGTGGCACATAGTATAGTCAGTATATAGTATACAGTATAGTATAATACAGTAAAATGAAAATGGACTTCAGACTTTGGTAGTCTTTGGGTCAAATCCTATCTGTGCATCTTGCTGGCTATGTGATCTTTGGAACTGAACCTCTTTGAGCTTTGTACCATCATCTGTAAAGTGAAGATTATAGCAGTTATCTACCCTAAGATATATCCTAAGATATAGATCTAGAAGAAAGTAAAGCAAGAAAGTAGTGAGATACAAATTTCCAAATTAGTGATTATGATATTATTGAATTATTGACTATGATATTTTCTACTGATTATTTATATTACTGTATCAAAGAGTTGTGGTCAGAGGGACATGGATAAGGCCTCTCCCTAAGTATTGGTGCCAATTCCACAAGAAGGAACCACCCATAAGAGGAAATATCCCAACTGGTGTGTATTTCACTACTTTGCTAGTACCTTCTCATTCTTTTATCTTATAAAATAAAAATCAAACCAATAAAAATTATATAATTGAAATATTGAAAACATAGGTAAGAATTCATTTTTTTTTTCAGAATATTGAAGAGCAGTGGCAACAGGATGTTTTGACTTCAAGGTCAAAGAACAGGGTCAGACTTCAAATAAGAACATGGTTGAGTAAATCAACATCTTTCGCTGCCCCTCCAGGAAATCCTGCAAAAACTTTAACCCACTCTTAGTGAAACTAAGACAGCCAGCCATTATATGCAGACTCCAAACTATGTGTAAATAGTGCCAAACAGCCTATATTAAGCAAAGCTACAGGAACTTGCAGAAAAAGGCTCAGTGAGTGGCGAGATAGCTTGAGGTCCAGGGGCAGATCGGGAAGTGTCAATAAAAATAAATAAGAGGCTCTCCTTGAAGTCTACATTTTTATCTCCCACAGTCACTAATAATATCAAGAACTATAGTAAGCAAGACTGGCAGCAGAAACACTCTTGAACCTCATCTGATTCGAAGAAGATATTTTTGAGTAGAACCACTCAAGGAATTACAAAGCTGAGCCATGTTTACAGGAAGCAGTCTTTCTCTGTGGTCATAGAGAAGGGCACATTCTCTGAGTTATGGAGTTTGGAAGGCCATACTGGCCTGATTCCTCCTTCCCATCCTGTCCCCAGCCAGAAAACTCTTAGTTCAGGAAAATCCAAGCAATTGAAAGATTAATAGTTTTTTTTTAATGAATTAGCAAAACACCAATACAAGGATATTAAAATTCTTAATACAATATTAGCACATCAAATCCATTAGTGAATTAAAAATAATATATTATTTCCAACTAAGGGTAGGATTTGTCCCAATTCAAGGAGGAAAAAAAGATCCCCTTGAGAGCCACAGGAAAACAGTTGAGAAGACTTAATATCTGTTCTTCCAAAAACTGCTTAGCAAATCAGAAGGGAATTTTCATTACCTTGATTACAGGTAGTAATAGTTATTAATACTACTCATTAAGTTTTATTTTTTTCTTTTCAACCATAATACATGGTACCAGAAAGATTATGAAAAAATTCAATAGGGCTTCTATTTTGCACTATGATAAAAAAATAATTTTTAGATGAAGTAACAAATCTTGTAAATAATTAGAAGAAGACATGGGGAAATGCATTCATAACTTCTGAAGATTTTTCTTAAGCAAGATCTATCTAAAAAATGGTGAGTATATTTTGCCACACAAAAATGTACTTTTTGTACCATAAAGGAAAATACTCAAAAGTTTAACTATAAGGATGGAAAGAGAGAAAATATTTTGATATAAGTACAGCACAGGTATTACTATTTAGACCAATGCTGTCCAATAGAACTTTCTGCAATGATGGAAATGTTCTCTCTATGCTTCTAAACAGGATAGCCATTAGCCACATGTGCTATTGAGCACTTGAAATGTGCCCTGTATGACTGAGGAACTTAATTCTAAATTTTACTTAATTAAATTACTTTCAATTTAAATAGACAAATATGGCTGGTGGCATTTTATTAGACAGTGAAAATCTAGAAAATATAAAAAGGTCTACAGATAGAAATAGAAATCAAAACAGTAGACAGTCTAGTCAAGGATATGAGTTAACAAATCATGGAAGAAGAAATACAAATGGCCCATAAATATATACAAAAAAATACCTACTCCTCCGCCTTATTAGTGACAAAAATGCAAATTTAAATATAATAGGATCCTTTTTGGTAAAATTTTTAGAATTTGTTACTATCCAGGGTTGCTGAAGGTGGGGATAGACAGCCTTTTGGATGGACAACTTAGCCCCCATCAAATGTGCATAATGTTAAGCTATTATTTACTAATATTTTTACAGAACTTGATAAATTTGTTCAAAGATTCACCTAGAATAGAAAATAAGAAAAAAAATAAGAAAAAAAATTCATGAAACTTTTTGAAAAAGAAAAACAATGTGAGAGAAGGTTCTTACCCACCAGAAATCTCTTTCTTAGAGAAATACTAAATATGAGCACAAAGAGGCATAGATCAAGTATTCATTGAAAACAACAACCATACAAATTTGAGTTTTGATGATATTATAGGGCAATTTGAACTCTCACACATTCCTGGAGGGAATGGAAATTGGTATGACCACTTTGGAAAACCGTCTGACATGTCTAAAAAAGCTGAACATAGGTATACCCTAGGGATATATGCAACAGAAATGCGCATATATATTTGAATCAAAAAACAAAACAAAAGAACATTCAGCATGGCACCATTCATTATAGCCTCAACTGGAAACTCCCCAAATGTTCATCAAAAGCATCATAGAATGATAAATTGTTACATATCCATATGATGGAAAACTCTATAGCAATGAAAATGAATGAACTATTGGTACATGCAATCACTAAAACTCACAAATATAACGTTAGGTAAAAAAAGCAAGACATAAGAATGCCCTTCAAATGATTCCATTTATATAAGTCACAAGTAAGTACGAGTCACGGATGGGGTTAGTGGGGGATAATGGTTGCCTTCAAGGGAAGAGAGAGTATCTGGGAATGGCAGTTATCCTAGTAGGTCTTGACCCTTTACAGCATCTGTCCCCTGGTCTTTTCTAGAACTGGGGTGTGTTTTCCACAGGTCCATCTCCCACCATGATGCAACATGAGAGGTAGAGAGGTTTATTCATCTCTGGCTCACTTACTTCTGAGACCCACGCACTGAGAAGGAGGAGCTTAATCTTTTCTGTCCATGCTTCTCTGCATCATTTCACTGAGTCCAAGCTGGAAACCCCAGCAATGAAACCACTTTTTGTCATGTTATTTTGTCCCCAAGTGGAGGTTTGTACTGGTATCCAACTAATGAGTAGTATGCTTAGAACTACACCTAGCACATACTAAGCACATATGTAGGTGTTTGCTCTAATTATTATTATGCCTTACATATCCAAATGTGACCTTTATCTCCCTTCTCTCATCTCGAAGGCAAAATAATCACATGGAGAACTTTAAAATATCCCAATACACACCTAAGTTCCATAAAGTCTAATTCCTTCTACATCCCATCATTAAAAAAATGTTTATTTTGATTATAAATGTTTCAAAATTATTAAAAAGTACAAAAAATAATATTACACATGCCCAGAAAGCTTCCACCTCCCATATCGAACAGATGTTGGTATTTTGCTGTATTTGCTTTAGTTCTTTGTGGTTTGGTTTTTTTTTTTAAGTAAACAGAAATAACTAAAGAAACCCTCTCCTTGATTCCTCTTTCCTTCCCTTTTCCTTCCCATCCCAGAGTGTTTTACCCTCCTGAGATTAGTGTATATCACCTCTGCTTTTACTTAAATGCATCTATTAAGCAATATAGAGTCCCAACTTAATGTTTAAGGTATTAATTGAAAGTTGAAATAATATACAATCCTGATGATGACTGTTTCCAAAATGGCTTTAATAAACAAAGAAAAAAAACACCCTTTTAAACAACAAAATGTCTATTGATGGGAGATGTAATGGGGTCAAGGGGGGTACTGATCACATACAGGATAGTTTCTGCTTTACACAGAAACTTTTCTGTATAAATAATTACTGGGATCGTAGCCCATCTATAAGCTGCTCTCAGAAATTTAAGGGCTAACATCATCCACCACAGTAACCGACAACACATGCTTCACAGAATGTCCAACAGCTGAATGATCAAGGTATCAACTTCTGGGCTACAGCAGTTATGGACGGCACCTGCTAGTGGCTCCTGGCCTGTGTGCCTGAGGCCAGGGACAGCTGTGACCTGTAGGTGAAGCTCCTGTGGTTACTCAAACCCCTTCTTACCTTCAGATTGCTGACCCTGGGCTCTTTGTGTGACATTCACAGGAATTTGTAACAGCTATGCTGACAGGTGCCCCAGTACTTGTTTGGCTGAGGACTGGGCTGTCACCTGTCACATGACATTAGAGATGATGAGCTGTTCGGTCTTAAAGTTCCCTGTATAACATGGATTCCCATCTCTCTGGAGGGACTCCTTGGATGTGGCCCCTGCCTCCAGTCCTTAGAGAGACTTCCCTGGGGCTTGTGAATGTCCAAGTAGAAGCATGACACCTATTCATTGCCCACACAAGGATTTCTAGGGAGCTCCATGTACAACCCCTTCAGTTGCTGCTGTCCAGGAGGAGAGAAACAATACGTGTAGCACACAGAAATGTGGACTTGATGAAGGAACCCACACAAGAGAAGACGTACCACTAGAGCTGTCACAACTCAACTTTGGAAGAGTCCCTTGAACTTGTTCTAACATCCCCACCCCTATCAGTCACAGCTGCCAAGAAGATGAAATATGGGTGCTCCAACACTTCTGAAGGGCCTTTTGGGGAACTCACAATGATGACTTTGCACATGGACTCTCCCCCCGGCACCTTTCAGGCTATGCCAAGTATCAGGTTTTCTGGGGGCTGGTCACCTGGGCCCAGAACCCAGCTCCAAGAGACCCTACTCAGGTACACCTGGTTCTTAGTTACCCTGAGTTTACATTGGATGTGTCTTTCTCCAGTTGTTTTTCAAAAGCAGCAGACTATATTCCTAATATTCCCTGCTGCTTCTCCCTGTCCCGTAAAAGCTTACCTTTCCTGGGTGCATTTTTACTAGGGCTCTATACTTTTCTTTGTTGGCACTTTTATTGGTAACAGAATAGTTGAATAATAGAATGTGTTATTCTATATAACTATAAGAATGTTTGAGCTAAAAGTACCATTGTGTTCTAGAATTATCCATGTAATTTCTGAGAGGATAGGCTTTTGGGGGCCCAGGGATTATCCACAACGGAATTCAATGTTATATGTGCATGATTTTTCAGGAGGGAAAGGCCCAATGTTTTCATCAGGTTCTCAGAATATCCTTAATCTAAAAAAAAAACAAAAACAAAAACCCATGTAAATAAACATTAAGAACAAATGACCCATTGCATTGCATTCAATGATCTATACTGCATTCAACCAATGAAGCTAGAATGTATCAGGCAATCAGGGAGAGCCAGTAACAAAGCTGGCCTAGCCCGACCATGTGGTGTAGCTAAGACTCTTGCAGGGTGGAATAATAAACAGGTAAACACACACAATTAATTATAAATAGTAATGAGTGTCATGAGGAAAGCAGAGCAAGATGATAGAGGTAATGAGGACCTGCTTGGAAGCATGGTCTGGGAAGTCTTATCCGCTGGGGTTTAAGCTCAGATGTCAAGATGTTTAGGAGCCAGCCCTAAAAAGACAAAAGAAACAGCATTCTATGTAGAGGGAACAGCTAGTGTGAAGATCCTGCAGAAGGAAAGAGACTTGAGGGCTTGAGGTCTGGGAAAGGCGCTGGATGGGACAGGAGGGGTAGGAATTCATAAGAGCCACAGTAACCAGGCTGAGCTCTACAGGTGCTGTGAAAGTCACTCTAGGGGATTAAGGAGGGGGTGTGACATGCTAGCACTTCTATTTTGGGAATATCTATTCCAGGGCCACCTGGATATAACAAGCAGTTAGTGGACCGCTCTCCATGTGAGAGATAATGGTGATTTGGCCCCAAGAGGTGGGAGAGGGCAGAGTCAGGACACACTTTAGGGGCAAAGCGGATGAGACTTGATGACGAGTTGGATGAGGGGGAGAGAATGAGGAGAATGAGGGTCATGGCCATGTCTCTGGGCTGTGCATCTGGCTCAATGGTGCTGTTTCCCAAGATGCAGAAGCTTGGGGGAGGACCGAGTTTGGGTTTCTCAAGCTCAATTTGCAATATGCTAAGACTGAGGTATAAAATGGTCATACTGGGCAGCAGAAGGGTAAGCTTACTAAGGAAACGTAGGATTGCCACAAGTGTTGGGTACCCATTTGAGGCTTAAAATCATGAACTAAATGTGAAACCGTGTCTAGCCATGTGCTGTCAGTAAGAGGGCAGATGATGAGCTCATCACAAGTTAGGTGTTGACAGCTAATTATGATGAAGGCAAAGAGGGGCAAGAGAACTGAGAATTGCAGTAACCACAGTTGACTCTTGAGCACCATGTGTTTGAACTGCATTTAAACTCCCAATTTCAAAAATACATACAGTACATACTGTAGATGTATTTTCTCTTCCTTTTGATTTTCTTCATAGCATTTTCTTTAGCTTACTTTATTGTAAGAATACAGTATATAATGCATATAACATACTAAATATGTGCTAATCAACTGTTTATGTTATCAGTAAGGCTACTGGTCAGCAGTAGGCTATTTATACTCAAGTTTGGGGGTAGTAAAAAGTTACACTTGGATTTTCAACTGTGTGGGGAATGGGATCAGTGCCCCAACTCCTCTATTGTTCAAGGTCAACTGTTTAGTGATTGTAGTAGAGACTATTAAGGGTCCATCAAAATCCATTTTCCTCTTCGTCTTGGGAACATGGTTAGGATGCCCATGATTCTCTTGCAGTTAGATGTGACCATATGCTTAGCCAATGGAATGGCAACAAAAGATCGGAGGGCCACTTTAAAGTCTGGCCATCGAAATCTACTATGTTTCCATGTTCTTGTCCTCATTAAGCTGACTGTTTTGGTGACGCTAGAGGAAAGTTGGAAGCTGCCATTGAGGATGGCAGAATTACAGTCACCTTGTGATCCAGAGATCTGCTTAAAGCAGAATAGTCCACTACCACACACACAGCACTACCTGAAACTCCCTGGATTGAGCAGGGAGTTCATGTTGAGCCATTACACATTTGGGTACATTTATTACCAAAGCTGTGCCTGCATTAGCTAGCACAGTGATAAGTCATGTCAGAGGGTGAAGAAGAGGTAAAATATGATAGAACAGGGGGCCACATGGGGACCCAGTTCTTCAACCGAAACCTCAGAGAGCTAAGTGAATTGTCTGGGGAAGCTAGGGCAGGGTGTTCTGCCAGGGCTTACATATTAAAATCACCTGGAGAATTCTGAGGCACCTGGGTGGCTCAGTCAGTTAAGCATCCAACTTCTGCTCAGGGCATGATCTCATGGTTGTGAGTTTCACTGGTTCCTGAGCTCAAACTCCGCATGGGGCTCTCTGCTGTCAGTGCAGAGCCTGCTTTGTATCCTCTGTCTCCCTCTTTCTCTGCCCCTATCCTGATCACGTGTGTGCATGCGCTTTGTCTCAAAACTAAAGACACATTAAAAAATAATAAAATCAGGGCACCTGCGTGGCTCAGTCAGTTACAGGTCATGCTCTCCTGGTTCATGAGTCTGAGCCCTGCATTGGGCTCTCTGCTGTCAGCATAGAGCCCACTTCAGATCCTCTGTCCCCCCCTCTCTCTGCCCCTCCCCTGCTGATTCTCTCTAAATAAGTAAATTAATTAATTAACAAACAAACAAACTTAAAACAATTTTTTAAAATAATAAAACCACCTGGAGACTTAAAAAATAAATAAATAAACCCTGATGCCGAGGCTATCCCCTCAGGCCAGTTGAATTAGATCTGTGGAAAGGGCAGGGCTCAGACATTTTCAAAAGATCCCCCATTGATTCCAAAGTACAGCCAGAATTGAAAACCACAAAACTGGAATGAAAACCTGGGTAATCTGATTACTCGATCTTTGTTCCATAGGGTTCTACACGCATTCTATGACCAACAGAGTACCTGGAGGAGCCTCACAGCAGGGTGAGGGACACTGCATCCCAGCCTCGACAGACAACGCAGTGTTTTAAGAACCAGAGTAGACTGTGGATGTTGGGGTATGCCACTGCATACCTCTGCAACTGATTGCAGAGAATGGCCAGTACCCAGCATCTCCCTTTTCCCACCCTAATCCCAATATAGGTCAATTTGAGGGAGAAAGTAGGTGGGGGAGGCATGGTTCTTGAATTAGATGAAATTCAACTTTAAATAATCCATTTTTCCCACAATTGGCCAAGACTTACATTATCTGTTCATAAGAGAAAATTTTAAAGATATATTTAGACACTGGATTACATGGTTTAGGAAATGTGTACCTGCTTGAGTGCATTTTAATTGTGAACATTTTATCTGAAATCAACCTCTTTTGTCAATTTTGGGACTCAGTGTAATGATGGAGATTTCAGATCTTGGTCTACGTGCACGGCAGAGGTTTTGTGGCCATTAGTCCTCAAACCAGACAGGTTGAATTCATGCACATGGTTTTTGCTAGGGAGCTGCCTGAGTCCCTTGCCCTGGTTAGCAAGTCTGCAGACATAATACAGTGTAAATCTATCACCTTAGCTGACAGATAACTCAAGGGATATATAGGTCTGTCCCCATGTCTAGACCAACCCTACTTCCTTTGTAGAATGAACCACAATGCTTTTTGCATATAGTAGACACTTAAAAATACTAACAGATTAAGGGACAATGGTGACTATAATAATAATGAAAAGATAATTATAATAAGAAGACATGTTCTATGTATTTATTTTTTAAATTACGCTCATTTTTAATGCTTATTTATTTTTGAGAGAGAGAGACAGAGTGAGAGCAGGGGAGGGGCAGAGAGAGAGGGAGACACAGAATCCAAAGCAGGCTCCAGGCTCTGAGCTGTCAGCACAAAGCCTGATGTGAGGCTCGAGCTCACAAACTGAGATCATGACCTGAGCCGAAGTCGAACGTTTAACTGACTGAGCCACCCAAGCGCCCTGACATGTTCTATTTATACTTCTTCAATGGCATCGCTCACTTCTGAAGGCTCATATATGTGCCCTTATACTGTAAATTGACTTGGCTATAATTTTTTTAATGGTTTTATTCAATTGTCTCTTTAATTCCATTGTCTCCTGTGTTTAACATTCTGCGTTTTTCTACATTTGCTTTTATAACATTTATATGTTGTGTACATTTTTGTAAGTAGAAAATAATACTAAGAAAAATATTTTAGATGGTCCATACTCTTACCATCCTGTTAACTTTTGTTGAAAAAATGTAAAAGAATGCAGTGTGCCTGGGTGGCTCAGTCGGTTGAGCATCCAACTTCGGCTCAGGTCATGATCTCACGGTTTGTGAGTTCAAGCCCCATGTCAGGCTCTGTGCTGACAGCTCAGAGCCTGAAGACTGCTTTGGATTCTATGTCTCTGTCTCTCTCTGCCCCTCCCCCGTTCACACTCTGTCTCTCTCTCACTCAAAAAAAAAAGAAAAAGCATAAAAAATGTAAAAGAATGCATGCACACATACATAGTTAGAACATTTAAACAGCGTGTTGGAGTATGAAATGCCAAGTGAAAGTTGCCTGTGACACTCCACCAGCTCCCTCTTTTCATCCCTTTCCCCAAAGAGGGACTTTACTGTTGAGAGTTTCTTACTATTTTTCCCAGAAAGTGAAATGTGCATATGCCAAGATAGAACTTAAAAGATATTCTTATTTTGTAACTCACACAGAAAGGAGCCCGTTATATCTACTGTTTTGAAACTTTCTTTTTTCAAGTGACGTATCTAACAGATCATCTCCCATCAGCATTCATGGATCGACTTCATTTTTTAACAGTAGCAGAATATTCTGTAGAATGACTGGGATATACTTTATATAACATTTATCCTGGATCCTTTTCTTAATTTTAGATTCTTGCCATTTATAAACAAGGCTGTGATGGACATCCTTGTAGACCTACCTCGACAGTCTTTTGTGCGTAAATTTTATATGCTAAACTTGAACTGGTGTTGAAAATATCTTGAGAGATCATTTATAGTTTGGATCATAAAAACTGCATGTGCAGGCCATAAGAGAGTACATTCCTGAGGTTATTTATCCTACTGATACACCTAAAGGAACAGGCACTTGCTTTTCTGTACTGCCAGGCATTACAGAGTCAACATGAGTAGAGGCAAGCCGTAAAGGAAACCTACACTTTTCTTTACTCCTGGAGTCAACCCTTCAGTGATATTTCTGTCCCTAGAGGACCAGAAATGGCCCAGGAACTTGTGACTTGAGCGCATTTTTTTCTCATCCTCAAGCTTACTCACTGTGCCTGTCATTTGCTCTAAGCAAGGAGATCTGAGGCAAAAATAGGGATAGAAATGCCTCTTGAAAAACCTGCTGCTTTCTGATGCCCTGCCTGAGAGAGCTTGAGGATGCACATTTAAAGACTGCTCAATGCTTGGTACATTAATATAGACTATCTACACATGGAGGATTTCCATCAGGACAAAAGGGTTATATCCAGACTTCCAATTTCCCCTCTCCGAGGCAGCTATTGTTGTTACTTAAGAAAATTGGAGAGAAGGATTTCTCAGCCTTGGCACTATTGACATTTTGTGCTGGATAATTCTTTGTTGTTGGAGAGGAGGAACAGTTCTGTGCATTGTGGGGTGGTTAGCAGTGTCCCTGGCCTCTACCCATCAGATGCCCATAGCGTCTTCCCACTAGATGCCCCCTCCAGCTGTTTCCAGATATTATCAGATGTGAAAACTACATCTGCTTATCTACACACACACACACACACACACACCATAAATTGTTATATTATTAATTATATATATATTCTATATAGTAATGTTGGGGCTGAAGTATCTCATGTTACAACACATTTAGGGTTTCTCACTAAATTAAAACTTGCTTATTGGATTTATAAAAAGGTCTATAGCTGGTGCTTAAGAAAAAAAATGCTTTGCAAACATTTAATTTAGTAAGGATATACTATTTCTTTTTATACTGTAGTTTGAATTCATGAACTTTATGCTCTTTTGCAGTCAAATATAACTCAGATTTCTACATATTTAACTTTTTTTAATGTTTATTTTTGAGAGAGAGATGGAACACAAGTGGGGGAGGAGCAGAGAGAAAGGGAGATACAGAATTTGAAGCAGGCCCCAGGCTTCAAGCTGTCGGCCCAGAGCCTGATGTGTGGCTCGAACCCACGAACCACAGGATCATGACCTTAGCCGACTGAGCCTCCCAGGGTCCCCATATTTCTACATACTTTAAAACCAGACACAGTAGTTCTTACTTGAATTGTGTCTCCTGTAACAGATTTCAATAAATTTGGGGTATGTATATATGTATATATATATTATATACACATAAGGGATATATATATATATGGATATATATGTATATTATATATATATAATAGCTAAAGAGTATTCTCTTAATATGGTTGTACCACAAATTATTTACCCAATCTCACTTTGATAAGTATTTGTTTCTTTTTTTAGAAATTATTCTGCTGCTATAAGCAATTTTGCAATGAATGTACATATTTCTATGGGGTAAATTCTTAGATGTAGAATTGCTAGTTCAAGGGTATGTGCATTTAAAATTGCAATAGGCATTAACCTTCTAAACTGCCTTCCAAAGAGATTGTACCAATTTTCACTCTCACTAACAATGTATGAGAGTGCCTGTTTCTATACACCTTTGCCAACTCAGTGTGTCTTCATAGTTTTAAATCCAAAAGGTGACAAAATGGAGCCTTTCTGTAATCTCAGCTTTGCCACTGTGTTCATTTGTAGACCAAGTATTCTGATGAGAAGTTGCTCAAAAATGCACCTTTTTGAAAATGCAAAGGCCAGGATGCAGAATTCTAGTGAAGAATTTTGATGAAGATCTTTGTCCTTTTATTCGGCAGGCTGAATCCAACTGATCCAAACTGCTGAAAATTGTAAACGCTTCTCAAGGAGAGGACAGGGCCCTTTGAAACAGCGTGCTTAATTCACGCTGAAGCATGCTTTCTGGAAAGACTTTTTGCATTAGTGTATGTTAAATACTTTGTTACCATTTTCTGCTGTATTCATCGACTTGGTGCTGAGAGGTGCTGTCTGCTTTAATCTCTGTGCGGAATTACAGATATACATGATCAAATAAAGTCAAGACAAGAATCAAGCCTCATAAAAATCTTGCCTACAGCATGTACCCAAAAAAGCCAGTCGTGCCAAGGCTATGCAGGCCAAGAGAAGCCAGGGGTTGTGCAATTACCCGGAAGAAGTTGAGATTTCTGACAAAAACAGGGACCTCATTGAAAATGTAAGCATAAAAATGAAGCCTCGTTTTTTAAAAAAGGCCATTTTGATACTTCTCTAATGTGAACATTGAAAACCGTGGCTTCTGACCTCCAGTATTTCCTTCCTGTGTAAAGCCCAGGATAAAAAAGATTTTCCATTCTCAGATTTTCTGGGTTGGTCACTTTGGCTCCAACTTAAACCAAGTTTTCAAGTCATTGCATCAGACCAGAATGTTCCACACTTTGCTGTTGCCTGAGTGAAGACAAAGATCCATTCTTTTACTCAGGGAACATTTATCCAAGCCTACTATGTGTTAGTTAGGTCCTCACTAGGCTCAGGCCAAGGCGATAGTGTATAAGATGCCATGAGGTTGGCCAGTCCTCATGTTAACGAAGATCATCAGAGGGGCGCCTGGGTGGCTCAGTTGGTTAAGCTTCTGACTTCAGCTCAGATCCTGATCTTACCATTAGTGACTTCGAGCCCTGTGTCAGGCTCTGTGCCGACAGCTCGGAGCCTGGAGCCCGCTTCAGATTTTGTGTCTCCCCCTCTCTTTGTCCCTTTCCCGCTCTCACTCTCTCTCTCTCAAAAATAAATAAACATAAAAATAAAAAGTATAAAAGAAGATCATCAGAGAGGAGACATTGGGAGCCAGGGGTGGGGAGAAGCTTTACTAGTGTGTGTGGAGGGCGGCAGAACCCCAGCACAAGCTCTTGGTGTTCCTCAGCGGCCAGTGAGGGCTCAATTAACCCAGCAGCGCAAACAGCTTTGGTCACCCTGCTGGGCCACGTGGGGGCTGCCCTCAGGAGGAAGAGCTGTGAGAGAAAGGTTTGGTAGTAACTGGAGGGTGAGATGCCCTCTGGTTCTTCCAGGAGAATGCAATTTGCATGTTTGAATCATTGTGTGGACTGGAAGATATATGAAACCTATTAGGCTCAGGTCCAGGCTGGGTGTGGCTGGCCTGGCTGATGGGCGGGCTAGCCGGGTAGTGGGCATGCATGTCTGGTGAGAATAGGGAGCTTGTGGTTGGGACTCAGGGAGGCTCAGAGATGTCAAGGCAGCGCTCGGAACGCCAGGCCTGACAGTACACCCTGTTAGGTTTCTCATTGATAGTTTCCCTTTTGTGTCTATTTGCCATCAGGAGCCCAGGGTTAGCTCTGAGGGGAGGGGCCAAACTTCTGCAACTGAAGTCTAACTACAAGCATACAATCAACCCCTGCTGCTCAGCTGTTGTGACGCCTATTTTGTTTCTGGCTGTCTGGCCCTCTTCCTCGGCCAGTATCTCAATTGAGGGGAACTATACCCCTCACTCTCAGTCCATTTGGTTCCCACCTTTGGGTGAGTTTCAACCCCCTCCCAGGACTCCTGGGAGGGGCTGTTGACCTAAAAGTGACCAATCAGAGCAGTCTATCACCCTGGACACAGTGATTGGTTAAGAACCAGACACGTGACCCAGGCCGGGCTCACCTTTGGGATTTTGATAAGAAAATTTAAAGTAAGCTCTTTCTCAGTGGAAATTGTCTTAGTCCATTCAGGCTGCCACGGCAAAATACCACTGACTGGGTGGCTTGTTAACAATAAAATGTGTTTCTCACTGTTGGGGAGACTAGAAAGTCCAAGGTTAATGTGAGGACAGATCCAGTGTCTGGTGAGAGTCCATTTCCTGGTTCGTAGACTGCTGTCTTTTCACAGTATCCTCACACGGCTGAGAAGCAAGGGAGGCCTCTTTCATAAGGGCACTAATCTCATTCATGAGGACCCCACCCTCACTACGTTATCACTTCCTAAAGGCCTCACCTCCTGATACCCTCACACTGGGGATTAGGTTTCAACACATGAATTTGGGGGCACAGAACAGGGTAAATGAGGAAAGGGAGAGAGAAAGAGGGAGAGAGAGAACATGTAATTTTTAGTTTCCCAATTCCAGCATTGCTGGAATCTTTCAGTTGAACAAGCCAGCAAATTCTCCCTCTTTTAATCTTTGGGCTTCAGTTGATTTGACTTGTGTTCCTGTTACCTGCACCTAAAGACTGCTCATCCTTTTGAACGAGAAGAGAACAACCTGTGTTAACATTCTGGTCATTTAACTTATTGCTTTTCTATTATTATTTTACCTAGGTAACACAATGCACCAACGGCTTGCAAACCACCCTGGGCCCCCAATGTTGCTCCAGCCATAACTGCCCTTTTTCTGTTCTTCAAACAGAATGAGCTCAGTCTCACCTTGGGGACTTTATTCTTCTCTCTACCTGAGGCACTCTTCCCTGGGTCTTCCCTCCCTCAGCTCCTTTGTCACCCAGCTTAAGTGTCACTGCCTCAGAGAAGCTTTCCCTGAACCCCTAGTTAAGGGCTCCACTCCATTACTCTATCTCATGGTCTTGTGTGATTTTCTTCATAGTCCTTATCATCATCTGTCATTTTCTTGTTTATACATTTTTTGTCTGTCTACATGGCTAGAGACTTCATGAGACCATGGATCTTCCTGTAATCCCAGTGCTTAGAGCAGTGCCTGGCACACAAGGAGAGCTCAGGAAGAGCTTGCGGAATGCATCAATGAACAGCCACATGTGTGTCTACTGTTTATGTAGGAACATGTAGATGCTTATGTAGATTACTCAATCTTCAAAATAACCTTCAGTAGGGATTGTTATCATCTTACATGTACAGAAATCAAGGTTTGGAGAGATTGAGAAACTTGCCCAAAGTTACACACCTGGCAAACGACAGAGGTGAGATTTAAACAAAGGACATTTTGACTCTAAAATGTGTGGTCTTGGGGCACCTGGGTGGCTCAGTAGGTTAAGCGTCTGACTTTAGCTCAGGTCATGATCTCACGGCTCGTGACCTTGAGTCCTGTGTTGGGCTCTGTGCTGACAGCTCAGAGCCTGGAGTCTGCTTCTGAATCTGTGTCTCCCTCTCTCTCTGTCCCACCCCTGCTTGCACTCTGTCTCTCAGAAATGAATAAACATTAAAAAAATTTTTTTAAATGTTTGGTCTTACCTTTTCAGTGACTCTCAGATTTGCCTCACTATTCTCGAATTCTAATTGATAAAATTCTTTGCTAGATTTTAAGTTGCAATTTGGGGATGATTTGTATAATGTGGCCACCACACAGAGAACTGACTTTTCTTTCTATGAGATTTTTGAGGGACATATAGGCCTAGAACAGATCTAAATGGACTTCCTATGAAACATGGTAGAGCCTGGTAATACCTGGGATGCATATTGAAAGAAATTATTGAGGGGGAACTAGGATGCTTCCAGGCTTTAGAAGAAATATCTATGACAAAAATACATAAGCCAAAGGACAATAGAGATCATGATCTCATATGCATGGGGTCGATGTGAATGGGATACTGGGGTGGGGGGTAGTGAACAGCACCTCATCTTTGGATGGAATATAGAAAGAGAAGAGAATAAACTCAAGGTTTGGAATTACTATAATTGACATGTGAATGTATTGTTGGTTGTGGAGAGAATCACAGAGTCTGAATAAACTGTGCCGAAGAAAAAAATACAAAATGACAACATATAATAGAAATCGAAAGACTTATTTGAAGTTCAATTGCATAAAACATCCAGCTGTCAAAGATTTGATTTCTTACAGTTTAAAGATTATTTAATCTTTATACAGACTTTGACACATAAGAATACAAATTGAGCAAAAGAAAGTTCTTTTATCTCCTTCTTTGAGAACCTGAATTCATCCTTTTCATCATCAGGCATTCAAGAATAAAAGCCCCCACGATATTCAAATAAGAAAAGTGAAAACAACATTTTTAAGGCCTGGAAAAGATGTAATAGGCAATGTTAGAAGTTAAGTCTGTGTGTGTGTGTGTGTGTGTGTGTGTGTGTAGTGTGTGTGTTTTACATTTTGATATTTAGGAATAGCCACATGGCCACATGGCAGCCATCAACCCTGTTGCTTTGTGTAGTAACCATAAACGTTTTATTTTCTGTGTTTTTTTCCCTCTTAATTCAGAACAATGATCATCTCAAAACATACATACTTATAAACATGTTACCAATAGTTTTAATATTGTCCAATTTGAAGAGTTGAACCTACTATTGCAGAGCTCAGTAAATAGGATACTAAAATAGTTTATCACTTAAAAATCTTTTTATCTTAAGAAGGGCGGAAATGGTGGGGGAAAGGGAGAGAGGCAAACCATGAGAGACTCTTGAATGCTGACAAAAACTGAGGACTGATGGATGTGGGGGGGAGGGATGGGCATGGAGGAGGACACTTGTGGGGATGAGCACTGAGTGTTATGCGGAAACTAATTTGACAATAAACTATTTGTAAAAAAAAAAATCTTTTCATCTTAAAATATTTTTAGACTTGCCAAAAGTTGCAAACATCCTATGGATTATTCACCCAGCATCCTGCAGTCTTATCTTATGGAAGGATAGTGTGATGGTCAAAACCAGTAAATTAACACTGATGTAACGTTATCAACTAAATTACAGGCTTTATTCAAATTTTGCGTTTTCTCACTAAGGTCTTTTTTTGAACCATGATCAGGCCCTGAATTCCCTGTTGCATTTAGCTGTCGGATATTTTGTAGAATTCCCCTCAATTTGTGTTTGTCTGATGTTCTTTCATGATTAGACTCAGGTTATAACTTTTTGGCAGGAGCACCAAAGAAGGGAAGTGCCTCTTCCCACACTGCATCATATCATGAAATCCATATGCTTTGCTACAGTAGTGCTGACCTCTTCGCTTGGTTAAGGTGGTGTCTGTTGGGTTCCTCTATTGAAAAGCTATATTATTCTGTTTGTAATTAATAAATATCTTGTAAGGAACTACTTTGAGGCTATGCAAATGTCCTGTTTCTCATCATTCTTTTACCCATGAATGTTTTGCATCTATTGATAGTTCATGCCTGCAATAATAATTAACTGCGGTGTTTGCCTGAAGGGGTTTATGTATTGCTCTCATTCCTTCTGCATTTTTCCCCCATGGGAATTCTCCTGTAAGCAAGATCTGTACTTTCTCCCCTATTTATTTTTTCAATCAATTATTTATTTATATCAAAAGGGCTCATGGGTATTTATTTTATTCTATAGGTTATAATCCAATGCTAGTGCTATTTGCTACTCAAATTGTTCCAGGTTTTGCCATTGGCAGTTCTTTCCGAGTGAACTCTTGTGTCCCTTTGACATGGCCCCATCATTCTTTGAGTAATTCCTTGCTGTCCGGCACCATAGATTACCTAGTTTGTTTTCCTTTCCCAGTCCTGGAATCAACCATCTCTCCAAGGAACCCTGGTTACTTTTACTGGAAAATGGCATTTAGATCTGGGTGTTTATCATGGAACTTGCAATAGAAAAAAGATGCACGAGAGGTCTCTCTCTTTGCGTGCATACATTAATGATTTTAACTCTAAAGAGCCTGTGATGTACAGTATGAAGTGGCTTATATTTGTGCTTTCAGGCTTAGTTTAAAATGTGGAGTTTTGATTTTCTGAAATATTTACAAGTCATTAGGTCCTATGTCAAGGACCTAATTTTACAAGTAAAATATACAAGTAAGGTGAGTAACTTTACAAATAAGATGTAGTTTTTACATGTGATATTTCTAAAAAAGACACAAAGTTATATTTGGAAAATCCACTAATTTGGGGTAACAAATTTAAAACCTTCCACTTTTTACATCTTCTCTTAATGTTTATTTTTATTTTTGAGAGAGAGAGCATGAGCAAGGGAGGGGCAGAGGGGAGAGAGAGAGAGAGAGAGAGAGAGAGAGAGAGAGAGAGAGAGAGAGATCCGAAGTGGGCTCTGCACTGAAAGCACGGAGTCCAGTGAGGGGCTCAAACTCATGAACCATGAGATCATGATCTAAGGCGAAGTTGGATGCGCAACTGACTGAGCCATCCAAGCGCCCCTACATCTGCATCTTTTTTTAACTGAAGTATAGTTGACGCAGAATATTACATTCATTTCATATATACAACATAGTGATTCAATAACTATATGTTATACTATGCTCACCACAAGTGTAGCTACCATCTGTCACTATACAACGCTATTACCATATCATTGGTTATATTCTCTATGCTGTATCTTTCACCCCCAGGACTTATTCATTCCTTAGCTGGAAGCCTGTATTTCCCTCTCCTCTTCCCCCATTTTGCCCATCCCCCCACCTCCCTCCCCCGTGGTAACCATCAGTTTGTTCTGTGTTCTCTGGTCTGTTTCTGCTTTTTGTTTGTTTATTCATTTGTTTTGTTTTTTAGATTCCACATAAAAGTGTAATCATATGGTATTTATTGTCCTCTTATTTCACTTGGCATAATACCCTCTAGGTCCATCCCTGTTGTTGCAAACGGCAAGACTCCATTCTTTTTTTATGGCTGAGTTTATATATGTGTGTGTGACACACACACACACACACACACATATATACACACACACATTTTCTTTATTCATTCATCTACTGATGGACATTTGGGTTCCTTCCCTATACTGATTGTTATGTTTTTTTTAAATGTTTTTGTTTATTTGAGAGAGAAAGAGAGAGAGCGAGAGCAAGCAGGGGAGGGGCAGAGGGAGAGAGAGACACAGAATCCAAAGCAGGCTCCAGGCTCTGAGCTGTCAGCATAGAGCCCGACGCGGGGCTTGAACCCATGAACCGTGAGATCATGACCTGAGTGGAAGTCAGATGCTCAACTGACTGAGCCACCCAGGCTCCCCAATTGGTTGTTATAAATAATGTTGCAATAAACACAGGGGTACGTATATTTTTTCAAATTAGTGTTTTCATTTTCTCTGGGTAAATACACAGTAGTGGAATTATTGGATCATATGGTATTTCTATTTTTAATTTTTGGGGGAACCTCCATACTGTTTTCCACAGTGGCTGCACCAATTTGCATTCCCAACAACAGTGCACAAGTGTTCCTTTTTCTCCACATCTTCACCAATACTTGTTACTTCTTGTCTTTTTGGTTCTAGCCATTCTGACAGGTGTAAGGTGATATCTCTTTGTAGTTTTGATTTGCATTTCCCCAATTAGTGACATTGAGCATCATTTCATGTATCTTTGCTATCTTAAAACCTTTCCCTTTTAATTTACATGCATGCAATATTGAGACTTCATGAAATGTATTTATTGAGCCCCTTTGCCTGGTTCGCACCATATTTAATAGATATTAACTTTGTGTGTCAGGGACACAAGATTGAACATGGCCCCTATCTTCAAGAAGCTCACAGATTAAAACCCCTTCGAGGTTCCCTTCCCTGAGATAAACTTACCTTTTTTTTTTTTTTTTTTTTAACTAATCCATTCCTCTTACTGTCCATTCATCTCATCATTCTTCTGCTCCATAAGCTATTTCTTTTTCTCCAGCCCATATACTTCAACTTCAAAATTCTGCTTAAATTTCTCCTACTCCAGAAAGCCCTCCTTACACTGTCCAGTGTCATCTAATTGTATCTTTCTCCAACCCCACAAGGCTAAGGACATTTTTGTCCCATGGGCACCTCGATTTCAACATGAACAGAGCTCATCACACTCCCCTTGTCCAACCCCTTCGATCTCGTCTTCCTCCAGTAGTGCTCCCCACTTCAGTGATGCTGCTCTTACCCACTCGGGAGCCCAAACCAGAAACCTGGGGGCAAACTGAGGCTCCTCTCCCTTCCCTAACCCCAGATTCAGTGACGGTAAGCAGGTCAATTCTACCTTTCAGCTACCTCTTGGTTTTGCTCCTGCATTCTCCTTGCTGTCAGGCGACTTTCTTTTTCATTTAGGCCTTCTGTCTTCCTTATCTCACTTACCATCTGTCTTAAGTGGGTCTCCTGAAAAGCAGATCCCCAAAAAAGGATTTGGGTGTGGGTAGCTTATTTGGAAGGTGATCCTGGCAAGGGCTCTGAGGGAGTGGGGATGTGACACAGGGTAAATGAGGAGAGACAAGAAAAAGTGGCTAATGGGTGAGTCACCACAGAGGACAACTGAAGCCCAATCCACTGTGACACCCCCACCCCCACCCTTGAGAGACTTTGGGGAACATGTTTCAGAATTGTCTCCTTGAGGCATGAGGAAGCTGGGGCCAGAGACACAGGAAGCCATCAGCATGTGTGTGGGGGGCAGTCTGCGGAGATCTCTGGGGATGAGAAGTGTGTGGGGGTGCTCTGACGGCAGCTGTTGTGCCTCCTAATTGGCTATCCTGCTTCCAGTCTTGCTCTCTCTCACCTACTCCCTGACCATTGCCCTAAGTGATCCTTCTAAAATGCCAAATAGATCAAACTATTCCGCCATTTGAGATTTGTATTGCCCATTGCTTTCAGAAGGAAATTCAAATAGGGGTGCCTGGGTGGCTTAGTTGGTTGAGTCTGACTCCTGGCTCAGGTCATGATTTCACAATTCATTAGATCGAGCCCCGTGTAGGGCTCTCTGCTGATAGCGTGGAGTCGGCTTGGGATTCTTTCTCTCCCTTTCTCTCTGGTCTTCCACCATGCACTCTCTCTCTCTCTTAAAATAAATAAATTTAAAAATAATATATATGTGTGTGTATATATGTACGTGTGTGTGTGTGTGTGTGTGTGTGTGTGTGTGTGTATGGGAATCCAAATTGCCTAGCTTGATTTGCTAAGGCTCTGCACTCTCCCCCTTCCAGCCTTATCTCCTACCACTTCCCAGCTCTTAATCCAGACTCCAGGCTTCAGGCACATCATACTAGCTGTGCTTTCTCTCTTGAGCCACACTCAAGAGTCCCTGCACACAGCAGTCCTTCTGCCTAAAGGCTGCTCATAAATATTTAAGGAGCATTTCCTTCATTGCCTATTATGTGCCAGGCACTGTGCTAGACACTTTGGATCAACGAAGAATGAGTCACAGTTCTGGTCTTCAAGGAACTCACTCTCCAAAGGGGAGGAGACAGACATACATAAAGAAGTGGGCACTAAAGTGGAGACTTGATAGATATAAAGAGGGTTTACCGTGCACACAGGAAGAAACAGCTGGTGTGTGCAGAGGAATTTCTTAGATTTCTGAATGGGGCTGGTGAGGGGTCTGGTGGGAAGAGGTGAGGTCAAGGCTGCCCAGGTGGCCAGGAATCCCTGTCTCCATGGGAGCTTGGGCTTTGTTCTTTAGAACAACATAATGAGAGAGCCCCATTTTCAACCTTGTGGACACTTTCTAGAGTCACTGTGGGACTGCTTCCTCTAAGGAGACATTTTCTGTGCTTTCCTAGTACCCTCAGAGACCCCTCTTGGTGGCTGGCAGGCTGTGTATTACAGGGAATTGCTCCCATGGCTTGCCAGCACCTCTGAAGGAATTGCCGCTCTTCCTTACCTCTGTATCACAGTGCCTATTATAGTGCTGCTAAGTCCTTTCAGTTCAGACTGGGCCCCGGAGTGCTGTCAGCAGGCCAGAAAGAGCTAGAGGACTCAAAGACGCTGCTCTTCATAAGTTCCCTCCAAGCCAATGGCACACAGAAGTGTTCCCCTCATGGTTTATGCCAAGCTGAGTGCTGGAAGTTGAGGGGGACACTGAACTTCAAATACGTACTTCTGAGACCTGAGTGGAAGCTGTGATGATATCCTAAAATTGGTTATTTTAATTACAAATGGTAGTGATTATGTTTTGCTACTGTATTTTACTAAAGCTGTGCTCTAGAATTTCTAAACTTACTCTTCCTTCTCTCCATTTTCTTCCTCTGCTTTCCTTCCTTCTTACCATACCCTGAAATTCTTAGACAAGGGCTTTGATATGCATGAGGTTGGGAGAGGCTTTCTCTTAGGTGATACAAACCTTTTTTCACTTTTACTTTGGCTGGAGCCATGACGAAGCCTTCTGGTTTTTTGGAGTGACCAACAGCATTTGAATGGGAAGGCAGGCAGTCTGAGCTAGTCTCCTGTGTCCCGGGGTGGTCAGCTTCTGGAGAGGTGGGTCATGGGGCGGAGTTAATTGGAGGATGAAAACTTCTTTTGGAAGTCTGTTCTATGTGGCCCCTCTTCTTCCACGGTGAAGGGCAGGTGGGAATGAGGGGGCTATTGATCAGTGTCCCCTCCACCTCAGAGCCTAGGCTTTGAAGTAGAAGTATCAATCTCTTCTATTTTCCTGGAGCAGAGAAGTCAAATACAGCTGCCTTTGCAGCTTCCGTCACGTTAAAAAACATGCATTTCCACAGGACTTGCTGATTTACACCAAATTTTAACGTGTCTTCAAAACTTCCCTATAGTCCTTGCTGCTGGCTCTTCTGGAAAGTGATACTGTGGGGCTGTGAGGAGAACTCCGGGTTTATTTTCCAGTGTCTGGTGTTTGTGTGCCACTTTTGTGTAGGGTTCTCCTCAGTACGTTGCCCTGTCCTTGAGAGAGGAAGCCTGCGAGCCTCCAGCTTCCTTTGTAACTTCCCAGTTCCTTTGCCCGACCTCTGCGCATCTGCTCACCCACCCCAATCACTTGGTTTCAAAGTGCTGCGGTACTGAATTTCTCTTTCAAATGAAAATAAGTCTGTTATTTGGCTCTGTGTTCATTGCATAGGCACCTCTGGGCGCAGAAGTAGGCAGTGTGGCTGTAGAAACTCTCCAAAGGTTAGCAGCCCTCAGGATGCAAGTTCCAACAATGGCTCACCTCCTGATGACCTTCGTCGACAAAACCAATAACCCCGCAAAACAGAAGGGCAGTCCCAAGCATACCTCCTTTGCACCTCTCTCAGAAAAGGCAGGATACAGAGTGGTTGGGAGTTCAAGTCCTCGGTGCCCTCCTCTTAAGCTGTGACCTCAAAGGGTCACTTTAGCGCTCAGCTTCCCTTTCCTCTTCTGTAAAATGGGAATAGAAACTGAATCTACTTCACGGGGATGTTGTGAGGTATACATGGGCTATCAGACGCAACATGATCCGTACACAGTTTGGCGCTCAAGGCATACTACACCTATGCGTATTAGTAATTGGCTATTACTGAGAGATCGTGTCTCTCCCGGGACGTGGGGCGCTTGGCTCGCCAGGCTGAAAGAGGTCGCTCACTGCAAACCCCTGCAAGTGCTACTCTCTCCGGGCCCAGGTCCCAGCGGTCACGACGCGCCAGGGACCGAAGTCCCATTGTGCTTGCTCAGTGAGGGTGACCGGAGCGGCCGCCCAGACGCGAGCACAGGTGCGGCCCTCACCACAATGAGGGCGTGGGCGCGTGCGTGGCCAGCAGAGGTCTGCAAAGGGCCAGTGTAGCCCGACTGCGGGCGGGCGGGGACAGGTGCTGGCGCGGCCCCAGGAGCTCGGCAGGAGGCGTCTGGGCCGGCCCGAAGGACCCTGCCTGGCACCGGACTCCGGGCGTCTGCCGAAATCGCGCCCCGGAGCCCCGGCCCCGCCCCCGGAGCCCCGCCCCTCGGTGCCCCCGGTTGGCTGGAGCCGGTGGCCACGCGCGGCGATTTGTCACGCGCCGCGTCACTAGAGCCGCTCCCGGTCCCGGCCCCCGCGGGCTGGTCAAGGAGGCAGCGGCGGGGGGGAGGCTGGGGCCGTAGGGCGCGACGCCGCCGGGCCGCCCCGCCCTGGGAGGCGCCTAGGCCCTCATCAAGTGACCAGTATCCCTTCCAGGAGAACACGGTCCTTCAGAGGGAAGCGAGCTCCAGCCTGCAGCCCCGGCGCCAAACCGCCGTCATCTCCTTCCTGTGCCGGGTGATCCGTCTCCTCACCCACCCGGAAAAACATAGTCCGCCCCTCGCGTCCTTGTGGAGTAGCGCTTGCTTTCCCTGTGACTCTTTTCCCGTACCCTCGTCTTTCCCATACAAGTTCTCTAGGACCCACCGAGAGTATAAGTCAGCGCTGAAGAGAAACCTCAAAGGAAAAGGGAGAGAGAGAGAAAGAGAGAGAGAGAGGGAGCCGAGGGGAAGGGAAGGCGAGGCTGGCGGAGGGACACCGAGGGACGACGGCCGTAGTGCGCACGCGCGGCGGCAGGAACGAGTTCCGGTCTGGCCGGGGCCTGTCTCCTAAAAATAGCCCCGGTGTGGGGATCCGTGCGCGGATGTCCCGGCGAGTCCCGGGCTGAAGGAGGCGGCTCCGGGCGGCGCGGAGCGCTGGTGGCTGGCCGGGGCTGCAGCGTGTGTGCGCTCGCCAGCTGCGCCGGAGACACGGTGAGGGCCGCGGCGGCTCCGTCCACCGGGACGACGGTGCCGGAGGGGGCGGTGTCTCGGCGAGGGGGCCGGGTAGGGGCTGGGGGCGCTGGGGCGGGGGGCGGCGCGGCCGGGGAGGGGCGTCGGCGGGACTCCGGGGACGGCAGGGCAGGGCGGCGTCCGGCTGGCAGGGGGCCGGGGTCGCGGGCGCGCGGTGGCGGGGCGGGTGGGGTGCGGGGTGGCGGCGTGGGCTGGTCGCGAGGGGTCTGCGTGGAGCGGCGAGGCGCCCGCGGTGGTGGGGGCGGGGTGCCCCGAGGGCGGGCCCGGGGTCTGACCGCTGTCGCCGGCCGGCGGAGGGAGGCTTGGGCAGCGCGGGCTTGGCGCGGGGAGCCTCCCCGTGCGCGCACCGGCTTTGGGGCTGGGGGACCGTGGTGGCCGGCGCCTCCTTGAAAGTTGAGGGAGTTCCCCGGGGGCCCGGAGCCTCTCCGGGGCGTTCCTCCCGAAGGCCCTTTTCCTCCCTCTTGCCCTCCGCCGCCCGGGTCTCCCCACAGGGATTGACCCCTCGTGCCGAGGGCGCTCTGCGCTGTAATCGGACTTGAAGAAGTTCCCCCACTTCTGCTTTGGGAGAAGGTTGGTCGAAGCGGGCGGAACATTGAGGTCCGAACGCTGGGCGCGTGTGTGCAGATGTCAGTGGCGGGGTCGGAATGTGGGGCGGACCGGGAGGTGGCCCCAGGCTGGGGGCACCTGGCGGGGTGCGGGGAGCCGTCGCGGGGAAGGGGAGGCTGCGGAGGGAGCAGCTAGCCTCCCCTGACATCCCCGGTAGATCCCGGCTCCCAGGGAAGGTTTTATGTGGTAGAAACTTTGCCTTTAGTTCGATATCCTCCCTCTGTCTTCGAACAGCGGGGATTAAGTCAGTAGGTGAGGTAGTGCAAATAAGTTTGGAAGAGGTGAGCATCTCTGAATTAGAAAAACAGATCTACCTTCCCTCCCCATGCAAGTGTAACTATAAACGTATTCTTCAGACTTGAAGTGTGTGGTTCCAGGGGTACGAAGCGAGCCCCTTGTCATGGTCCAGTAGGGAAACCGTGTGTAGACTGAAGAATTGCGGCAGCGTTGACCTGCATTTTAGTTGACAGTAAGATTGGTATTGCAGTTAACGCGCCATTTGAAAGGCTTGCTGTGATGTGCTGACAATGGTGTAAGTATTTTTAAACAAATGTCTGAGATTTTTCAAAATCTTTTTTTTTTTTTTTTTAGCGCAGCGCGTTTCCCTTGTGTCTCGTATCATCTCTTACTATATGAAGAGAAGGTTCTCCAGAGCTGTAATTAGGTGTGCATTACACAAGAGTACTTTCCCTTTAAGAATCCAGCTGTGTTGTTTTGGCAACTGCCAAGTGCTCCAGTTGTCAGTTTTAAAATCTGTTACCTTGGCAGTACTTGAACAGTCTGTAGAAAAGGTAAACAAAATAGCTTAAAAAAAATTTTTTTTTGAAAACACAAAAATGGCATTTATTTTAATGCGAATTTAGAAGGTGAGGATAACATAGCTGTGTTGTGCTATTATGGCTTTTATACGTACATTTTTGTTTTGGGTTTTTTTGGGGGGGGTATATTTTTGGAGGGTTCAGTCTTTACTGAATGGCAACTTTTGTTTTAGGGAAAAAGTCAGAAGTGTTTAAATTAAAGCAGATGCCAATTTTAGTTACGCTTTATAGCAAACATAAGGAACACATGTGTCCTATAAATTATTAAGATTAGTTGTATATAATGAGACACTAATTGATTCTGGAATCACTTTTAATTCTCAGTGAGCATTGTAAAAAGTTGTGATAATGGTATTACAGTAAAACTCTGAAGAGCTAAAGCTAGTGATTTAAATACTTTGTAGACATAGTCTTTAAGAATTGTTGGAAGAGTGTTTCCAGTAGAAAGGTTAAGGCAGTCAGCGATTGTGAGTAATAATGATTATTCTAAACATAATTGTTTGCATATCTATTTCATTTAATTCACATTTTGTTGTATATAAAACCATGGTTTTTGTTCATATTGGAACAAAGGTGGTGTTTAATGTTTATGTTTAGTTCTTTAAATTACTTTCTAGCAAAAGTTCAAATTGTTGAGGGAGTTGGGGGGGCTGCTTAGTGGAAGGAAAATAGCTCATTGGGGCTCTGACATAATAATTGTAATGTCACTATGCTGAATTACGGTTTGAGAATAATCTCCTTCCAAATTCTTAAGTTTCTCTGTTTCCTAAGTGGGTATGTGTGACAAAGATTGTTTTTTTGTAAATGCAGCCGGAAATAATCTTTTAAAGATACTGAGTTGTTTTTGAGTGATGGTGTTTTATTTTTCAAAGCAGTTGAATTATAGTTCTGTACTTACCATTTAGAATGCAGTACAGGTTAAAATTAATTTAATTAATATTCAAGCAGTAGCAATGTCACTCATTGTTTGGCTACCAAGAGAGAAATAACCAGTGTATTCTGAGGTGGTTAAGTAATAATAAAAGTGTTTTTATTAGAACATAATTTTGAAGTTTGAAATATTTCAGTTAAGCCTTTTAATGGATTGTGTTCTGATTTAGGAGGAGGAAACTGTAAGCAAATTTGTTTTTGGGAAGTATATGCCTTTCAGTCAGGTTTTAGAAAGACACCTTTTTTCCCTTTTCACTTAAGTTTGGCAAAAGGAATTTAGTCTGACATACAATGTTGATGGTCTTGAATTTTCTGTGGGCATTTTCAGTTTCATATATTTGTCTTGCAATTAGATTGTGCTTTTTTTTTTTTTTTTTGAAGAGGTGCTCATAGTGCTTATGAATGCTACAAAGTCTAGTTGAAGTAGTTGAAGTTTTCTTTTAGCCGTGATAGAGCAATGAAAATACTGCTTTGTGGGTAGAAAATGATCAGTATTGCTTTTTCCCAGATGAGAAAGAAAATCTGTGAACATTCTTAGTAAATTGAGAAGTGAGTGTCTTCCAGTGTTGAAGTAATAAGAGAAACGTAAATATGGAAAATCAAATCAATCTTGTAGTTAGATAGCCTCCTGCAAAAGAACACTTTAATACGCGCCTTGCTGTGTTTGCAAGTCCTCATAAAGGAAGGCTGCTTGACTTTGGCATCACATCTTGGTTCAGATCCCAACTCCACCACTTACTCATAAGATGTCACTTATGAGATGTCTTCTGTAAAATGGGAGGGAATTATACTACCTGCCCCATGGAATTGTTAGCATTAAATGAAATAATGGGAGTGAGAGTGCCTAGCACACTACCTGAAGCTTAATGTACAAAAATGAGTACTGCCTGATGTCCTTCATCTCTTCCTCTGTGCACCATTCTTCCATACATTTTCCCTTCTGTGAAGACTGTATAAGTACTCTCTCCAGTACCTCAATGTTTAGTGTCTGTGACCAAGAGGACTTCATATAATGTATACATGCAAGAGACTGCTCATATATTTTAGGAGCATAAAAATCCCCAGCGTTTTAAAAATAATTTTTAAAAAATGTTTATTTTTCAGAGAGAGAGAGAGAGAGAGAGAGAGCACATAAGTGGGGGAGGGGTAGAGAGAGCGCGGGAGACACAGAATCTGGAGTAGGCTGCAGGTTCTGAGCTGTCAGCACAGAGCCGGACGTGGGGCTTGAACCCTTGAACCAGGAGATCATGACCTGAGCTGAAGTTGGGCACTTAACTGAATCCCCCAGATGCTCCCAAAATCCCAGCATTTTAAATTTATTGTCAGATTATACGTAAACTGTTTAGTTGGCTGTTCTACATTAGGTTTTTGATCTATGATCATTGTAACCTCCATAATCTCTCCAAATATTAAAAAAAAAATAGAATTCAATGTATTTTCCCAACTCTTCACTGAAATATCTTTTGTGAATTATCTGTGTGAGTTGTCTTCAAGATACAGTATTTAAAATTTGAAATTAGAAAACTATTTTTGTTGCTTACCTGGAATAAGTATATTTTAAAAATAACCTTTCTTTAGTTGGTATCTGTAAGTTTTTATGTTTCATTTTACCTGCTCTGTGGAACTAAATGATTTTATCTGTGTATACTTTATCTGTGTATACTTTATCTGTGTATACTTTATCTGTGTAATCTTTAATGGTCCTGTGTCTAGTTTATTATAATTAAAAATGTAAACCCATTTATTAGTCTCTTGCATAGCATATGTGTTGCTATACATTTAATAAATACTATATTTTTATACAGATGTTTATTTACTGACTTTAGTAATATTTGTGTTTATTGAACTTATTTGATACTAAACTATTTAATATTGAAATGTCTTTGTAATCACTCGAAATCATAAACTGGTGAGTTAAAAAAAATTAGCTGGTTTCTGAGGTAGAATACCAACTATTTAAACATTGGTGTATGACAGCAGGTAATTTACTTCATTGGTTTCATAAATGATGATGCTGAAAGCCGAGGAATTGTTAACATGGGTGAAAAACACACTATTTGATCGGACTTTTAATAAATGCCATCCAAGGCACATCTTGTCTTGAATCAATGCTAATTTTATTTTCTTCCTTATACAAAAATGTAAACTTTATGAACTTAAAAAATAATTCAGCCATCAGTAAAGTTATATGCTTTGAGAAATATTTTGGTATTGGGGCAACAAATTTACACCGCATGAGCTGGACCTTTTTACCAGGTTATTTTTGTTATGAGCAGCATGCATATACAGGTTGACTTGGATTAGTTTGAGGTATGCTTTGTGACTCTTGTAACAAAAGGATACTCTTCATGTAACCTAGTAAGATAACTTGTACTCCTGGCGTGGTAAAACTCTGGCGCTCTTGTTTGTCTCCCCTCTTATTCCCTAGCAATTCACATTTTACATAGAGGCTGGGACTATATAAAAATTTACATCTAAATGTCATTCTTTTAAGGAAAACTTTGAAGGCATATAAATCAGTAGAGAGGCAGTAATTTAAGGGATAAGATAGTGGTCTCTAAAATCAAGTCTTGCCTAAGTTAGAATACCCAGCTCTACCCACCTTGTGCTCTTTGGCAGTTTCTCAACCTTCTCGAGGCTCAGTGTATAAAGTAGTGATTATACTATTACCTACTTCATAGGGTTGTTGAGAGGATTAAATGAGATGTATATTATAAAGCTTTTAGCACAGTGCTGGGTACCTAAAATGCAGTACTTTTTTTTCTCCTTTCATTGTTGCTTTTTATTAACATTATTCGTTGTGGTTCACTTTATAATATGATTCTAGTCTCTTCAGGCTCATTGTCAGCCACTACCCTTCAGTTTCTGTGACCCAGTTAAGGCCAGCTGTTTGCTCTTCCCTGAAAATGCCACACATTTTCAGGCTGATGACTCCCACTGTTACTTTTTTAGCCCAGAATTTTCCCTAGCCTGATATCCACTTGGAAATCTAGTTGGAATCTCAAACATAGTATTAGCCATATGACTGAAATATAGTTATTTATTCCTCTCCCCTAACCTTCTTCCTGCCTCTTCCTCCCAAACCCTGATGTTTTTACTGGCCCTTTACATCTCAATGAATGGCAGTACTCTAGGAATTTACCCAAGGGATACAGGAGTGCTGATGCATAGGGGCACATGTACCCCAATGTTCATAGCACTCTTAACAATAACCAAATCATGGAAAGAACCTAAGTGTCCATCAACTGACGAATGGATCAAGAAGATGTGGTTTATCTATACAATGGAATACTACATGGCAATGAGAAAGAATAAAATCTGGCCATGTGTAGCAACATGGATGGAACTAGAGGGTGTTATGCTGAGCGAAATAAATCAGGCAGAGGACAGATACCATATGTTTGCACGTATAGGTGGATTAGGAGGAACTTAATGGGGGACGATGGGGGAGGGGAAGGGAAAAAATAGTTGGGGAGAGGGAGGGAGGCAAACCATGAGACTCTTGAATGCTGAGAACAAACTGAGGGCTGATGGGGGTGGGGGAGAGAGGAAGGGGGGTGATGGGCATGGAGGAGGGCACTTGTTGGGATGAGCACTGGGTGTTATATGTAAACCTGTAAACCAACTTGACAATAAACTATTTAAGGAAAAAAAAACTTAAAAGATATGCCGGGATTCTTTTCTCTCAGATCCAGTCCGTCCACATGGTCTCTTGTATCCTAAGAATTTATCTTGCGCCAGCCTATCACTCTTAAGTCTTCACAGCCACCCCTTTATTTCAGGGCATTATTGTCTCTTGTATGAATTGCTGCGGTAGCTTCCTAACTGGGCTTGTTTCTTCTCTTGCTCCTCCAAAGTTGGTTCTTCATGTAGCAGCCTTAGGGATCATTTAGTATCATTAATCATATCATTTCTCTGTTTAAAATCTTCCAATGACTTCCCATTCCTCTTCAAATAAACTCTGTACTTCTTTCCATGGCCTGAATGGCATCCAATAATCTTTCTCCTTCTCCTCTTTTATTGTGTGCCAGCCACACAGGCCTCTTATTGTTCTCTAAACCCTAGATGTCCTTTCCCATTTTAGGGTCTTTTGCACTACCTGCCTGAAATGCTCTTCAGAAGGCCGGCATGGCCAAACCCTCTGGAACTTGGCCCATTTCTCATTTTGTCACCCAGTGCACCCTTTTTCATATTGCCCTCTGTTATCCTTTTCTGTGTCTTCTTTCAAGACACTATAATTTGTACACAGTTTGTTTAGTTATTGCTTATGATCTTTTTCTGTTAGCTGAATATAAACTCCTTGAAGGCAGAGGCCTTGTCTGTCTTGTTGAGAATAACTGTCTCTGCAGGCATCAGCACACTGCCTGACACCTGGAAGACAGAAATATTTGAATGAATGCTTCTGTATCTTTGCTCGTGTTTTTTTGCTGGAGATTGGAATGCTCTCACCTTTAAGTGGTGGCTCAGGTGCCAGGTATGATACCAATTTTAGTCTCTAGGCAAAATTTGTCTCCCTTGCTTTTGATGCAGGCACTGAAGAGTGATTCCCTTTTTAGATTTAAAGGATCATAATTGATGTCATTTTCTTCTGCTGTGCTGAGTTCATATGTCAAAAACTATTCTGTTCTTTGTGTATTCTCAGTACCTACCAGTCTCTCATGGTACATAGTGAATGTTCAGTAAATGTTGAATGGAAGTTGTCTTAATCAACTAAAATGCCTAACCACAAACCACTTTACCCAAATCAGACTTTCAAAATTATAAAGGGACTTTTCAGCCTATAAAATACTACCTTATGCATTTTCTATACATATTAACATGTTGTCATCATTTTGGGTCATGACAGGAATCCCAGAGCTGTTGAGCACAAGTGGCATTTCCTAAGATTCCATTTTGCCTTCTTTCTGGGCAGCAAGTAGCCATCTTGTCTGAGGGCTCTATTTTCAGTGTGAAATGCGTAACCTAGTAAAAACGGTGTTAGAAATTATAATTAGTTACTGGTTGGTCCTTACTAACCAACATTCCCTCCCTTTGTTTTCTCCAGCAGATTTCATGTTATTTCAGGGAGATGTTCAGTTTAACATGGTATATGTGAAATACAGTACTATTTCAGCTGTATTGCTAATGAAGATGTATCAAAGAGCTTTTGTGGCCAATATCAGGAACTTAACACTGTTTGCAATAGTGAAAATCATTCACATTCTACACAGCTGACTTATAAGTGGGCTTTTTAAACATTTGGGGACTGCTTTAGTAAAATGTTTATCTTAATACTGAAAAATTTTTTCTTAATGGTGTTAAACGTAATTTGACATGGATTATGAAAGGAAAAGGAGAGAAGAATCTGGGAGTTAAGATTTTGTTCTTCACAAATGGCTTAGTTTCTTCAAAGTAAAGTTTCAGCATTGGCAGGTTTTAAAAAAATTTGTTTTGAAAAAACTTACAGAAAAGTTACAGGAATAGTACAGTGAACTCTCATATACTGGTCACCTAGATACACTGATTGTTAATGTTTAGCACAATTGCTTTATCATTTTTTTATGTTTGCAGGGTGGCACCGAAGTCTAGAAATAGATATTACTGTTTTGTTTTATTTATAGTTTGAAGCTCCTTAATTACATCTTCTGGAGTATGCCAAAGACGCAAGTTTATTCAGTTAAAATCAGAGGCAAATAATTTGAGGCAAAACCTTACAGATGTGTATAAGGGATAGATGGAAATCCTGCATTAATGCACTGTGTACCTTTCTAACAAGGAAAACATATTAAGCATATTGTACAATGTCATTGAACGTTAACATGTATTGTAATAGCAAGAATCCATTCTATTGATCTTTTTCCTTCTTCCTCCTTTTCTCCCCATTTTCCTTCCTCTTCCTCTTATAATTTTATTATTGAACCATTTGAGAATATGGTACACACATCATGGTCCTTTATCCTTAAGTACTTCAGTTGCTATCTCCTAAGAACTAAGACATGTTCTTAGATAACATGCGAGAATAGTATGATGGATTCAAGAAACTTAATATTGATACTGTAATTTAGCATATAGTTCATGTTGAAATTTCTTCAGTTGTGCCAATAATATCCTTTAATAGCATTTTTTCTAAATAGTCCTTTGGTCTTTTTCTCCTTTCTCTCTTTTTCCTGACATTAAAAGTTTTGAAGAGTACAGCCCCTTTGTTTTATAGGATGTCATCAGTTTGGGTTTGTCATATTGCTTCTTTGTTGTTAGATTCAGGTTATGCGTTTTTGGCAGCAATACCAAATAAGTGATGATACACCCTCAGTGCATCGCATCAGGAGGCAAAATGATGTCAAACTGATGGTGATGTTTACTTGGATCACTTAGTTAAGGTTTGCCTGCCAGTTTTCTCTGTATAAAAGTTATCACTGTCCTCGTTGTTATTGAATAATCTGTGGGGAGGCACATTCAGACTGTGTAAATACTCCATCCTCCCAAAAACGTTCACATAATGGTTTTAACATTCATTGCTGTTTCTTGCCTGAGTCTGTTACTCAGTGGTTCCAAAATGATGTTTGTCTAGCTGTTTGTCTGCATTTATTAGTTGGCAATCTGTTGTAAAGAAAAGCTTTCCATTCTCATTTGCTTATTTAATATCAATATAAATTCATAGATTCTTTTTTTTATTAGGTAGATTATACTCTGTTTCTATCAGTATTAATTTTGATATTTCCAGAATAACTCCGGTTTGGTCAGTGGGAAATCCTTCAGCCTACTCATTGTTTTCACATGTATCTATCATGCACTTCCTTACTTTTGGGACAGTAAGATATTCCAGGCTCATCATCTGCTTTTCCTGCTCATGTCCTAGAATTAGCCATTATTTCAAAAAGTCCTGGTTTCTCTTATTGTAAGACTATTTAGAAACCAAGAACTGGGCAGTTGGTATGCTCCTTGATACTGGAGTTTCACTGTTTCAGAGCTCTGTCAGCTGACCAACCTAGGAAATTTTGAGTTCATGCTGATTTCTCAGGCAGTAGATTATCATTTCTCTTTACGTACATGAAACTCCTTAGAAGAAAGTCTTTTCCTTTGAAAGCATTAATAATTTAAGTGGTTGCTTGATTTTACTTAATTTTTTTAAATGTTTATTTTTGAGAGAAAGAGAGAGTCTGAGCGGGGAAGTGGCAGAGAGAGAGAGGGAGACACAATTTGAAGCAGGCTCCAGATTATGAGCTCTTAGCACAGAGCCTGATGCGGGTCTTGAACCCACGAACTGTGAGATCATGACCTGAGCTTAAGAAGTTGGACACTCAGCTGACAGCCACCCAGGCACCCCTACCTAGTTTTTCTGTTCACCATTAAAGTGGTTGGTTTTTGTTTTCTAAAACATACTGTATGCTTCTTGGAAGTTAGGAATGCTATTTTATATCTCTGTATACTTAGTGATTATACTCCACAGTGCCTTGAACATGGTTGATACCCATTGTTGCTTATGATCTATAATTATGGTAATGACTCAGTATTATCTTTATTACTCTTATACCATAATTAAATATTCTTATGTTTGTTGTAACATTTAGGTAATTTTGTGGAAACTTTGAAGTGAACTTGTTCTGTTTTTGATAACATTGCTATCCTAGAAGGAATGAAAAACTTTTAAGCTTTCCAACTTTAAAAGTTTAAAAACTTAATTCCTGAGATTAAAGTATGTAATTAAAAGAACATCAAAATACTTCGTCTTGGCATTGCTGTTTAATAGTGTTTTGTTCTTTAGCAAGTAATAACCTTTCTGGACATCTCTAATTATAAAATGAGATGATATCTAGATCCTTTTAAACTCTGTGTTACCTACTTTATACCTAATTAGCATTGAATTGTTTATGAAAGTAAAATTAAGTGCCATAGAGTATAATGGAAAGAATATTGTGTGCCTGGACCAGGAGTCATTGGGTTCTAATTCTTTGTTAAGCATTGTGCTACTTTGGCAATTTATTTCACAGTTTGGTGTTTATGACCTTATTAGTTCAGTCCATTGTTCTAGGTGATGAGGAATACAGTGAACAGGCTTGGCTTTCATAGTCAGATGGTAGTATGGACAAATGGTTTTATAATTCATCTTGCTATGCGTTTGTGTACCATGCAGGGTGCTATAGGAGCATATAGAAGGGGTGATTAACCCAGTTTCTGGGAGGCCAGGAAAATTTATACCAGAAGAAGTGACACTTCAATTTAGGCTGAAGCCTCAAGAGCATTTTAGCCTTCTAAAGAGGGTGGGTAGTTTACCAAACCTGTGTTAAGAGCAAGAGATACGCTTAGAGAGTTTGGATTGCCTGGAGAAACTCAGAGTACAGTATGGATGGATCAAGCAGTGTAAGTGTAAGGAGTAGTGAAAGATGAAGTTGAAGACCTAAGTAGGGGTCAGATTATGAAGACCCCTTAACCTGTGTTAAGGAATTTGAACTTTATCCTAGCAAAAATTAGAGTATCTTAAGCCTGGGAGACAACTAAAAAAATAATGCTGCACTGGGTGTTATATGTAAGTGATGAATCACTAAACTCTTCTCCTGAAACCAATACTATACTATGTGTTAACTAACTTGAATTTAAGTAGAATCTTGGAAAGAAAAAAAAAAAGATAATACTGATTGCACTGTGGAGAATTCTTCGGAGAGCTAAAAGTGATAGGCAGGAAGAATAATTCGGAGGGTGTTACACCAAATTAGTTAAAAGAGGTAAGGTGGCTTGGACTGTGGGATAGGACGAGGATGGAAGAAACAAGTGCATTTGAGAGACATAGGAGGTGAAATAATGAAAAGATTCAGTGATGGAGGGCGTGTGGAAGGTGAAAGAGAAAGAGAAGTTAGGAGTGATGACTAGGTTTATGGCTTAGGCAATTGAGGGAATGAATGGGTAGTTTACTGAAATAGGAAGCACAGGAAGAAGAGCAGTCTTGAGGGGACTGTGTTGAGTTTACTTGTGGGAGAGTGCCTGGAAGGATAAAGAAGTGTAGCCAGAGGTGGAAGCCTTCCCGGTAATGACAAAACCTCGGGATTTGGCATGCAGTGGGTGTTTGTAGAGGAGTGGAAGAGAAGGTACGAAGTGACCTGGAAACTTTGTGTGTGTGTGTGTGTGTGTGTGTGTGTGTGTGTGTGTGTGTGTAGCCAAAGGACAGTACTCTATTTTAGATGATCTTAAGGTTTTCATTGTTTGATTTGGAAAACAGAAATGAAAACTTTCAAATAGGGCCTTTTTATTAAACACAAAAGCAAAAAAACAAACAAACAAACAAAACCAAGCAAACAAAAACACCCCACAACAATGGAAACATTTTTTCCTAAACAGAGTGGGAAACTAGTGCCCCAACTAGCTAAAAGTGTCAGTGCTTCTCAGTATTGGCTAAAAATTATGAAACCTATCAGGTCTACAAAAATTAGAGTGAATAACATAGCGTGAATGTAGTGAATCTTTCTGAATCCTATTGCCCTTTTTCTTCTGCAGAGGTAATAGTTGTCTTAAATAAGGATTTACCCTTTTCTTTCATTCATTTTTAAGACCATATATCCATATGTATTGCTAAACAATATATAGTGTTTTTCATGTTTTAAAACTTTATAAAATGATATTGATTTGCATATCCTTCTGCAGTTTATGTCTCAACAGATAATCACATTGCAATCACATTGCAATCACATTATTCTTTCCGTATAATGAATTGGATGTTAACATTGGAACAAAATGATATATTGTCATTGATGAATTACACTTTGAATTGCCATGAGAATTATCATAATTTACTTAGTACGTCTTTGTAAAAACTAATCATTTTGTGGGTGTTCCTTTTTTTATATTTTACTAAAAAATATATTGTGGAATAATGTTGAAGATAGAGAAAAGTAGGAAAAATAGTATAGATTGTTCCCCTAATGTTGGACCACTGTGGCATAATAATCAAAACCAGGAAATTAATATACTATTAACTAAACTAAATATCTTATTTGCACTTCATCAGTTTTTTTTCCTAATGACCTTTTTTGGTTTTTGGGTTTTTTTTTTTTTTGGTTCTAGGATCCAACCCAAGAGCCTACATTGCATTGGTTTTTTTCTTTAGTCTCCTAAAATCTGTGATATTAATTCATTCTTGTTCTTCTGACCCAGATGCTTCTTGAGGCGTACTGGTCATTATTTTGTAGACTGTCTTCCAATTTGGGTTTCTCTGATGCTTTCTTACGATTAATTTAGAATTTTTCATTTTTGGCAATAAAACCACTGAAGTAATGGTAGCATATCAAGAGGTACATTTTTTATCAGGAGTACATGATGTCAGTATCTTATTACTGGTGATGTTAATCATGATTTCTTAAAGTGATTTCTGCTGGTTTCTCCATCATAAAGCCACAGTTTTTCTCTTTGAAAATGATAAATATCTTGGGGTAGATACTTTGAGAGTATGTTAATATTCTGTTTCTCCTCAACTTTCACTTGTTTTAAGCACTCATGCTGGAACTTAACCTGAAACAATGAGAGATTTTCCCCCCACTAGCTGATAGTAGAATGTGCCTGTGAAACCTTCTAAAAGGTAAAATGGTGTAAAGAAGCCATTACCATTAATTTATATGGAAAATTTTTTGAGCTTTTTGTCTCAAAAAATAACCTCTTTTAGGCTTTTCTGATACCTTAGAACACATCATGTTAATGGATGTGCAGAATAAATAGAGATAAAGTACAGATGCACACAACAAAATTCAAAACTATGGCAGTTTGATATTACAGAGATGCTGAGTGTAGTTACCAGGGAAGGAGCTTGGTGGCGCTGCTCAGTGTGTGCACTGCCTCTGTAATGGCTCATTGCTAAATAAATCCTGAATACTGTTTTTGCCTTGTTTCTTCTTTTTCTTTTGGCGTTTTTCTTATAAGAAAACCCTTTCCATATTTCTCTCAGAAAGTAGGTACTACTGTGGGTCTTTCATTAAAGTGAAGTAGCTTAATGTAAATTTTCAAAAAGCTGGGGGGGAGGGGTTTAACCTGTATTATTGTAATAGTTACCTAATGGCAAAAATTTTTTTTCGGTTTTTTGGTTTCTTTTTCGTTTATCAATTAGAATTCTTATTGAAGAGATGTCACTTCCTTGTCATTTATTCACTTATTAATATCATTATAGAGTCAAAGATATTTTATATTGTAGTTTATAGTTTGGTGCTATCATTTATTTTATTGCTCAGATTATCCAACTTTGGCCATTGAGAGCTCCTCTTGTTTGACTCTTGTGTCCATTTGACATATCTTCATCCTTTTTTTTAAAGAAATTCCCTACTTTCTGGTGCTATAGGAAACTCTAGGCTCATTTATGTTTTACCTATCCCAGCCCTGGAATTATTCTCTTTTCCAAAGAGCCTTGATTCCTTTTATTGGAGGATGATATTTAGAATCCAAGATCTGGATGCTGTGTATGCTCATTGCTTTTGGGGTGTCATTGCCTTCTCAGCAGAGCTAATAAATGTGTGTGTATTTATTTTATTTTATTTTTTTAATGTTTTGTTTATTTCTGAGAGAGAGAGAGAGTCAGAGACAGCATGAGCAGGGGAGGGGCAGAGAGAGAGAGGGAGACATAGAATCTGAAATAGGCTCCAGGCTCTGAGCTGGCTGTCAGCACAGAGCCCAATGCAGGGCTCGAACCCACGAATCTCGAGATCATGACCTGAGCTGAAGTCGGATGCTTAACCGACTGAGACACCCAGGTGCCCCTAAATGTGTGTGTATTAACACATACATACACATCACATTCAGTTCTATGATACAGTATATGTGTTCCTAAAAATCACCATGCTACACACAGTCATGAAGTAAAATTCATGGGGTTCATGGGATCAGTAGAGTTCATGGAAGAATATTCAAAAACTTTGTCAGTGACACATTAAAAAGAGGGACCTAGTATATTTAAAACAACAGCTTAGTTTTAGATGTGTTGAATGGTTAAGTAACACATAGTAATGTGGCAGGCATTTCACTATGAAAAAGCCATGAAGTTTTCTTGTGTGAGTGTTGGGTTATGGCTTGTGAGTGATTGTGAAGCAGTTGGTGGATAGACAGTTATTTGAAATCAGATGAAAAAATAACACCAAATGTGGATGGATGTGGCTCATAAATCTTGTGGTAGACTGTGGTAGCTCATATTCATTTGAGTTCTCTCTTAGATGCCTTGCAATTTATTCTGCATTTCTAATAATTTTTTAGTTTTTCCATTTCTTTTTTGAATTCATTCACCTTTTAAAATTCTCTGTTTTATCCACTTTTGTTTTTAGTTTTTGAATTTCTGATTCAGAGTAGCTTTCATATCCTTAAGTGCTTGTCTGAATATCTTTAATTTGATTTGGAGTATTCACTTACTTTTTTTTCCTGCTTTGAGTTTGTTTTTGGTATTGAGTTTTCCTCAGTTGTTAAGTGTCAAATTCAGTTTCCTGATTTTCTGGATTTCACTTTTCTTTTGTTCATTTTTATGGTATTGGGGTGTTTTACAGTATTCCTAGTTTAATGGTGCCCTCTTCTGTCAGTATAGAACAGTCCTCTTCAGTGGTTTTTGTTTTAATGGTTGGAGAAGCGTTGTGAGACTTCCAATTTTATGATTTTCTTTGGTCATGCAAAACCATAAATTTTATTCTTTTTCTTTTTCCCTTTACTGTCCAATTGCCAAAGAACTCTCTTCCCTTCCTTTTGCCTGTTTTCTCCCCCAGATGCTAATTGTTTCAAAGTTGTGCCCCTTTTTGTGGCAGCTAGTGCCTTAAATGGCACCTGTTCCTTTAAATCACTGGAACTTTGAACTTTCTTACCTATAGTCTGTGTTCTGATCTGCCCACTTTTCCAGTATATCCAGGTTTAGGAAGGGCTTCATATTTTTAGTTTTCATGCAAATGACCCTGAGGCTTCTTTGCTTGCCTCCTTGCCACCAAGCCTCTGTGTTCCAGTAGGGGTGGAATGACAGCCTGAGCGATCAAGGGCTAGCATTGGGGGAATTTTTCCGTTTTCATTCACAGTTGTTCTGCAGTATCAGTAGTCTTTGTCTTCAGGCTGTGTTGAAAGCATGGTTTTGTATAGAATTTCTTTTTCCTTTCTTGCTTTTTTTCATATGGTTTAGGGGAATATTTTTAGAGTTACTTAGATATACCATCGCTGTTGTCCTCACTGTTGAATTATGCTGTCAGTGCTACAAAGCCTTTAGTTAGGAAGAGACCTAGGCAGTCAGCTTCCATTGGTGAGCTAGAGACTCTAGAAAATACCTTGTAGGTGAAATAAACTAATTAAATTAAATACTCTTACTTCATTCTGTTAGCATGCAAATGCAGTTTCTGGTATTACAGGAGTCTTAAGTGCTTTTCTCTGGAAAGCAAAATTATTAATCCAAAGACTTTTTTTAAGAATATATATTGGAAATGCCTTGATTTTATTATATCATGAATGAATTATAGGCCTATATTTAGCCAAGGGCTTCTTGGTAATTCTTTATTCTAAAATGGCAAGCCAGTATGTGAACTTCTTGGAAAAGGTAACTTTTAAACTTGGGAATTGATCCGATAGATGTTAGCTTCTTTGAAAATTACACTACATGTATCTCTTTCCATTCTTTTTCTACTCTCTTTTGATTTTCTCTATTTTATGATCTTGACAGTTGTCTTTTGATTACAGTAAATGGTAGGTGTGGTGTTATTCCTTGGCTACTAATTATTATGTTTAATAAGATGGCACTAAATCTGTTTACTGTAGCTAATGTTAATTGGTTCCCTCCCCTTTATGCTTTTTATCTGCCTTGTTAACATGAGAAATTAAACGTAAAGTTGGAATTCTATGTGGAAGTTCCTTATGTTTGGTTCTAGAATTTAGTTGTTTAAAATACTTATTATCTTAAAACATTCCATTTCCTAGAATTAACAACTCTTTTTTGTGTTGGAGTAGACATTGTTTGAACTAGTCACTACATTTTTTTAAAAATAAAAATACCAACCAGGATTGAAAGGTATATTTACTTTAAGTATCTGAAATCTTACATATATAAGTTAAAATCTTTTGTTATTAATGATATATCTTTGGAATTCTCTACCTGGCTTTCTAATGGTGTTTAAAAACCAATCAGTACCTATACCTCATTGTCTTTGGATTATCATTTATAAGCTTTCATTTTCCATAGTTTCTACAAGTCTTAAATAATGACTCGCCATGTTCTTTATACATTTTCTTTTTATTGCCGCCTTTTTCTTTTTAAGTGGTAAATATGGTAGTCCCAAAGCAATGTCCATGGTTCTGATTCTTCACTCTCTCTTTTGGACTATCCCTTATCTGTTCTCAGTTCTTAAACTGTTGTTTCTATATTATTGGTTCAGAAATAAAAACATCTATGAGATATAGCTCTTTGCTTCTAGGAGATAATGGCTTAGATAGGGTAAAATTGCCATTAATTGCTGTGCTATGCTAATTACCAAGTGATGTATAAATCTTAGACTCAGTGAATGGATTAAGGAATTCAGGGAAGGAAAGTTCAGAAGTGATGGGGGGGTGCTTCATGGAAGAATTGATATTTAAATTTAATGTTAAGTTTTGTTGTCAGAGATGTGGAAGATATTCCACATAGAGCAAACAGTTGGAGCAAAGGAACGAAGACAGGAAGGCCAGAGGTATGTATTGGACATAGTTTGGCTGGACTGGAAAGCTTTTCAGAAGTAAAGTGGGGGGAGGGGGTACCTGGATGGCTCAGTTGATTGGGCATCTGTGGCTCTGGTCATGATCTCATGGTTCATGAGTTCGAGCCCCACGTTGAACTCTGTGCTGACAGCTCAGAGCCTGGAGCCTGCTTTGGATTCTGTGTCTCCCTCTCTCTTTGCCCCTCCCCAGCTCATGGTCTGTGTGTCTCTCTCTCAAAAATAAACATTAAAAATTTTTTTTTAAAAAGTAAAATGGGAAAGAAGGCTTGAGGCCAGATTGGAGAGCATCTTGAATATTGAGCAGTTTAGACTTTGCTCTTCAGGTAAGGAAGAGCTATTGAAAGCTTTTAAGTGAAAAGTGAAAAGTATGTTACTTATGTGAAAGTAACCAGTGCCTTTAATATGCCCATACAAGATAATGATGATGATGTGTATGTCTTTTTTTTTTTTTTTTTAATTACTGAAGCTTAGTTCCTAAAAGAGTTCTTTCCAGCAACACTTTTTAAAAAGCACAATGCTAGGCTCATTCTTTAATTTGATTGATTGAAGAGAATTGGTGGGGATACTTACTTTTCAAGTAGAAGGCATGGATAAAGATAGATTCTCCTTTTATTATTTTCCCCTGTATCCCACTTCTTAGTCTCCTTTCCAGGGCTCTGCTCTTCATAGAAAATGAAGTTTTCTTAGAAGTTTGAAATCCAATAGTACTTTGTATCTGTCTTATTGTAGTTACCATGTTTGCTCTTATACTAAAGACAGTAAACACGTATATGCTGCATTGAAGGCTTTTATACTGCTGCATTAGTTCCTGCATTCTTTTCCTGTAGGTGCTTGGTAAATATAAATGAATCTTTAAATTGGTGTCTTTCAAATGACCCTTTGTAAAGTGTAAAATCTAGGATCTGGATTGAAGTAGGCTTTTGAAAAGATGACTTTAAGACATCTCTGCTGCTTCTGGTCTAGGTCAGTAGTTCTTAATCTTTTTTTCTGCCATGAGATGAAATTTTGACACATATAACCATGGATCTACATAGCAAAGAAGTAAAAGTATTACAGTAGTTTATAGTTGCCACAATTATTCTAGGTTATGTTGTAGATGTAACAGGTAGATAATGTGTAGTTTTTAGGGCAGTAGTTAAGCTCTTCAGTAGAAAGTAGTTCTCTTTCACTTAAGAAGGAGTATCAGATTCAGGCACTTCGGAGTACCAAATAACTTTCAAGAAATCAGAAGTTATGGTATCCATCTTTCAAGGTAACTTTAAGACCTTTTGGATTTCTTTTTGTTGTTTGCACTGTAAACTTTATTTACAATTCACATACAGTGTTATATTAGTATATAATAGGTGTTCAACAATTCTGTACCTTAGTGTTTACCACGATAAGTGTAGTCACTGTCTTATCACCAATGTTATTACCATCTTATTGACATATCTTATTCCCTATGCTATATTTTTCATCTCTGTGACTTATTTTGTAAGTGGAATCTTATATCATAATCCCTTTTATAGGTTTCACCCTTCTGGATTTCTCTTTTCCCATTTCAGGTGTTTTTGTTGTTTTTGTTTTAAATAGGTAGAATCCTATTTTAATATGGATTAGATGAGTAGTCTAGAGTTTATGCCTGGATTCCGTTTCATTTCTAAAAGCTTTAGAATTTGTGTCCCTAAAAAGGGACCCAAGGCCTCTTCCAGTTCAAGACTTTAGGAAGTTGCAGAATATCATGAATACAGGGTTCAAGCTTTTCTAGATTCTGGACATTTATTTGACAGACCTTACTGGTTTACCAGTCGGACTGTTTAACCAAACTGGTATTTATTTGGCATTATTTTAACTACTTAGTGTCATATTTTAAAGTATGCTCATCTTTAGACTTTTTTTGTTGTTGTTTTGGTGTGTGGACAATATGTGCTTCTTGTTATTGGAGTTTGGGTAGTTGAGGACTGTTGGTTCTCAGTTGGGAGAAGGAATACTGGAAGTGTTAGCCATTAAGGTATGATTAAAGGGTAGAACAGATGGAACTTCAGCATTTGAGAGGTCACATCCTTCACTTCAAGAATGACCGTATCATCAGAACTTGTAATAAATGTTAAATACTAATGTGAAAACTGTCCATAATCTTGCTGATTATAGAATGAGGGGGGTGGTAAATTATTTGGGAGAATAAAATAGGTCCTAGTAATTTAGTTAAAGTGCCTAATTTATTCCTGTGGCATGACAGGAGGTATGTCTATCACTGTGGGGAAGTGTTATTGTAATGAATTGAGATTATAGAAAAGAAAATCTGAAGACATGCTACATTTTTTTTTAAAGAACAGAAGCTAGAAATGAATATGTAAAGGGGCGCCTAGGTGGCTCAGTCGGTTAAGCATCTGACTCTTAATTTTGGTTCAGGTCATGATCTCACAGTTTGTGAGTTCAAGCCCTGTGTCAGACTCTGACACATGCTGAACATGGATTCCCTCTCTCTCCCTCTGCCTCTCCACCTCTCTGTCTTTCTCTCTCTCTCTCTCTCTCTCTCTCTCTCAAATAAACTTAAAAAAAGAGAAATGAACACATATATTCACACAGAAATTTGTGTACTACTGTTCATAGTTTTATAATAGATAAAAAAACTGGGGTGCCTGGGTGGCTTAGTTGGTTAAGCGTCCGACTTTCGCTTAGGTCATGATCTCACGGTTCGTGGGTTCGAGCCCTGCGTCAGGCTCTGCTGACTGCCAGCTCAGAGCCTGGAGCCTGTTTCAGTGTGTGACTCCCTCTCTCTCTGACCCTCCCCTGCTCACGCTGTCTCTCTCTCTGTCTCCTAGAAATAAATAAACATTTAAAAAAAAAAGTGGAAACAACTCAAATGTCCAGTAACTGATGAATGAATAAATAAAATGTGGTATTTCCATGCAATAGAATATTATTCGGCAAGAAAAAGGAATGAAGTATGGATACAAGGTATAAAGTGGATGGATCTTGAAAATATGTTGAGTGAAATAAGTCAGCCACAAAGACCATGTATTATATGGTTTAATTTATGTGAAATGTACAAAATAGGCAAATCTGTACAGACCAACATAGATGCTGCAAGTGTGGGTGAAGATAAGGAATGCGGAGTGACTGCTAATGAGTACTAGATTTCTTTTAGGGTGATGAAAATATTCTGGAATTAGATAGTGGTAGTTGTTGCACATTCCTTTGAATATAAAAACTCAAGTGTATACTTTAAGTGGGTGAATTAATATGGTATGTTAATTCTTAATAAAGCTATTTTCTTTTGTATTTTTCTAAAAAGAACAGAAGCTGTGTGAAGAGGTATTTTGGTCCTCATGGGTAGTTTGGGGGATAATAGATGAAGATAGAAGGTCAAAGGGGAAAATGAGCATTTCTTGCCATTAGTATACTGTTGCATTATGACATGATACTATCTTCTTTGTCTACTAAGAATGTAATAGGTTGTGTTTTAGTGGATTGTATATGAACCCAGCTTTTTAACCTTACCTAGCATTGAGGCAGGAATTGTGCATTATCCCAGTTGAGAGGATAGGCAGGATAGTCTTGCCTTTTTCTTATTTTTGCATTTTTTGTCATATTAAATTCAAATGCTTGCCTGTTTTCAAGGTAATGCATAATTGTGTTCTGCCCATCTGTCCACCCTACATTCTGCTTTGCTCTTTTTGTTCACACCTACTCAAGTTTGTGTCATCTTTCCTTCTTAGCTCCTTTAATTGGAACAGTCCTTGGTTTTCTGCTTAGAATCACTTTTTTTTTTTAAATTTTTTAAAAATGTTTTTTATTTCTGAGAGAGAGAGAGAGAGAGGCGCAGCATGAGCAGGGGAGGATCAGAGAGAGAGGGAGACACAGAATCTGAAGCAGCCTCCAGGCTCTGAGCTGGCAGTCAGCACAGAGCCCGACACAGGGCTCGAACCCACAAACCGTGAGATCATGACCTGAGCTGAAGTCGGATGCTTAACTGACTGAGCCACCTAGGCACACTGTATCACTCTCTTTCTTTTTCTTGCTTCTGTGAAGTTTTATTGACTTAAAGATATTTTTTCTTGTAACTTATATCTACTTGTTTAAAAATCTATTTTTTAGGGCCTTAGTAATTTTCCCCCTAATACTAGTATCAGTTATTAAATGATATCAATGTTTGGCTCCCCCCCCCCCACACACCATAATGTTTTTGCAGTTCATCTATGTCTGTGTCTATCACATAGTTTGTTTTTACAGTTGCCTAGCATTCCATTATATGTCTCAGCCAGTTTCTCCATTCATCTTGCATGGACATTTTGGTTGTTTCCAGTTTGGAGGTATTATGAATAAAGCTACTCTGTACATTTGAGTACAGGCCTTTGTGTGGACATATGTTTCCATTTTTCTTGGATAAATAGCAAAGAATGAAATTTCTGGGTCATATGATAAGTATATGTTTTACCTTATAAGAAGCTGTAATACTGTTTTCCAAAGTAATATGATTTTACAGTTCACTGACAAAGTTGCAGTTTCAACATATCTTCAACACTGTACTGTCAGCCTTTTTAAGTTTAGCCATTTTTGTGGATATATACTAGTATTTTATTACAGTTTTATTTTGTATTTCTCTGATGAGTAAAGATATTAAACATTTTTCATTTGCTTACTGTATATTCATTTATTTTCTTTGGTGAATGTTCAGATCTTTTGCCCATTTTTTTTTAAAGTTTATTTTGAGAGAGACAGAGAGTAGAGGAGGGGCAGAGAGAGGAAGAGAGAAGACAATCCCAAGCAGGCTCTGCGCTGTCAGCACAGAGCCTAACATGGGGCTCAGACTCACAAACCATGAGATCATGACCTGAGCTGAGATCAAGAGTCAGATGCTTAACCAACTGAGCCAACCAGGTGTCCCTTGCCCATTTTTAATTGGGTTGTTTGTCTTTTTATGACTGAACTGTAAGAGATTTTTATATATTCTAGATAGAAGTCTTTTTCTCATTTTCATTATTGTAGTTTGAATATTTTCTATGAATATGTGGCTTGATTTTTATCTCCTTAGTGTTGTCTTTCAAAGAGAAGAAGGTTTTATTTTTGATAAAGTACTGTTTGTTGACCTAAAATTGTCAATTTTGCCTTCTTTTTGTGGCATATCTGATAAATCTCTTTCTTACATGGGGCAGTAAGAATTTATTTTGTTTATTTTGTTATCTTGTGTTTACTTTTGGAGATTTTATAGTTTAGCTTTCACACATCGGTCTGTGGTCCATGTTGAATTAATTTTAGTAAGTGGTATGAGGTAATATCAAAATTCATTAATTTGTTCTGGTACCATTTGTTGATAAGGCTTTTTCACATTTAATTATCTTAGTGCCTTTGTTGACTATCAAATGACCATGTGTGTGTGGATTTATTTCTGCACTCTCTATTCCTTTGATTTCAAGGTGTGTGTGTGTGTGTGTGTGTTTTAACAGCATGCTGTATCTTCCAACCTTTGTTTCTTATCAAAATTGATTATTATAGTATAATTTTTTAATGTTTATTTTTTTTAATTTTTAAAAAATGTTTTATTTATTTCTAGGAGAGAGAGAGAGACAGTGTGAGCAGGGGAGGGTCAGAGAGAGAAGGAGTCACAGACTCTGAAACAGGCTCCAGGCTCTGAGCTGTCAGCACACAGCCCAATGCGGGGCTCGAACTCCCAAACTGCGAGTTCATGACCTGAGCCAAAGTCAGATGTTTAATTGACTGAGTCATCCAGGCACCCCTGTATTATAAATTTTTAATTACATTTGTGACTTTCTACAAGAACACTTGCTGGGATTTTGATGGGGATTGTTTTGAATTTGTAAATCAGTTTGGGGAGAATCAGTATCATAGTAATCTTGATTAAGTGTACAGATCTGTGAACCTGATTTTTCCTTTTTTTTCTTTTTTTTACATCTTCCTTAATTTCTCTCAGTGTTTTCTAATATTCAAGATAATAGTCTTGCACAGATATTGTTAAATTTGTCTTTAAATATTTCATACCTCTGATGCTAAGATGAATGGTATTTTTAAAAAGTGTAACTTTGCATTTGTCATTATTGGTATATAGAAATTTGATTAAAAACTGCTGGCTCAGGGGTGCCTGGGTGGCTCAGTCCGTTAAGTGTCTGACTTCGGCTCAGGTCATGATCTCACGGTTCGTGGGTTCAAGCCCTGCATTGGGCTCTGTCCTGACAGCTATGCTCAGAGCCTGGAGCCTCTCTTCGGATTCTGTCTCCCTCTCTCTCTGACCCTCCCCCACTTGCGCTGTCTCTCTCTCTCTCAAAAAAAAAATAAAACATAAAAATATTAAAAACTGCTGGCTCAGTTGGTAGAGCATGCAACTCAGTCTCATAGTTGTAAGTTCAAGCCCCATGTTGGGTATGGAGCCTACTTAAAATAAAAAAAAAATTATAGTCTTTATATAAAAAATATTGATCTTGTATCCTACACCTTGCATTTTTTAGTTCCAACCACGTCATTGTAGATTTTTTGGGATTTCCTATGTATGTTGTCATGTCACGTGTGAGTTGAGCTGTTTTATTTCTTCCTTTTCAATATTGATACTTTTTTCTCCCTTTTCATTATTGCAGTTATTGGAACCTTTAGTAAAATGGTAGAAATAATGAGAGTGTGCATCCTTTGTTTCTAATCATACAGGAAAAAAAAAATCAGTCCTTTATATTAGCTGTAGGTTTTTGTAGATGACTTTCATTAGGTTGAAGAAGCTTTCTTCAATCCTAGTTTGTTGAGAGGTGTTCCCCTCCACCGCCCACAAATGATATTTAATCATGCATAGATGTTTTTCTACTTATTGAAATCAATCATTTTTTTCTTTTTTATATGTTAATACAGTGGGTTACATTGATTTATGAATACTAAATCAACCTTGCAATCCTAAGACAAACCCCATTTGTTAACTTTTTATATATTGCTGGATATGACCTGCTTATGTTTTATTAATGATATTTGCATCTTATAAAAATAAGTGATATTAGTATGTATTTTCTCTTCCTTGTCTTGCTGTGGTGTCAGAATTATTCTGGCTTTATTAAATGTGTTAGAATGTGTTTCCTCTTCCTCTGTTTCCTAAAAGAGTTTGTGTAAGACTGATACTATAGATGTTTAAAGAATTCACTAGGGAAGCCATCTGGGTCTGGAATTTTCTTTGTGGGAAGCCTTTTGATTTTGAATTAAAATTTCTGAATTAGAGGACTATTCAGACTTTCTTTTTGTGTCTGTTTTGATAATCTTGTTTCAGGAATTTTGTGTATTTCATTTAACTTGTCAAGTTTATTGGCAAAAAATTGCATTTACTACTAAATGTGCATTTAATGTTTGAAATACGTATAGTAATGTATTCTCTTTCCATTCTAATGTTAGTAATTTGTGTCTTCTTTCTTTTCTTGACTGGCCTAGCTAGGGGTTCTTTTCAAAGGACCAGCTTTTGGTTTCATTGATCTTTTTTTTGTCATACATTTCACCAATTTCTACCTTTATTATTTCCTTACCTCTGCTTTTAGTTTAATGTGTTTTTTTCTTCACCTTCTTAAGGTGGAAGCTAATTTATTTATTTATTTTTAAATGTTTTTTATTTATTTCTAGGAGAGAGAGAGAGACAGCGTGAGCAGGGGAGGGTCAGAGAGAGAGGGAGTCACAGACTGAAACAGGCTCCGGGCTCTGAGCTGGCAGTCAGCACAGAGCCCGACGCGGGGCTCGAACCCACGAACCGTGAGATCATGACCTAAGCGAAAGTCGGACGCTTAACCGACTAAGGCACCCAGGCGCCCCAGGTGGAATCTAATTTAGAACACTAATGTTAAACCTTTATTCTTTTCTAACATAAATACTTAAAAGATATAAATTTCCAAGCATCCTTAGCTTCACCCTACATAATTAGATAATGTGTTTTTATTATCATTCAGTTTCACATGTTTTTAAATTTTCTTCATGAGTTCTTTAACCTATGTTATTTAGAAATATGTTAATTTACAAGACTTGGGAAATTTTCCAATATATTTTTATTATTGATCATTAGTTTTTTTGTGGTCTGAAAACACTTTCTGGGGGTGTACGTCTCTACTTACTAGATGGGATGCTGCTCCATTAATGAATCCTTTAATAAAGCAAATTAGATCTTCAAAAAGAAAACCTTTCAGTATGATTTCAACTGTCACAAATTTATTATGTGCCTTGTTTTATGGACCAGCATAAATTCTTTCTTTCTGACGATTCCAAGAGAATGAGCAACTCCACTGGTTCATAGTGTTGTTCAGGTTTTGTATATCTTTACTAATTTTCTGTTTGCTTGTTTTACTATTTATTGTGAGGGACTGTTGAATTTCTAGCTGTAATTGTAAATTTATCTATTTCTCTTTTTCATATTGTCAGTGTTTGTTTCACATGTTTTGAAACTCTGTTATTGACTGCATAAACATTTAGGATTACTTTGTATTTCTGGTAAATTGACACATTAAGCATTATGATATATGTCTCTTTATACCTGGTAAGATACCTTCTCTTGTGACCTGCTTTGTCTGATATTAATATAGTCATTCCAGCTTTCTTGTGATTAATGTTTGTATGGTATATCTTTTTGTAGTTCATGTTTGATCTATCTTTATCGTATTTAGAGTGGTACATCTCTTTATCCAATATGACAGTCTCTGCCTCCAGTGTAGTCTAATAGTCTCTACCTGGTAATTGGGACATTTAGATCATCTATATTTAATATCATTATTCACACAGTTGGAGTTAAGTCTTTCATTTTGTTATATGTTTTTTAAATTTTTTCTACATGTTTTTGTTTTCCTTTTTTGAATGGCTTATTTTTTTTAGCATTTCATTTTACCTCTTTTTTGGCTTATTAGTTTTATTAGTTTCTTTTTTAGTAGTTGCTCTAGGGTTTTACAGCTTGCATCTTGAACTTACCACAGTTTATTTTCATCACTATGAATAATGAAAGATCCTTAGTACAGTGTACTTTTAGTTTTTTCCCTATCATTCTTTGTGCTCTTTTTGTTATTTTATTCTACAGGTTATTATACATTACTCCACTTTTGCTTTACACAATCAAATGTCCTTTTAAAAATTATAGATAATACAATGGATGATTAACATATTTAACATTTTTGTTCTTTGTGTAGAAGTAGGTTTTTATCTATTTCTATTTTATTTTTTAAAGTTATATTTATATTGAGAGAGCACGAGAGAGAGAGAGAGAGAGAGAGAGAGAGTGCTAGCAGAGGAAGGGCAGAGAAAGGAGAGAGAGAATCCCAAGCAGGCTGTGTGCTCGAACCCACGAACCGTGAGATCATGACCTGAATGGAAATCAAGAGTTGGACGCTTAACTGACTGAGCCACCCAGGTGCCCACTTCTATTTCTTTTTTAATTAATAGACTTATTTCTTTTTTTTTTTTTTTACAAATAGTTTATTGTCAAATTAGTTTCTACATAACACTCAGTGCTCATCCCCAATAATAGACTTATTTCTTAAAACAGTTTTGGGTTTACAGAAAATTGAGCAGAAAGTGCAGAGTTCCCATATACTCTCCTCTTTCCCTTCCCCTGTTCTCCCTCTTGCTTTGGCCCCCAGTATCCCCTGTTAGTAACAGTTTGCACTGGTGTGATGTATTTGTTACAGTTGGTGAGTCAGGATTGGTACAGTTTTATTAAGCAGGTTTATAGCTTGTATTAGGGTTCACTCTGTTGAACAATTCTGTTATCCTATTTCTTCCTGAAGGATTTTCAGTGTCCCTTGTGGTGCATACCTGCTGCTGACACATTCTCAGCTTTTGTCTGTCTCATACTGTCTTTATTTGCCCTTCCTCTGTGAAGCATATTACTACTTTGTATAGATTTTGATTTGCGGGTTTTTTTTTTTTTGGTAGCACTTCAAAAGCTTTGTTTTTTGGTTTTAAACTTGTTTGTATCGTTTTTTGACAAGGAGCCTGGTAATTCTTATCTTTGTTCCTCTATGTGTAATGTGTCTTTTCCTCCACTTTGGCTGCTTTTAAGATTTTCTCTATATTACTGGATTTTAGCAGTTTGATTATTAATTTTATGAATTAGTGTGACTTCTTTGTGCTTAACCTGTTTTTTGTTCACTGAGTTTCTTGAATATGGGTTTAGTTTTTTGTCAAATTTGGAAATTCTTTGGTTCTTATTTCTTCAGATATTTTTTTCTGTCTCCTTATCCTTCCAGGACTCCAGTTATACCATTTTTAGACTCTGCCCTTGAGGTTCTCATGGGTCCTTGATGCTCTGTTCTTTGTTTCTTTGTTTCTTTTTTTTCTTTCTTTGCTTTCTGTTTTTATATTTTCAAGTTAGAGGCCTTTTTTTCCTGTACTGTTTTAATCTGTTGCTAAGTCTATCCAGTTGATTTTTTTTAATTTGAGATACTACATTTCTCATATTTAAAAATTTTATTCTTTTCAAAATCTTTTTTCTCTAAATCGTTTTATATGTATTATAATATTTTATTTATTTATTTCATGTTTTATTTATTTTTGAGAGATAGAGTGTGAGCAGGGCAGGGTCAAAGAGAGTAAGAGACACAGAATCCAAAGCAAGCTCCAGCCTCTGAGCTGTCAGCACAGAACCTGACCTGGGGCTTGAACTCATGGAACCTTGAGATCATGACTTGAGCCGAAGTCAGATGCTTAACTGACTGAACCATCCAGGTGCTCCATATATGTTGTAATATTTTAAAATTTATGTCTTCAAAAATATAATCGTTTTTGTTTCTTGGTCTGTTTCTTATGACAGATTTTTCCCCTGGTGTGTGTCATGCATTTCTCTATTGTCTTAGGTTTAGTAAGTTTTGATTGACTCTTGGACATTCATCACACTGTTGTCTGGATTTTGTTGATTTCCTCTGGAGAGATTTTAATTTTGTTTTGGCGGGGTGTTAGATTTCTTACGGATCTATTTGAATCTTTTGAGGCTTGTTTTTAAGCTTTGTTCTGGCAGGTCTGAGGTAGCCTTTGCTCTAGAAGTAGCTTAGTACAGCTACTAAGTGATGATTCTGCTTCAGTTTCTACTGATTGCCCCAGGTTTCAATGAGGTTTTTATCCTTCTTTGCTAGGAACTTGCACATCCTCCAGGCTTATGTAATTTTTGAGAACTTTTGACCCTGCCTGATCATTATTCCTTGCCTGGCCTTGTAGAGTTTCACTTTACCCATGCATAGGTTTGTATTCAACAAAAACTGCATTGTAGAGTATACAGTAGCATTTAGCCACATTGTGGCTGTTGAGAGCTTGAATTGTGGTTAGTTCAAATTTAAATAGGCTCTAAGTGTAAAACATACTGAATGTCAAGAACTTATTATGGAAAAAAAATGTAAAATATCTTTTTATATCAATTATGTCTTGAATTGATAGTATTTTGAGCATGTTGGGTTAAGTGAATTACATTACAATTAGTTTTACCTACTTTATTTTACTTTTTTTTTTAAAGTTTATTTATTTTGAGAGAGGTTGGGAGAGAGAAAGAAGCCTAAGCAGGCTCTATGCTGTCCGCCCAGGGCCCGATGTAGGACTCAAACCCATGAACTGTGAGATTATGACCTCAGCTGAAACCAAGAGTTGGATGCTTAATTTACTGAGCCACCCAGGTGCCCCCTTATTTTACTTTTAAAATGTGCTTACTGGGGCGCCCGGGTGGCTTAGTCGGTTAAGCGTCCGACTTTCGCTCAGGTCATGATCTCGTGGTTCATGGGTTCAAGCCCCGCGTCGGGCCCTGTGCTGACTGCCAGCTCAGAGCCTGGAGCCGACTTCCTGTCTCTCTGACCCTCCCCTGCTCACGCTGTCTCTCTCTCTCTCTCTTTCTCTCTCTCTCCTAGAAATAAAATATAAAAAACATTAAAAAATTAAAAAAAAAAATAAAATGTGCTTACTAAACAATTTAAAATTACATTTTAGGTTCACGTTGCTTCTTTTGTGCAGAGCTGCTCTAGAAACTCCTCTGCAGATTTCAGGAGTGCTCTTTCCCTTCTTGAGCTGCATCCTCTCTGCTACTCTGCTCTTCAAATTCCCATTACCTCAGTCTCCCTAAATTTTGTTGTCTGTTTTACTAAGTCCACGATATTACTCTTGGCTTCCCATTCCTGCATAACCATTCTGATGTCTTGCATACAGCTATTTGAGGGAATACTTTTTCAAAATTTTCTCAGGTATCTCAGTGTTCAGCTGCTTGGTGTCCAGTGTTTTAAAATAATAGTTTTATGTATCTGATCAGTTTTCTAGTTGAGTTCATTGGGAGCGCATGTCTGTTACTTAGTTACTACATCATGGCTGGTACTAAAAATCTTTTTAAGGTGTGAATAGTTTGATGTTCATGTGTGAGAGCTGACCCTCACTTGAAGTAAAAAATGCCAGTGATGCTAAACCTAAGTTTTCATTACAAAATGAAATTAATATTTGAGCAAATATGTAGCATTTATTGTGTTTATAGACATGTATATATTTATTTATGTTAGATAGATAGATATAGGTAAGTTTTTTGTCCTGTTTCATTTTTCTCTTAATCGGGATTGATTTTAAAGCTGTTTGTTTTCGTACAGAAACCTCTTTTTTTTTAATGTTTATTTTTGAGAGAGAGAAAGACAGGTGAGCAGGGAGGTGCAGAGAGAGATGGAGACAAAGAATCTGAAGCAGGCTCCACGCTTCAAGCTGTCAGCATAGAGTCTGATGCATGGCTCAAACTCATGAACAGTGAGATCATGACCTGAGCTGAAGTTGGATTCTGTTGAAACCTCCTTAGGTTCAGTGAAATTTTGATAATTTCAAACATAAAGCCATAATTTTCTTCATAATTATATTTTTTTACATCAAGACTAGAATAGATGCCTAGGAATTTAGGTCCTTAAGACTTGAAACTAGGAATGTTAATGCTGTGGAGCACTTTGGTTTCATTTTGCTTTCTAATTTATTGGCATTCGCTGATTAAGCATTTGATTAACAAGCTAATATAGCAAGAGATGGGCATTAGGGAGCAAATTATCTTGGGTCATTCAGGTCTTCAGTTATTACCAGCAATTGTATTAGGTGTTATCTGTTTGCTTCATAATATGTAGTTGAGATATTTGAAAAGAGGAGTTTGAATCTCACTCATTTCATTTAACCCTTCTGGTTAATATGGGAAATTGGAAGTTGGTTGTGACTTGTGCCACAGCATAAATGACGATATTTGACATTTAACTATTATTAAAATGATAGTGTCTTTAAAGTACTCTTTCATTTGTTTCAGAGTACTTCTTTAAAGCTATTATTTTTTAATGACCTATCCATGTGATATTTGTGATACTGTCTTATGAAAGCTTTAGTTCTGGTAATTATGATATAGAAGTTTAAATCTTAGTTTAAAAGTAATTGAGAAATTATCAGTGTTTATCATTCTTGTTCACAGCAGGCACCCACCTGTATTTGTCAGGGTATCTGTCGTATGTAGGTATTGATGTACTGGAGCTGCTCAAATGTATCAATCCTCTGAGACTGAAATTTGCTTCTCTGTCTTTTTAGTCCATTGCTGTATACAGGAGCATTTATGTTTTTCATGTATTTAATTCATTTAATAAAAGGATGAACTGGGTTTAGCTGTTAAAAGCATGCCTGGGTTTAAATCCCAGCTTCACCATTGGACTAACTTAGCTATGTGACGTTGGCAGGTACCTTCTTAGTATTTCAGTTTGCTTTTTTAAAAATTTTTAATGTTTATTTTTGAGAGAGACAGAGAGAGAGTGCACGCATGAGTGAGCAAGTAAGGGAGGGGCGGAGAGAGAAGGAGACACAGAATCTGAAGCAGGCTTCAGGCTCTGAGTAGTCAGTACAGATGTGGGGCCTGAACCCACGAACCATGAGATCACCACCTGAGCTAAAGTCTAAGCTTAACTGACTGAGCCACCCAGCCACCCCATTTCAGTTTCCTTTTAAGGATAATAGGTTGGCTTTACCTCTGTTGATTCATGTAAACCAGTTAGGATACTGGTTAGCATATGATAAATACTCAAATGTTATTGCTGCTATTGCAGTTTCTTTTATTATCACCTAATTAGGTCTTCCCTGGATATCTTTTCTCAAATTTTAATCCCCTCTCTATGAAATTACTTAATTCCTTGCTCTATTTCTTCTTTTTAAGGTCTTTCTACTAACCTGTTGTATATAATACATATTCCTCATTCACTGTGTATTGTAGGTTTTCCCCACTAGAATGTAAGCTCCATGAGGTCAGGCATAGATATAGGGATTTATCCCTATCAGCTAGAAAGGTGTCTGGAATATACTGGATGCTCAGTAAATATTTTCTGAATTGAATTGTATTCCAGTTATCGGCTAGATATTGGAGATATAAAAATGAACAAAGTTCCTTCTCTAAAAATGACATAGAGTATAATAGAAGAGACCGATACAGAACTAACTATAATTTTGCCTCCTGGAAGTGATGTTGATGGTAAAGGTATTCTTGAGTTGCTGTCACAGAAGATGCCATAAAACTGGGAAAGATTGTTTTAGAGACAGGGCAAGAGTTTTTCCAGCAGAGGTAAAAACTTGAACAGAATTACAGAGCTTGACAGTTTAGGCAATGGCTTATAGTCCAGGGTAACAACAATGTTGGTTAATTAGAAGTAGAGGGAGCCAGGTGGTTGGTTGGAACCAGATTTGGGAGTAATAGCAATTGGAGGTACCTACAGGTTGTCTAGCTCTTGTCTGGACAGAAGCAGTGAGATTAGAAGGTTCAGTATATGAAATTTAATGATAACAGTGCAGCACTAACAGTTTAGGTTTTATTTTGAGGGCAAGAATGTGTTTCATTATAGATTATTGTAAAAGAACTTGATTTTTAGAATAGTTCCTTTAAGAAACTATTTGAGAACTATGTACAAAACAAGTCATTAAAAACAGTTCATTTATAGAATTGAGAGTGAATTTTTGATATAAGAAGATATACTAGGATGTATGAAATTTGTGTTTAGCAATTTGATAGTAAATAACCAGTTATTTATTTTAAAACATTTTTTTCATGTTTTTATTTCTGAGAGAGAGAGAGTGTGTGTGAGCAGGGGAGGGTCAGAGAGAGAAGGAGACACAATCCAAAACAGGCTCCAGGCTCTGAGCTGTCAGCACAGAGCCTGACGTGGGGCTCCAACCCACGAACTGTGAGATCATGACCTGAGCTGAAGCCGGACGTTTAACTGAGCCACCCAGGCACCCCAGTAAATAACCAGTTAAACTTTAGTTTCTTCTGTGACACTGACACAAAGCCGGTGTTAAAAATACTCAGTTTTGTTTAGATCGAGAATTCATGAAAAATAGTTTCACTTTGGATTTTTGGATTTTAGAAGTTGGTTGGTAATGAAACTGTATTTAAGGAGCTTTTTCTACATTTCAGTGTAATTAGATTAAAAGCTGAAATTGGCTTTTTAAAGCAAGGTCTTTTTAACCTTGCAAAAAAAGTTTATTTGTGTATATGTGTGTTTTAAAGTTCAAGCTTTTAATTCTTAATTCATTAATACAAAAAGAATATTTGGCAGTTTGTGTTTTTCCCCCCTCTAGAGAAAGTTTCATTTCAAGTAGAAACAAGATTATAGTACCGTAGTAATTAATATTGCTGAATCAGATTCAAAAGACTGGTATTTCTGTGGAGAAATTACCGTTTTTATTTGATGTAACAGATTTACTTGGGGGTTGGTAGAATTATCCAGCCAGGCAATTCTAAATTATTGGATTAGCATCATAATTGATCCTGGCCAATCTGGGTGAGGAAGGGGGGGTGGGTTGGTTTTACCATCTTTCCCTTTTTTACCTTAGCTGCCTTACTACTATTCCAAGCAAACTGGATTATTCTTTATGCACTAATCCACTTGTTAGTATTGACCAGTGTTCCCTTTCTTAATGTGGATTATTGACATTGATAAGTTTTATGTTTGTTTTGGGCATTTTGTGTTCACTATTTTCATTTCATTTTCCCTTTTAAAAGATAGTGAAAGCTACAAGTATATACATTGTATTTGAATACAAACGTATTTTATGGCAATGCAAATCACTGACCCTGTGATAATTTTCTAAATAACATAATACTATGAATACTTTCAGCTATTTTGGCAAAACATATATTCAGTAGGCTGTACCAAGCAAGTATAAAGCATATCAAATGATGTGGAGGATAGGAAAATGGGATGTAGGAAGCCAATTTATGAATCTAGGAGTACATAGAATATTACTGAACATGTAAGAAATACTTTCTGGAAAAATGGGTTAGTGACATTAGAAATTCTCAGTGCTAATTTTATTAGACAAATACAACAAATTACTTTTAAAAATTATTTTTCTATTATTCAGCAAGTATTTGTGCTGTCTGCCAGGCATAGTGTTGAGAGTTGGAATTTGTAATGATGAAATGTATATTTAATTCTATTTTAGAGTTAAGAACACTTACTAACCCATATAATTTTTGCTTTATTAAGGAATTGCCTTTTGTGAAAAAGGAACAAAGAAGAGTTTTCTGCAAGGATCATATTAAGTGCACTTTTTTGCTGATACATCATTTCTAGTAAGACATTTTCATTTTTCTATGTTATGAAGTAAATAAACACAATGGAAATTTTTTCTTTTATTTTAAATCAGACTGTTCTGTGAGCTTGAATGGCAGTCTTTTTGGAGTTTATTTTGAGGTTTAATGTAGATGAGTTAAGGAAATTTGTAAAGTCTACTTGGAGTGCATTATATTATACTATGACAGTTTCTTGTATATTTTTTCTGATATTGCTAAAATAATCCCACACTTCTTTATCTTACCCACTTCATCTTCCATATCAATTACCCTTATTTAAAAAAAGAAAAAAATTCTAAAGTAAGTAGTCCGTTATTTACTGTGACAATAAATAGGAGAAAGGGAGGGTTTGAGGACATGATTTAGACATTAGCTGAGAAAGATTTTCAAATGAAAGACAAATATAGCCATATTTCCTGAAATACCTTAGGAAGGATCAAAGAAAAAAAAACTAAGCAGAGTTAAGAGTTTTTTTTTTTTAAATGCAGCCTTATGTTTGTGTCTTTGAATTTGTCACCTTAAAATTTTTTTTTTTAATTTTTATTTTTTAGAGAGGGACACCTAGAGTGGGAGCAGGGGAGGGGGCAGAGGAAGAGAATCCCAAGCAGGCTCCATGCTCAGTGTGGAGCATGATGTGGGACTCCATCCTATGACCCTGGGATTATTACCTGAGCCAAAACCAAGAATCACTGAGCCACCCAGGCACCCCTGCCGTCTTACATCATAGGCCCTATTTGCAAAGCCCTGGAGTAGGCTATTTGACGTAAAAGCTTGGAGTGGTCTATGTTAATGGTTCCAGTGTGTTACATCTGTAGTTTTTGTTTTGTTTTAAGTCAACATTAACATTTTATAAAGTATATATTTTTTATTTTTTTTAAACATTTTCATTTTAGAGAGACAGTGAGTAGGGGAGGGGCGGAGAGAGAGAGAGAGAGAGAGAGAGAGAGAGAGAGAGAGAGAAACAGACAGATTCTGAAGCAGGCTCTAGGCTCTGAGCTGTCTACACAGAGCCTGATGCAGGGCTCAAATTCACTGACCACAGGATCATGGCCTGAGCCAAAGTCAGAAGCCCAACCAACTGAGAGCCACCCAGGTCACCCTTCATTAACATTTTAAATATTAGATATCATTGATCATGCCTGATGATTATGTCAATAAAAATCCTTGGGTTACTTGACATTTTTTTTATTGTTTTAAAAAAGAGTTTTGCTATTTAATATAAAGTGTAAAATTTTTTTTTTAGTATTAAGTGGTAGAAAAAACTTTTATGAACTTACAAAATGAGTTCTCTGTTAAAGTACTTTATTCTGATACTAGTTTCTTATGGTTATGTGTTTTTCTTATAAAACCTTGACTGAGGAAAGGTGGGGTTGTTTTTTTTTTTTTAATGGTATCTTTCAGTAGCGACCTGGGAGAAAAGGCATTATTTTTTCAACTGAACCAAAGTATCTTTGGTAACGAACTTGCATACACATAGGCAGAATGGGAATAGTGTAGTGTAATTCATGTTTTTAAATATAATCTTTGTTTTCCGTAAATCTTTGAATGTTGGTTTTTTCTCTTTTTCATCTTATTTACATTTATTTTGTCCACTAACTGCTCAAAACTGTATGATTTTAATTAAAGCACTACAGGAATTTAGCCATTCTGATGCCCATAGTTAAGAACTTTGCATCTTCTGTGAACCTCAGGGATGGCTGTGGAGTGGGCATAGCTTAAGCTGTTATATTTTGGGTCCTGTTTAAGCTTTAGGGAATCCTTTATGATGTTTCCTCCACAAGGCTTTATGGATGTATACAGTCTTTTATTCTTCATGGCAGGCTTTTATGGCTCTGAGGGTTGTGTTTGAATTAATAACTACTTGCTTAGGAATTACTCTGAGTACTTAGATGGGAAATGCTCTTTCCTTTTGAACAGACTCATGTTGACTGAAGGGCTTCAGATTAGGGATTTTCCCTATAATTCTGCCCTAATTTGGAGTAGAAATTGGAGAGGTTGGCACAGAGATTGGGCAAAAATTTTCCTACCTTTTTTCCTTTGCCTCATGTCTTTGAACTAGTTTTGGCTCTCATATTTTAGGTCTGTGATCCACTTTGAGTTTATTTTTGCAAATGTATGAGGTAAGGGATAAGATTTATTTCTTTGCATATGAAAATCAAATTTTTCCAGAAGCAATTTTGTAAATATTATAATTTTCTCTGTTGAGTTACCTTGGCACCTTTGTTGAAAATCAACTATTTTAGGACTCTGTTCGTTTTATTCATCTGTATATCTGTTCATGGCAATACTGCACTATCTTGATTACTGTAGCTTTATAGTAAGACTTAAAATTGGGTAACATAAATCTTCCCAACTTATTCTTCTCTTTCAAAGTTGTTTTTCTATTCTACATCCTTTCTATTTCTTTCTGTGTATCTTAGAATCAGCTTGACAATTTTACAGAAAAGCTTGATGGGATTTTGGTTGTGAATGCTTTTATACTAGAGACTATACTGGGGAGAATTGACCTGTTAAGGATGTTGAGTCTTCTGATGCATGAACTTTGTACCTCTCTCTGTTTAAGTCATCTTTAGTTATTCTTAGCAGAGTTTTATTGTCAACGTAAAGTTATTACACCTATTTTGTTAAATTGATCCCTATTTTATATTTTTATGTTACTGTAAGTGGTAGTGTAAAGAAAATCAGTTTTCATTTTATTGTTAGTATGTAGACTTATAATTGATTTTTATATTAAACTTTGTAATTTGTGATTCTGCTAAACTCATTATTATTTCTGGTGACTTTTTTATAGTCCTCAAATGTTCTGGGTAGATCATCATCTTGTCTGTGAATAAAGACTGTTTTACTTGCTCCTTTAAATTTTTTATATCTTATTCTTTTTGCTTGCTCTATTGCAGTGCCTACTTAGTAATCCCCATGCAATGTTAAATAAAAGTGGTGAGCTGACATTCTTCCCTTATTCTTGATGTTAGGTCAAAAACATTCATGTTTTCACAAATAAATATGTTAGCTATAGGGGTTTTTTTTGTTTTTAATTTTTCATTTATTTCTGAGAGAGAGAGAGCGAGCAAGCAAGGGAGGGTCAGAGAGAGGGAGATACAGAATCTGAAGCAGGCTCCCAGCTCTGAGCTAGCTGTGAGCACAGAGCCCAACGTGGGGCTCAAACCCATGAACCGTGAGATCATGCCCTGAGCTGAAGTCGGATGCTTAACTGACTGAGCCACTCAGGCGCCCAATTAGCTATAGGTTTTTAACAGATACCCTTTATGAGATTAAGTTATTTTCTATTCATAGCTTGCTGAGAATTTTTTTTTCTTACCATGAATAAGTATTGAATTTTTATCAAGTTTTGATATATGTTGAGATGATCACATGTTTTTTCCCCCTTTCTTATCTGTTAATGTAGTCAGTTACATTGATTTTTTTTTTTTTTTGAGTATCAAACCAAAGAATCATGCATTTCTGAGATAATCCCCACTTGATCATGATTTGTTACACTTTATATATTGCTGGATTCTTTGCTGAAACTTAATTAACTTTTTATCATCTGTGTTCATAGTAGGTATTGGTTTGTAGATTTTTTTAAAAATTAATTTGTTTTGAAAGAGATAGACACAGCATGAGCAGTGGAGGGCCAGAGAGAGAGAGAGGGAGGGAGGGAGAGAATCCCAAGCAGGCTCTGTGCTGGCAACACAGCCCCGATATGGGGCTTGAACTCATGAACTGTGAGATCATGACCTGAGCCGAAACCAAGAGCTGGACACTCAACTGACTGAGCCACCCAGGCACCCTGGTTTGTAGTTTCTAAAATAATGTTGGATCTGGTTTTTGTATCTGGATAACAGCAGGAGTTGGAAAGATTTCCTCGTCTGGAAAAATTTTCGTACATTTGGTGTTACTGCTTCTTGAAGTGTTTGGTACAATTCACTAGTGAAGACCTCTGGGTTTGGAGTTTCTTTGTGGGAAGATTTTAAATGATGAACTCAATTGCTTTGATACTGCTCTATTCAGATTTATATTAATTCATCTTGAATACAGCTTCAGTTTGTGTCTTTCATGTAAATTTGTCCATTTCAGGTAAATTGTTGTCTTTATTGGCATAAAGTTGCATATTCCTTTACTCTTTGTTTTTTAATAATTATTTTTGAGAGAGGGAGGGAGAGGAAAAGGGAGGGAAGGAGAGAGTGAGAGAGCGTGTACAAGTAGGGGAGGGTCAGAGAGAGAGGGAGACAACAGAATCTGAAGCAGGAACCGGGCTCTGAGATGTTAGCACAGAGCCTGACACGAGATTTGAACTCGTGAACCCTAAGATCGTAACCTTAGACAAAGTAGGATGCTCAACTAACTGAGCCACCCAGGCGCCCCATATATTCCCTTACTCTTAATGTTTGAGGGATTTATAGTGATATCCATCCCTTCTTTTGTTCTGGCGTTAGAGATTTTCCTGCTTTTTCTAAAGGAGCAATTACTATTTAAAATTTCCCTTGTCTGCATTTTACAAAGTTTGTTTTGTGTTCCTAAGAGTTCAAAGAATTTTAGAATTTCCTTTGTGAATTTTGTGACCTATATAATTGCCAAATATTTGGTTAATTTTTTAGATCTATTTATTGGATACATTTCTAAATTAATTATGTTGTGATCTAAGAACGTATTTTGTGCATTTATTATGAAGTGCAAAATGTTATCTGTGTTAGTGAATGTTTTGTGGGCCCTTAAGAATGATTCTGCTGTTACTGAGTAGAACTTTGTAAAAATGTTAATTGGGTCAAATTAGTTGATAGTGTTCTTCAAAATTTATTCCTCTGATTTGCTGTTTTTTTCAGTAATTGCTGAGAGAGGAGTGTGGAATCTTCAGCTTTAATTGTGGATTTTTCTTTTTTTCCTTTTACTTCTTGGTTCATATATTTCAAAGCTCTAATGTTAACTGCACGCATATTTAGTTTTCTTAAATATTTTTGATGAATTGGGTTCTATATCTTGAAATGTCCCTTTTGAGCCCTAATAATATGTTGTGAAATTGTTTCTGAAGTGGCTTGCATTAGTTTCTGACAGAAGATCTGCTGTTTTTCTTATTTTGCATGACCCCTCCCCCCACCATGAGATTTTTCTGTTATTTTGGTCTTAAGACTTTTTCTTTGACTCTTTTTTTGTTATTTGATTATGATGTGCCTTAGTGTGGTTTTCGTTGAGAAAAATTCCTCTTAGGTTTTTTTATTTGTTTTTGTTTTTAATCAAATTTGGAAAAATATTGGCACTATTTCTTCAAATATCTTACTTATCCCAGGTGTTTTTTTTTTTTTTTTCCTTCAAGGTTGAGGAGGGAATTTTATACATTTGAATTGTTTTGGCATGGCACTTGTGCTTTGTTTCTCTCCCTCCCCTCCCCCCCCGCCCCCTTTATGAATGGTTAATATTTTCATGTTTCCAGGTTCACTGATCTTTTCTTTTTTCTTCTGCAGTATATTACTTGTTTTGAATCTCATTCATTCTGTTTTTTATTTCTGATAATTATTTTTCATCTTTGGAAGTTTTATTCTGTTTTTCTTGTCATGTTTCTGTTTTCCTTTACCTTTTCTAACATTTAGAGTTTATTTTTAATCTTTGTTTTAATGCCCTCATCTGTTAATTCCATTAACTTTATCTTTTCTGAATTTCTTTATATTGATTGAGTTTTCTTATGGGATGCATTTCCTGCCTTTTTTAGTTTTTTACATTTATTTATTTTTGAGAGAGAGAGTGTGTGAGTGGGGGAGGGTCAGAGAGACAAGGAGACAGAGGATCTGAAGCTGACTCCATACTGACTGCCGAGAGCCCCATGTGGGGCTTGAACCCACGAACCACAAGATCATGACCTGAGCATAATTTGGACGCTTAATGACTAAACACTCAGGTGCTCCTCCTGCTTTTTTAAAAATGTTTGTTTATTTTTGAGAGAGAGAAAGAGAGTAGCGTGCACACAAGTGGAGGAAGGGGAGAGAGAGGGAGACAGAGGATCTGAAATGAGCTGCATATTGACTACAGAGAGCCCCACGTAGGGCTGGAACCCATTAACCATGAGATCATGACCTGAGTCGAAGTTGGACGCTTAGCCGACTGAGCTACCCAGGTGCCCCTTCCTGCTTTTAAAAAATTCTGTATCCCTTTTTTTTTTTTCTTTTCCTTTGGATGGTAGACATTGTAGTTTGACATTCTAGGATGAAGAAATTTTTTGTATTATTTTACATAATGTTGAACTTTTATTTTTGCATTTATATAAGTTCCTTGGTATCAGCTGAATCCTTTTGAGGTTTTTTGTTTTTTTTTTAAGTTTTGTCAGCATTGGTCCAGAATGTTCTTTTTTAGAAAGAGAGAGCATGCAAGTGGGGCAGAGGGGCAGTGGGAGAGAGAATCTTAAGAAAATCTCCTTGCTTATCATGGAGTCTGATGTGGGGCTCAGTCCCACGACCCTGGGATCATGACCTGAGCCAAAATCAGGAGTCAGATACTTAACTGACTGAGCCACCCAGGTGCCCCCAGAACATTCTTTACCGTAGTTTAATTTAGTTACCCATTAAGGTTCTGTCCTTCTGAAGGTTATAATCCATGCCCATTTGAGGATTATTCTTGAAGTAATCCTAACCAATATTGTAAAATTTTCATTTGTTTGTTATTTTGTATTTTGAAGGAAATTTTTTGGCCTATGAATAGCTTAAGTAGTCTTGGAAGAACAGATCAAAGTAGGAGGATTTGCTCTACATATAAATCTATAATACTTTCATTAAATAATGCCACAAGGATAAACAAAAGAAGTAAAGAGTCTGGAAGAGGGCCAATGTGTATGTACATGGATGCTTGCTTTATGACAGAATTGGCACTCTAGTGTAATTGGGAAGGAGTTATTTAACAAATGATACTAGAACAATTGGTGATCTGTAAAGAAAAAATGACTCATCCTCTCCATACCACATGCAAAAATCAACTCAAGATTGATTTGTACATCTCAATGTGAAAGGCAAAACTATAAAACTTTAGAAGCTAATACTAAGAGAACATGTTCATAATCTTCCAACCGGCAAAGATTTCTTAAAAAGAAATAAAACCCATTAATATAAATAAAACAATTGGTACATTTCATTACCTTAAAATTAAGAAATTTTATTCTTACAAAGTTAAAGGAGAATAGAAAGGTAAGCCAGAGTGGAAGAACATATTTGCAGTACATAAAATAGACAAAAAGCATGTATCACAGTATTCAGAGCACTTCTACAAATCAGTGTGACAATCCAGTGGAAAAATGGTAAGGGACATGAAAAGACACTTCATAAAAGAAATGTAAATATGCAAGAAATAAGTGAAAATGTGTTTAACATCATTAGTAATCTGAGAAATAAAATTAAAACTGAAGAGACTGCATCATAAACACTAGAATGGCTAAAATTTAAAAAGAGATTAACATAAGTTTAGGATGTTAAGTTATGGGAACCCATTAAACGCTGCTGGTGGGAATGTATGTTATTACAACTACTTTGGGAAACACTTTGATATTTGCATACTTTGTGACCCAGTAATTTCTTTCCATGGATATATTCCTAAGAGTAATGTGTGAGTGAACATGTATACTAAGAGATGTGTTAGTAATTGGTAGCAGCAGTATTTGTAGTAGCTTCAAACTCAACACATTGTTCTTCAGTAGGACTGAATGAATAAAATTGTGATATGTTCATACAGTGCAATACTTTATGACAATAAAAATGGATGAAATACAGCTACATACTGCACAGATGAATTTTGCAAATATGTTTCTCAAAAGAAGCCAGAGACCATTCATAATTTGTGATTTCATTTATGTAAAGAAAAATGAAAACACACAAAAATAAAGCAGGGAAAATGAAAAATATTATGTTTATGTACAATTATATGTTAACACCAGAAATGCCAATTCCTAATTCCATTGTATATCCACATTTCTATACTCCTACCACATTCTTTAAAAATTTTTCTGATTTTGTGTATAATGGTATACCCCAAATTATATTTATCTTTATAAATAAAGATACAGCAGCATTTATGTACAAGTTTGATTCAGGTGATCAGAAGGTTAAGTTTTTAATATATCTCATATTTGAATCATAACATTGAGAATTGGAATGGTTTCTAGTAACGATAATTCATCTTTATACAGGATACATTTATCGACAAAGCATTTTTTCCAGAAATCATTATGACAGCTGGGAAAGTATTTGGAATAGCTGCATAAGAAGGAAGTATCTGCATAGTCTCTAATATAGAGAGTAAGTTGATAGTGGTTGAAAGACTAGAATCTCATTTTCATTTCCACCCCTTGCCTTGCTGTGTTCTTTATTTTTTAAGTGTCCTGTGTGAAGACAGGACATTGCTCGTATGTAGGTGTAATTAATCAGGGAAAGTGTGGCTGGGCTTTCATCTTAATTAGGGAAGTTTACAAGGCTCTTTCCTAACCGTAATTTTAATAACATTGTGCCTATCTGTAAGGAGCCAAGGATGCCTGCTCTCTGGTTTTAGTCTCATAATTTTCTATTAAGAGTTTGAGCTATATTCTTGCTCCGCTTTGTAGAACTGATTGAGATACTGAGGAAGTGAGTCACTGACAAACACATGACAATTCATTGGTGTATCTAGAAATAAAGCATTTTATAAGCTGGTCATTCTAATAAAAATTTTGAAGTTTTAATGTCTTTTTAGTTAGTATTTGGAGTATTTATCCTGATTAATCATTTGTATCATTTTGAAAATAATGGTATTTCTTGCTTTAAGGAAGCACAATTTCACAATTTAGAAAACCCTTAATTCCCTGTAAAATTAAATGGAGTGATATTAATGTTAAAACAATTGTTTCCCGTTTCCATCAAATTTACTTAATTTCTATAGCAAATTTAAGATGCTTACCTGACCAATATTTGTGACCAATACATAATTTTTAGCACTTCATTACATGTTGTGTAAAACAAGAACTGTATTTCTCTAATAGGAATAGAGCCAAATAGGAATAGGCTCTTAACATTTTACTCTAAGCTTCCCTTCTAATTATTTTAGTATTTTCCTGAAAAATGTCTCTCATCCTGGGGCACCTGTGTCACTCAGTTGGTTAAGCGTCTGACTCTTGGCTTTGGCTCAGGTTATGTTCTCCTGGCTCCTGAGTTCCACCGCACTTTGGGCTCTGCATTGGTGGTGTAGAGCCTGCTTGGGATTCTCTCTCTCTCTCCCCCTCCCCGCTTCCTCCCTCCCCCTCCCTACTTGTGCTCTCTCTCTCTCGAAATAAATAAATAAACTTTAAAAATAAAACAAGTCTCTCATCAAAACCACAGGGTCAAAGCATGCAAAAATGTATAGCCTATTAACTAGAGAAATCCAAATTAAGATAGATACCATATTTAAACCACTCTTTAGATTTTTAGATGACTTTTCCCCCCAAGCTCTTTATATTTTGTCCTATGATGATTTTACCTAAAACATTCTAAGTAAGCATACAGTTAGGATTTCAGGCAGGGGCATCAATATTCTGTTTTTCAGTGGTCTTAACTTTTCCAACAAGTAGGTAGTTGTTTGGAGGTGTCATAGCCAGGCCACAGATAGTTTTTGCAAAGCTAGAAAAAGGCTTTTCTCCCAACTTTCGGTGGATGTTGCCCTCTGCGAGCAATCAGGCTTTAAAGAGTGGAGAACAAACTGGATTTCAGTCCCTGTTTGCTCTCTCTTGGCTGTGTACTCATGTGCAGGGCCCCGCCTCCACATTGTTCATAGTGGATTTGAGTCATGATGATTCCTTGCGTCTCTTTCTTTCTTTCTTAAATGTTTGTTTATTTTCGAGAGAGAGACCGACACGAGTAGGGAGGGGTAGAGAGAGAGGGGGAGACACAGAATCTGAAGCAGGCTCCAGGCTCTGAGCTGTCAGCACAGAGCACGAAGCGGGAACTCAAGACTGCAAGATCATGACCTGAGCCGGAGTTGGACACTCAACCAACTGAGCCATCCAGGTGCTCTACCTTGCGTTTCTTTTGATAGATCTATAGCATTGGAATGGTTTGCAGGCCAGAATGTCATAATACCCACAAAATCCTTCAAGTAGTCCCTTTTCTGGTTGGTAAGGGATTGCTTTCTCAGTGCTATCCGTACTTTGGTTGATCTTATTTTTTCAATTAGATAAATTTATGACAACCTAAAACAAGTTAGAACTTTTATAGGATTAAGTATGAATGTTTGTAGGGCATGTTCTGTTTTTATGAAAGTTGTATACAACAATACAGCTGCCTTTTCCATAAATATATAACTTCTATCTTTGAACTAAAGTTTATTTTCTTTGTTGAATCATTTCTTTAAATAGTGACTAATAGCCGTTATTGTGTTCATCCAGCATATCATTGCATTTTTAAAATGTATAATTAGATACAGCATGTACAAGTCTGGCTGAAATGGAATGGTTTAGTCATTTTCCATAAAACAGTAGTTTAATGATAGTCTTAAATTAATTTAGAATTTGAATTCATGCCTGGATTTAATTGTTTGTATGCTGTAATGAAAACATCCTATTTTAGAGGGACAAAGAAGAATGTTCTCATATTAAAAGTAACTGAAAGATAATTCTATAAGGTCAGGAACCTCTGATTGCATTAAAAACTTAACAGTAAGGGAGTGCCCAGGTGGCTCAATCAGTTAGGTGTCGGAGTCTTGTTTTCAGCTCTGATCATGATCTCATGGTTCGTCAATTTGATCCCCACATTGGGCTCTGCACTGATGCCTACATGTCAAGCAGTGCCTGCTTGGCATTCTTTCTCTCCCTCTCTCTTCCCCTCTCTCACTTGTGCTGTCTTCTCTCTCTCAAAATAAAATAAATTGGAAAAAAAAATTAAAAACAAACTGTAAGATAGTTTCTCCCAATTTTGACAAAGAGAATTTGCAGTATGAGTGGTTTTTTGTTTGTATGTTTGTATACTTTATAAGGAAATGTATATAGGGCAGTGTGTGTGTGTGTGTGTGTGTGTGTGTGTGTGTTTGTGTGTGTAATGTAGTTGCATTGGCCACTAGTGACATTGAGATTAAAGTTATTTGGCTTGCTTGTTCAAAGTGGATTCCTTGTAGGGTTTCTTGCTTGTTTTAGATCATGTTTTCTCCTGTTTTAGTAGATCATAATTAGAAGATCCATGGTATTTATACTTAAAATGCAATTAATTTTTCTAATTACCTTTTTTATATCATTGAAAGTTTTTGAAATCAAGAATGATGTAGAATGCTAGCAGTGAAATCTTAAATGAAATTAAACAGTTCTATTTGTAATAACATAAAAAGAAAAAATACCTACAAATAAATTTAACAAAAGGAGTGCAACACCTGTACACCAAAAGTTAGAAAACATCATTGAAAGAAATTAAAGAAGAAATTAAATAAATGCAAAGACAGGACATACTGGATTTATGGTTTGGAAGACTTAATATTATTAAGATTGCATTATTCCCCAAACAGGCTCAATGACCTGGAGTTACTGTATGACCCAGCAGTTCTGCTCCTAGCTGTATATCCAAGAGAATTGAAAATATGTTGACACACACATGTTCATAGCAACATTATTCATAATAGACCCGAAACAACCCAAATTTACATCAACTGTTGAGTAGATAAATGAAATGTGGTATTTCCATAAAATACAATATTATTCAGCCAGAAAGGGAGCGAAGTACTGATAACACTTAACACAGATGAACTTTGAAAACATTATGCTAAGAGCAAGGAGCCACAAAAAGCTGCACATTGTGTGAATCCATTAATATGAAATATCCTGAATAGGCAAATTCATAGAGATGGAAAGTCATTGCCAGGAGTCATGGAGAAGGAGGAATGGGGAATGATTGCTAATGGACATTGAGTTTCTTTTGGGGATGACGAAAATATTCTAGAATTAGATAGTGGGTATGGTACAGCTTTGTGAATACAGTAAAAAAGAGGAACAAGGAATGCCTGGGTCGCTCATTTGAGCATCTGACTCTTGATTTCATCTCAGGTCATGATGCCAGAGTCATGGGGTCAGGCCCTGCTGAACATGGAGTCTGCCTGGGATTCTTTCTCTCTTCCTCTGCTCACTCACTCTCTCTTCTCAAAAAAAAAAAAAAAAAAAAAAATTTAAAAAGTTTTTAAAAAGATAGATAAGCCCCCAAATGGTGTATTTTAAAAAGATGAGTTTTGGGGCGCCTGGATGGCTTAGTCAGTTAAGCGTTGGGCTTTCGCTTAGGTCATGATCTCGCGGTTCGTGGGTTCGAGCCCCGCGTTGGGCTCTGTGCTGACTGCCAGCTTAGAGCCTGGAGCCTATTTCAGAGTCTGTATCTCCCTCTCTCTCTGACCCTCCCCTGCTCGCTCGCTCTCTCTCTCTCTCCTAGAAAAAAGAAAAAGATGAGTTTTGTGACGTGAATTATACTTCAAGTTAAAAAACAAAACCCATAAAAATGAAGAGTGAGGGGGCGCCTGGGTGGCTCAGTCAGCTAAGTGTCCAATGCTTGATATCAGCTAAGATCTTGATCTCAGGGTAGTAAGTTCAAGCCCTGCATTGTGCTTAGTGCTGGATGTGGATCCTGCTTTTAAAAAAAAAGAAATGAAAAGAGTTGCCTATACTTGTGATCTAATGATCAAACCAGGATGTGTTTGAGAGTGGGGGGGGTCTCAATAATTACTCCTGCATAGGGGCACCTGGGTGGCTCAGTTGATTAAGCATCTATCTGACTTCAGCTCAGGTCATGATATCATGGTTTGTTGGTTCAAGCCACACATCGGGCTCTGTGCTGACAGCTCAGAGCCTGGACCCTGCTTCAGGTTCTGTGTCTCCCTCTCTTTCTGCCTCTCCCCTCCTGGTGGTCTGTCTCCCAATAAATAAATGTTAAAAAAAAATTCTTTTTAAAATAAAAGTAAACTACTCCTGCACAATACACATTTAAGTGGCTGTCCCAGTTAAAACAGTGTATATGTGCTCACTGCTTTTTGGTGTGTTTAAACTATTGTCTCTTAGCCCTCCTAGAAGAAGTAAGAAGAATATAAAAATTTTCTAGTATTCTTTATCAAATGTGAGAAAAAGAATAAGAAAGCCATGTAATTAGAAGAAATGGGAGAGAAGGTATTTCTTAATGAAAATGAGTGTAAATGTGTGTGTTAAGTGCAATGTGTAGATATAATACTGTTAGGACTGCACTCATGTGGTATTTGTCACTTTACTCTCACACCTAGCCAACCAGTGAATGAATAAGGAGTTTTGTGTTGTAATATAATAAAACAGCTTCTCTGAACTAGAGATGTGTATCAAAAACTGTGGAGCATTTAAAAATTACTCTTGCTTAGGCCTTAGTTTCAGTTCTGCATTGGTAATTTTTGCGGGGCTGGCTTAAGTTGATGCATGCAAAATACACATTTTATTTCTTCATTTAATCTAGTATTCTTTTAAGTTGAGACCTGCTACATTAAATCAATGAGTTTTATTGACCCATTTATTAAAATTTACAGTTAGTATCATTTTGTGCATAAATAGCATATAGCAGAAGCAACTGAGAGAACCTCATTTCAACTACACCCACCTACCAGTCGTCTCTCCTCCTTGGCTAGCCCTGTGTGTTGGTAATCCAGAAATTTTGATTTAGTTCTCCAGGCATTGAGATTGGGAGGAATCTTACTTATTTATTTAGGTTACCTTTAGGCAGGTGTTAGTAGTGCGAAGTAGATGGAAGCTGCAGTTCCTTTGCAAATGTTGAAACTCTTTGGTAGGGAGGAAAAATATCATCATTGGTATACAGAATAAGAGGGCTTGGGAGATGGAGACCTGGTAGGAGGTCAGAACTCTCTAATTTGGCTGAGTACTGTCCATGATCTTTGTATTTTGACAACCCATTGTAACAGCAGGTAAGTAGCTCTCTGTTATTGGATCTGGGGGAGGACACAATGCATTGTGTGGTTCTTTTCGCTTGTGCAGCCTTGCACAGTTGGGCCGAAAGTCCCCTCATATTCTGATACTGAAAAGCAGCATGGACTCATGGTATTGGAGTTGCGTGACTCCTTAAAAAATTTTGTGGTTCAGCTTATTTAATGATGGATCATGCCCATTCAAAAGTGTCCCTAGGACATTTTAGACTGCTAGCCTTTCTTCAGTCACTACTCCTATAGCATACATGAATGTCTGCCACAGCTGTTGGTACGTACAGGTTTGAGGTACCTTTCCCTTTGCAGTTCAGCGAAGAACAACTAACTACTTTCAGAAGATTGGCTCTTAGAGAGTTTTTATAGCCTGGGACCTGAAATCTTTCTGTATGCTGATTTATTGCTCTCATTCCATGCAGTTGTTTATTGAGCATCTATTCTGGCTGGGCACTTTGGTAGCTGCTGGAGTTATAAGGGCAAATACAACATACTTGATCTACCTCATTGGGCTAATAGTTTGGTTGGAGAAAAAAGATAAATATTTAATTGTACAAGTAATTACAGCTGTGGTAAATGCCATAAGAGACATAGAGTGTGCTCTGAAAGTGTATCAGAAGGAGTCCTATTAAGAACACTTCATAGAGGAAATAATGGTAATACTGAGACATAATGGATCTGTGGAACTCATAGTCAGGGGAAGTGCTTGGAATGAGACCTAGCAAGAGATGGAATGTGTGAAGGCCCTGCAGCAGAAAGGATTTAGGAGTTTTGTAAGCAGAAGGGCCTGTGCCCAGAAGCTTACTAGGTAGTAGGAAGAGTGGCAAGGAATGAGGATGGTGGGTAGAGGCAGGGCAAGATTAGACAAGGTTCCGTAGGCCATGTTAAGGGTTTGGACTTTAAAAACAGTGTTGTGACATTTGCATTTTAAAATCACTCTAGTGAAAATGGGGAAATTGGATTGGAGGGAATAAGAATGCCTGCTGAGACCAGACAGCTATTGCAAAGCCTAGTCTAGGCAGTAGCTGTTTCTGGAAGTAGAGTACGGTGCTGTGACTGGAGTTGTGAGTTGGAACTAGATCTTGTAATGGCTTTGATCTTGTAGGCAGTGTAGTCAGTGGAGATTTTATAAATAAATGAGAATAAGTTCAAGACTTTTACTGGTACTTGTTACTGCTTACTAAAAATCAGAGAAAGACAATTAAGCTTAGTATTAGTAGTCTAGCTTCTTCATCTTCAGGATCTGGCTTTGGAATAAATACTTGCCCTCCCTCCCCCCTGTAGGCCCTTTGCAGAAAGACTTATTAGTCTGAGAGGCATATTCTTAAAACCACCACCACCACCATCACCACCACGAAAAATCATCTATCAGCTACCTTCACTTTTGTACTGTCAGTTGATGTGGAGTGTCTTTTGGGTATTGAATATCCATAAAGTAATGCTGCATTCAGGTTTCTTTTGGCTGATGGATACACTATTGGGAGCTGTGGCCATAGGGTTTTTTATTACAGTGAAGAAAAAAAAAAGTCTCACAATGCCAGTAGAACCTTTCTGAAACAGATACTGAAGTTTGATTGGTTTGGCTGGATGTGAGAGAATTTTGAAGCAGTCTTGTAAGGAACTTTTGAATTTTTGGAAGCAATGAGTACCTAAATTACTAAGCTTACCATTCCACTGTCTCCTACTTCATCTTTGTTAAAGTCTTTTGTTAATTTGCCTTTTATTTTGCATATGATTTTGATCTGTGTATAGTACTAGAATTGATTACTCATTTTCGAAAGCCAGCCACTACATCCAGCACTGCTGCTGTTTAGCAGTTTTTAATTTAGTGCTCAATTAACACATCATTATTTCTTGTAAAGACTATGGAATACTGGGTACTGTAGGATATCAGAAATAGCTTTTTTTAGAAGTACATAGGAAACTCTTTTATTTTTAAGGCTATATATGTATTTTGTCTGTATTTATTTACAAAGCATTTTTTTTCTAATTCTAGCTTTCTCTGTATCTTGTATTTTGACTTAGATGATTTTAGTCTTACAAACATTTGTATGCTTTTTTTTTTTTTTTTTTGAGAAAGAATGTATACATGAGGAGAAGGACAGGGGGAGGGAGGGGTGGAGAGATAGAGAAAAAGAGAAATGAGAGCATCCAAAGCAGGATCCACATTCAGCATGGAATCTGACTCAGGGTTTGATCCCACAACCCTGTGATCGTGACCTGTGCCAAAACCAAGAGTTGAACGCTCAACTGACTGAGCCACACAGGTACCCAGATATGTCTTTTTTAATGTCCAGAATAAAAATTATAAAATGAAGTGATAAATCAAGGAAAGAATATGATATGAAAATGACCTACCTGAAACATTTAGAAATGATCTATAATTTGTTCTTTGGGAACAGATTAAAATTAACTCTTCAACTGTTTGCATGTGTGTATCAGGTAGGATGCTACCTGAAGCTAACCCAAATGGTAAGAATTTTACCATCTTATCTAACAAATTCAAAGTTAGGATGGTTCCAGATTGGCTAACTGGGGTCCCTCATCTGTCTTTGGTCTATCATTTTTGTGTTCTACTATTTCATTCTAAATTTATTTATTTAGTTGTCCTTCCCTACCAACATAGTTCCTTAGCAATATGTGATTGCCCTAGACTGTGCTTATGCCTGTGGGTAGAAAAAGAGCAATAATTAGTGATAGATGTTATTGCTCTGGATTGTTCTTAGCTTATTTTCTGTTTCATCTTTTATTTTCATTCTTAAAAGTAAAGGAATATGAATTGTCTCCTAAGTATCTAATGATGTTTATTTTTTAAGTTACGCATATACCTCATGAAAGACAAACATTAAGAAAAGCATAGAGGGGCACCTGTGTGGCTCAGTCAGGTATGAATCTGTCCAACATTCGACCTCAGCTCAGGTCATGATCTTCCCATTAGTGGATTCGAGCCCCACGTTTGGACTCTGTGCTGACAGCTCAGAGCCTGGAGCCTGCTTCAGATTCTGTCTCCCTCTCTCTCTGCCCCTCCCTCACTCGCACTGTGTTTCTCCCAAAAATAAATAAACATTAAAAAAAATTAAAAGAAACGCCTAGAGAGTAACAAGTGCTTCTCTCTGTAGTCAGAAGCCTCTCAGACAATAAAGAATCCTGTTAATAGATCCAGTCCATTCACTGTGATGTCTTGTGGTATAAAATGAAAATGTGTTAAAAAGAGTAAATGCTCTTAATGAAAATACTATATATTTAAATCATAAACTTTCAGGTAAATTAAGAAATGATTTTTCCTTTCATAAAAGAGAACTCATAGGTTTCTCCTGAAAAGCTCTTATTATAATGTAAGTTTTTTATAGGTTTATAATATCTGATGAATTTCTCTAAATATCGAATTCAATTAGCAGAATTTGAAATTGATTTTTTTGTGTGCTTCTCAACCCCCCAATTTTGGCTCCTTTGTCTTTTTAAATATTCCATAGCTGGCAGCCAAGCTTGTGTTGCCATCCTTAATGTTATGATCAAATAGGTACTTGGAATAAACTGAGTAATAATAAGTATAAAGTTTTAAGCTCTTGATATATATGCCAAGTGTTAAATGTATTATTCCCATTTTATAGATTTGAAAACTGAGGGTAAGAGAATTTTACTTGACTGTAGCTCACAGTCATGTATCTAGTAAATAACTCTGATGTCTGGAAAGTGGAGAAGAGTTTGTGTCAACATGAGACCTCATGTCTTTTGTACTGTTCCCAGTCTTTCTTGTGAGCACATAGAACAGGTCCAGGGGAAAGAACACCCCCACCCCCAGCCCCTGTGTGTAGGTTTTCCAGATTCTAAACTGTCATACTAGCCCACCCAGCCTTTAAGAATATGTTAAAATGTGAGCTCGTTTCTTACCAGCTTTTGTGGTAGCATCCTATTTGTCCCATGTTCTGCCAAAGGTGAATCAGTTCATTGTGTACTGTCTGCTGAGAGAGGCTTGTCATCCTTTGGAATTCCATTCACGTGGTTGCCCTGCAACCTCAGGGTTTTGACAAGCTCAGGAACAGTTATGCTTGTGTAGGTTATAGGAGTCTGTTTGTTAGGAGAGGAGCTGTGTTATCCTGAGGCATTTTAAGATTCTTAGCTGAAGTTGTATAAAGCATAGTTTTTTTAGTAGCTGGACTTTAAAATCCTTTCTTGTGTAAAATTGAGAATTGCAAAAACCATTGTATTGATTAGGTGACTTGCTCTCATTGGTAATTAATGTTAAGTGCCCATTTTCATAAGTACCGAATACTGTTTGAGGTACGGTTTGTGTTTGAACTTTATCTTAATTCTCTGGAGATATGCAGTCAATTTAGTTGAGATTGAAAGAATCTCATCTTTTGGTGATGGAAATATACCAGAATTTCTTGGGATGCATTTGTTTGTTGTTTATTAATTATGTAAAGTAGTCTTTCTACCCTGTAAAGAGTAAATTGTTTTGATTTCATTTAGGAGTGAAAGGCTGGACTCAGAGGAGTCATCCTTCTGTTTACAATAGCCACAAACTTGTTAGTAAAACGATGGAGGGTGAAGATTTTTGTTTTCTGATTGTTTCATATTCTGTGTCAATAGGAAAACAGTGATCATAACTTGGGATGCTGTACAGAACTAGAATATTCTTATGGGAATGTGTATGTCTCCTGTTGTGTCTGTATTTTGATATGCTTACCGTATTGTTTTTCACATATAACTAAACGTTGTAACAGTTGAAGCTTTATTCCTTACCCCTTGGCTGTTCTGAAAATACATTTCTCTCTAATGGCAGTCGGTATAAATACCTTATCAGATAAGCAGGGCAAATTTCACTGAATTTGAAGAATTATTTTCCTTATCTTGTATGTCATACTGTCTGGAAATGTAAATATCTTGAAATCATGCAGAGTTTTGCCTTTTTGTGGATTGCCCTTCTCTCTAATAATAATATTGAAAATGATACCCTTGCTTGCATAAATGTCGTGTAGGGTATTATGTTATGATGCCTTGATCGGTCCCGCTTCTGTTCCTGACCAGCTTTGGGATTTGGGGTGGGCTTCCTGTTGTTTCTGCCTGCACTTTACTTGTATGTAACAGAAAGAGATTGGGACCCATGTCTAATTCTAACTGTTGCCATTAAATATTATAAAGTAAAATGAAGGTTTAGGAAAAAATGTTTAATGTAAATGAATGTTATTTATCAGAACTATTATGGGTGATTTTCTATTAATGCAGTCAAAGATGGGAATTTTTCCTTTATATTCTGATTAGATGTCACTAGAAAGTAATAATGCTTCTTCCTTGGCCCTAATTATTCATGATTGTCAGTTGATTTTTTTATTGTACTTTGTAGCTGCAATATGTATTTATAATTAATTAGTTTTTTTTTTACTAACTGACACAGACTTTTGGAATGGCAAAGAAATGGCGCCTCTGGGCAACTGTGGAATTGTTACTGTGATTCTTACTGTGTGGAGAGGCCAGACAGATCCTTCCTTTGAGTTGTAGAACATTTATCATGATTACTGTGAGAAAGACAGCAAGAGAGATAACATTATAGAGCTGCTTGGTTTGAGAGGATTTGGAAAAATTGATGTAGGATTTTAAAAAATCCTTTGCAGCATTTTGTGATTTCCCTAAAAGTGCAAAAGAAATTTTGTGCAGAAGAAAATAGTATCTTATTTGTCCATGGAAGTCACACTGGAGGAGTATAACATTTTTTTTTCTTAATAATGATATCTTTAATAACTCTTTGGATGTCCTTCAACTTTCCAAAGCACTATCATTTCAGTGATGATTTATGTTGTCTGCATGGTATTCACAAAGATACAATCAATCTTTGTTCAGCAGAGATTATACTCTTCAGATGGTCCTGTAGATTTCATTTTTAGAAGTGTTTTATAAATATTAATCAGAATTGTGGAATGTTAGAGCTGAAATACTGGCAAGCATTTCTAGAACACTTTATATATGCCTGGCACTGTAATAAAGACTTAATGGATACCACTGCATTATTCTTATGAATATACATGTGATACATATGTTATTATCCTTATTATTTGGCATAGAGAAGTCAAGTGACATTTCCAGAGGTCACACAATTAATAGCAAAACCAGAAAAAAACTATTGATATCTTTCCATCATATTTAAAATAAAGTCTATCTCCTGCTTGCTTCTCCAGTATCATCTTTTCTCATTTTCCTACAAATGCCTTGTGTCCCAGCCCAGCTATTTCTAACTCCTATGGTTTTATTAAAATTCCATATCCTTTTCTTTCATACCATGTGTCCTCTGTCTCAGTAAATGTATTAACACACACACCTTAAATTAAACCAATGAAACAAAACACTTAAATGCTCCCTCCTTGACTCTGTTTGTAAATGATGTATATCTGATTCATGAACAGGTTTGAAATGTGTTGGTCTACTTAATACAAAAAAAATTTTTAGTACATTTAGTACATTGAGTACATTTCCATAAATGTGCAATAATACACAGGATTCCTACTCTTCCCCCACAACAAAGAATTACGATCTATTCTAACATGTAGTTGAGAAACTTTGGATTAAGCAAATGAATAAATACATTGATGATGTTGCAAGCCAAGGAGGAAGGGAAGAACAAATAGGGCATAGAGAAGGCAGAGGAGAAACTTGTGGGAATTGGAGGTATCAGTATGAACATATGTTCATATTATATTTATATATTTCTACAAATGGCTTAGAACAGTGGCATTATAGTAGCACCATCCAGATCTTGGCTTCTGAATACTGTGCCCCAGTAAGAGGAACCAGAATCACTTGGATAAATGGCTTTTTCTAGACATGGCTCAGGAAAGTATCAGATCTAGTATCAGTCTAGAACACCTTGTTGGGCTAAAAATAAGGAAGTGCTCTAAGCAGTGAAGAGTGCATATTAGAAAGACAGAGGACCCAGTATTTGGGGGGGGGGTGTGTCTCACTGGCCAAATTGGAGATGATTTGGGCATCATAATCAGGAAGGAGGCGAATGATTTATAATTCATTGAATAAAAGAGAAATGTACAAATCCATACTGAGAACAGATACAGATAGAGGGGAGGAAAGGGCTTTTCCTCACAGTAAATGTGGAAGGAGTTAGTAGTGGCATTGGAAGACTGTCATTTTATAAATGTCATAGTATAGATTGGTTTAGGTAAGAATCATGAAGGCATTCTAAGTCCGGGAGAAAAATTTTAGGAGTAGGGTATTTATATGGTTTGAATATATTTTCCCACAGATTTCTTGTTATTTGCAAGAGGGAAATAAGTGTATACAGCAGAGAAATTGGATGACATTTTGATCAGATGATCAAAATAAACATCAGTAAAGGGGTAGGTGGACATCAGATGCCTCTGGATATGTGATACTACACTAAGAAGGGTTCAAGATCACTTATGCAATGTTTTGGCTGGGAATTGTGCAGAAACATCAGACAAACCTAAATTGATAAGTATTTTATAGAATAACTGGCTTGAATTCTTCAAAATTTCATGTCATGATAGACAAAGACCCAGAAACTCTTCCAGATTAAAGGAGACTGAAAGGACTGACAACTAAGTATGCTGTGTGCTCCTGCATAGATCCTGTCAGGAAGAGGAGACAGGCTCTGCAGAACATTATTGGAACAGCTGGCAAAATTGGAACATGGCTTGCTCTTTTTAAAGTATTATATCAATGATATGTATATGCTGAATTTGATAACCGTACTTTGTTTCTGTGAAGTATTGAGGGTTAAAGGGCATGATAGATGCAACTTGCCCTTACATGAGTCAGAGCAATAATTTTTTAATATTTATATACGGATTATAGCACACATAACACTTCATGAGAAATGAGGGAGAGAATGGATGATATTTTTGCAACTTTCAGTAAGTTTGGAATTATTTTCAAATAAAAAGTTAAAAAAAATTAAAAGTTAAATTTTTTTCTAAATGGCTGTAAGCAGTAATATAGATAAATATTTTCTTTTGAGGCATATGTGAATTTTAAGTTGTGCCAGGATAGGATAGTAGGTCAAGGAAGATTTGTGTCCCGAAGTGTGGGCAAGTAGGCAGTTGTGGTGCCCCTGGCATAGCCATTAAGGGTGGGAGGGAGGATGAAGGAAGCAAGGCACGAGGCTCTGGGGACTGGTAGCAGGGTTTCTTTATCCTGTTGGGGTTGGTAGTCTTTGGCTTCTCCCTTCTCTCCCATCAGGCTTTTTTTTTTGCCATCAGTGAAATGAAGGGTTTTTGTGGTAAAGCTGAACTAGCAGTGGCTCTACTTTTGACCTGGAGTAGCCCTGGGCTCAGGGTCCAGCAGTCAAGTCTGGTGTTTGGCACCTGAGACTAGCAGCTGTGGGGAAACTGATGCAAGGCTTTTAGATTCCTGATCCCCTCACTAAGGCAGCAGAGTACAGCTGTTAACTTACTCTTCCGCAGTTACACATAGACTTGAATTGAGTCCTGACTCTGCTGTTTAGCAGACCTTGGGGAAAAGATAACTTACGGCCTTGGTTTCCATTTTCTCAGATTTAAAATGAGAATAATAATAATAATGCATACTTCATAAAGAAGTTGTAAGAATTTAAGAAGATAAATATGTGTAAAGTCCTTTACTATTATTATGTACCAGAACTCTTGAAAAGGTTCCATTTCTCCATTGAGCCAACTAATACATAATAGAAAACTTGCTCATTGTCCGAATCCTATGTTTATGGACTTATCTGATCAACTGATGGTGACAATAATTTAAATATTATGCTTAAAAAAGCATTTTCCCCAAACTGGATGGCAAAATGAATGGAATAGGAACATATTTCCCATAACCATTTGGAAATTGCCAACTTGGGTGCCTGGGTGGCTCAGTCATTTAAGCGTCAGACTCTTGATTTTTGGCTCAGGTCATGCACTTGACTCAGGTCATGTTGGGGTGTACACTGACAGCTCAGAGCCTGCTTGGGATTCTTTAATTCTCTGCCCCTCCCCAGGTCTCTCTCTCTCCCTCTCTAAAAATAAATAAACTTTAAAAAAAAAAAAAAAGAATTTCCAACTGTATTTTTCACATTTAGGAAGAAGGCTCCAGAAGTCCTTTTGACACAAAAATTTGTTGAACAAAAGTGACTCTTTTTTAAAAGTTTTATTTATTTTTGAGAAAGAGAGAGTGCGTGCTTGCACATCAGCAGCGGGGGGCAGAGAGGGAGAGGGAGAGAATCCTAAACAGGCCCCATGCTGTCAGCACAGAGTCCCACGTAGGGCTTGATCCCACCAACCATGAGATCCTGACCTGAGCCAAAATCCAGAGTCAGATGCTTAATTGACTGAACCACCAGCTACCCAAAAGTGACTCTGTTTAGTATTCTGACCCTTTCAGAGAGGGTTGCTCAAATCTTTCTTTTTTTTGATGAAGTACACATGTGAGATGGGATTCTTTGATCTGGTTTATGTTAAAGCTAAAAATTAGGACTGTCTTTCTAAATGAAATGAAGCCGATCCCTCTTTAATATTAATTTCTTTTACAATCTCATTCTTCTTACTAAAGATATTATTTTCAGGTATGCATTTTTACAAATTAGATAATTTGATTTGTTATTTATAGTTACCATGATTTTATATATATGTTGTTACCATATAATCATGGTTCTTATATATGTATTTTTATATACATTTATCGTATAATCATGTAAATTATACCATGAAACATACTTGCACATATATACATACCTACATTATATGTAATTGCTTTCATTTTACTTGATATTTAATTATGTTTTCATTATTTTTAAGGCTATCTTTCATTTGTGGCAAGTTATACTGTATTCTCTGTTATATCAGTAACAGTTTTATATTCAAGTACATTTATTAAAGTAAAAATGGGAATTGATGTAAAGAAAAACTGGGTAAATAAAAGTGTCAAGCATGGTACATGGTTAGGAGAAAGATTGAGAAGTTAGGGTTTGAGTGACTAAGGTTTCGGAACAACTGCCGTGTTGTACAGTAGAAGGAGTCCTGGCTGTTTTTACTGAGACTTTAGATGGTTCACTTTTCTCCTTGTGTTTCAGCTTCTCTGCTGAAGGGGTAGGGGTTATAATACGAGATCATTTCTAAGGTAAATTGAAAATTACAGTATTCTATTATTTTTCAAGCAGCTTGATTGAAGTTTGGCAAAGAAAAAGGTTTGAATTAAAATGGGTTCTGGAAGAGTATTGACTAGTCACTTCCCCTTCCTTTTGTTGATATACTATTTATAGAAAAAGGAAGAAATCAGAGTATCTGCTAAGCTTAAGGAAAAAAATTTAAGTCATATAGAAACTATATATAATTATATGTATAGTATACTTTTATCTATTTGATATTTTAGTTTACTTTCTTATAAGGTATAACCTTAGATACCAATTTGACATTTAATTATTGGAAATTACAAGATAATATTTTCCATTTAATTTTTTCTCCTGATTTCTGTTGTATGTATAAAAAAGGTACTAATCTGTTTCAAGGGAAGGAAATATATGAAATAGCAGGAACATAGTAAATACTCATATTTTTATCAAATAATATGCTTAGAAATACATTTGTTAGTAGTAGTAAAGAATTACTTTCCTTAAAATATTTATAATTGTGTAGTATTCTAGCCCCATGTGGTACATATAATGTATATAGTTTTTATTTTCCTCTTCTAAAAAGTTACTTTTATTTAGAAATTGTCAGGTACCAAAGGCTCTTTTTGCAGCTCGTTGAGTGAAATGTTTGTGTTTACATGAAACAATGCTCAGCATCCCTCTTCATCAGGGAATTACAGATCAAAACCACACTAAGCTACCACCTCACGCCGGTCAGAGTGGCTAAAATGAGCAAATCAGAGGATTCTAGATGCTGGCGAGGATGTGGAGAAATGGGCACCCTCCTACACTGTTGGTGGGCATGTAAACTGGTTTAGCCCCTTTGGAAAACAGTGTGGAGGTTTCTCAAAAAATTCACAATAGAACTCCCCAATGACCCAGCAATTGCACTGCTAGGAATTTACCCAAGGGATACAGGGGTGCTGATGCATAGGAGCACATGTACCCCAATGTTCATAGCAGCCCTCTCAACAATAGCCAAAACATGGAAAGAGCCTAAGTGTCCATCAACGGACAAATGGATCAAGAAGATGTGGTTTATCTATACAATGGAATACTACATGGCAGTGAGAAACAATGAAATCTGGCCATGTGTAGCAACATGGATGGACCTTGAGGGTGATATGCTGAGCAAAATAAGTCAGGCAGAGGAGGACAGCTACCATATGTTTGCACGTATAGGAGGATTAGGAGGAACTCAATGGAGGACTGTGGGGGAGAAGAAGGGGAAAAATAGTTGGGGAGAGGGAGGGAGGCAGACCATGAGAGGCTCTTGAATGCTGAGAACAAACTGAGGACTGATGGGTGTGGGGGGAAGGGGGATGATGGGCATGAAGGAGGGCACTTGTTGGGATGAGCACTAGGTGTTATATGGAAACCAACTTGACAGTAAACTATTTAAAAAAAAAGAAATGTTTCTGTTTAGGATCTAGGTTTCTCGCTCAACTTGTAATAGACCTTCTCATTCAGAAAGTACTTTGACATTCCAAGTAAGTTGTGAAGAAAGAGTAATTGGAAATGGCAAAAAATGCTAAAGTATAAGGAAGATTTCAGTGATGTTTAAAGTTCATGTTTTTGGCTTTCAAGATTTTTTTTTCCTTCTTAAATTTAAAAGCATCCATTTTGTTTTTGTCATTTGTAGTAACTTTTTTCCTTATCACAATGATGGTATTAATTTTTTAAAAATGTTTATTTATTTGTTGAGAGAGACAGAGCCTGAGTGGGGAGGGGCAGAGAGAGAAGGAGACACAGAATCCGAAGCAGGCTCCGGGCTCTGAGCTGCCAGCACAGAGCCCAATGTGGGGCTTGAACCCACAAACTGAGAGATTATGACCTGAGCAGAAGTCGGACGCTTAACTGACTGAGCCACCCAGGTGCCCCATGATGTTATTAATTTTAGAAAAAAATTAAAGAAAAACTAGAATAAATTCTTGAAAGTAGAATGCATTTTTCAAGGAAAGCTGAGATTCAGATTTCTTGTTGAAAAAAACTAAAAACAATTTTTTTAATGTTGGCCAAATTGTTTAAAAACTGTCTATTGATGATGACCATATTTTCACAAGCTCATTAGGTATCTTCTTTGCTCACGAGTTTGTCAAAATTATTGGCTTTTAAAAAAAATTATTGGATTAAAAAAAAACCCTTTCTGTCTAGAGGATAGTTTTGAGCTATTCATTTGCAGCAATAATAAATATCTTGTTCCTTGGGACTTTAATGCTGTTTTCATTTTATATTTTGTCCCTACGTGAACACATTGTTTGCCACAACATTAATAATGTCTATATGTCCAAGATTTCCAAAGGCATAATTTTAGTTCTAATGTCTAAGTCTTATATCTAGCTCCTGTTTGTCATTTTCATATGTATGATCCATAACTATCTCAAGTTTAATATGTCCAAAATCGAATTCTTTTATTTTTATTTTATTTTTTATTTTAAATTTTTTTTAAATTTATTTCTGAGAGAGAGAGATAACATGAACAGGGGAGGGTCAGAGAGAGAGAGGGAGATACAGAATCTGAAACAGGCTCCAGGCTCTGAGCTGGCTGTCAACACAGAGCCTGATGTGGGGCTCGAACCCACGAACTCTGAGATCATGACCTGAGCCCAAGTCAGACACTTAACACACTAAGCCACCCAGGTGCCTGCAAAATCAAATTCTTAAGTTTCCTTCTTTTAAAGCAGTAATGAATTATTAAAGATTTTCTCTTGTTGAGTACTTATTTAAAAAATTCAGTTGTTGATTATGTACAGTTGTGCAACTGTATACAGTTACTTTTATTACAAAAGGTTTTTTAGCAGTTTTTGAAAAAAAAAATAATTGATTTACCTGAATCATCAAAATGAGATGTTTTGGTGAAGTCAAAGATTAGTGTTTATTTAATAAAAACAAACCTTAAAAGTAATGTTTACCTTCTGTTTAAAGTCCATGCTCTTAAAATATTTATTTACTTAATAAGGATACTCCCTCAAGGATAAGATATATTACTTTGTGGGGAAAAATGCCCATTTGTGTTTGCTAAAGATAAATGTTAGTTCTAAAGGTAGGTGTTATATGTTTCCATTTCTACTAAAAGTCCTTAGCTTTATCATATAGAACAATTAGTACTCAGTTAACCTAGTGGATTAGTAGTTGGCTTAAATTAATAAAATCATAATCCTGCAATTGTTTTAAATTTGAGTAACATACTTTTTTTTAAGTATTTGTATGTTTTTAAATTTTGGCCAAAAAAAAAGTTCAGCTGAGCAGGGGGTAGAGGGAGGGAGTGCCTCGATGGCTCAGTGGAGCCTACTTAACGGTTCTTTCTCTCCTTCTGCTGCTCACCCCCTACTCACACTCTCTTTCAATCAAAAAATTAAAATAAATGTACAGTACAGTGGTATTAAGTACTCTCACATTGCAGTGCAATGATCACCACCCTCTGTCTCCAGAAATTTATAATCATTCCATATTGAAACTCTGTACCCATTAATCATAATTCTCCATTTGTCCCTCCCTCTTATCCCTGATAAGTATCATTTCACTTTCTCTATGAATTTTGACTACTCGGTGTACCTTATATAAATTGAATTACCTTGTATTTGTCTTTTTGTGGCCAGTGTATTTTTCTTACCATAATATTTTCAAAGTTTATTCATGTAGCATGTGATAGGATTTCCTTTTTTTTTTTTTTTTTAAATGTTTGTTTCTTTTTGAGACAGAGACCGAGCATGAGTGGGGAAGGGGTAGAGAGAGAAGGGGACACAGATTCTGAAGCAGGCTCCAGGCTCTGAGCTGTCAGCACAGAGACCAATGAGGGGCTGAACTCACGAACCGCAAGATCATGACCTGAGCCAAAGTCGGACACTTAACCGACTGAGCAACCTAGGTGCCCCAAGATTTCCTTATTTATTTATTTTTTGGATTATATGTATTTTTTTTGTAAATAGTTTGTTGTCAAGTTGGTTTCCATATAACACCCAGTGCTCATCCCAACAAGTGCCCTCCATTCCCATCACCTGCCTTCCCCTCTCCCCTACCCCCATCAGCCCGCAGTTTGTTCTCAGCATTTAAGAGTCTCTCATGGTTTGCCTCCCTCTCTCTCTCTAACTATTTTCCCCCTTCTCCTCTTCCATGGTCCTCCGTTAAGTTCCTCCTAATCTACCTATATGTGCAAACATATGGTAGCTGTCCTTCTCTGCGGGACTTATTTTGCTCAGCATAACACCCTCTAGTTCCATCCATGTTGCTACAAATGGCCAGATTTCATTCTTTCTCATTGCCATGTATAAATATACCACATCTTCTTGATCCATTCATCAGATGATGGACACTTAGGTTCTTTCCATGTTTTGGCGATTGTTGAGAGTGCTGCTATGAACACTGGGGTATATGTGCCCCTACGCATCAGCACCCCTGTATCCCTTGGGTAAATTCCTAGCAGTGCTATTGCTGGGTAATATTCACATGTTAACAACATTAAGTTTTCCAGTCTGTGAACATAGGGTGTCTTTTTTATTTATTGTGTCTTCTGTAATTTCTTTTATCAATGTTTTTCATTTTGAGTGTAAAATCATGTTCACTAAGTTAATTCCTGAGTTAAAAAAACTTTTGATGCCATTGTAAATGGAATTATTTTCTTTTTCCAGGCTGTTAATTGTTAGTATAGAAATAAAACTTATTTTTATATGTTTATTTGTATCCTACTACTTTGATGAATTTGTTTATCAGTTCAACAGTGTTTTGCAGAGTTTTTAGGGGATTCTATGTATAAGATTATACCATCTGCAAACAGATACTTAATACTTTTCCTTTCCAATTTAGATACCTTATATTCCTTTTTCTTCATGCTTAATTGCTTTGGCTAGAACTTCCATTAGATTGTTGAACCTGCGTTTTGAAATCAGTCATCCTTGTCTTGTTCCTGATCTTAGAGGAAAAGCTTTCAGTCTTTCACCATTTGAACATTGTATAAGCTAGGGTATTTTCCTATATGATTTTTATTATGTTGAGATAGTTTCCTTCTATTATTAGTTGATTTTTTTATCATAAAAGAATATTGTATTTTGTCAAATTCTTCTTTTGCATCTATTTAGATGGTCATGTGGTTTTTGTCCTTCATTCTCTTAATGTGGTTTATCACATTGACTTTTTAAAAAATTTTTTATAGTTTATTTTTGAGAGAGAGACAGAACATGAGCTAGGGAGGGGACAGAGAGAGAGGGAGACAGAATCTGAAACAGGTGCCAGGTTCCGAGCTGCCAGCACAGAACCTGATGTGGGGCTCGAACCCACGAGCCGCGAGATCATGACCTGAGCCAAAGTCGGACGCTTAACCGACTGAGCCACCCAGGTGCCCCTCACATTGACTGATTTTAGTATATTGAATCATCCTTGCATTCCAGGAATAAATCCCACTTTGTCATGGTGTATAATCCTTTTAACATGCTACAGAGTTTGGTTTCCTATATTTTTTTCAATATTTTTGCATCAGTGTTCAAAAGGGCTACGAATCTGTAGTTTTAATGTCATTGTGTGGCTTTGATACAGGGCAATACTTACCTCAGAATAAGTTAGGATGTGTTCCATTCCCTTCAGTTTTGGGGACATGTTTGAGAAAGATTTGTGGTAGTTCTTTAAATTTTGGTAGAACTCCCAGTGAAGCCATCAAGTTGAGTACTTTTCTTTGACATGATTTTTAAAAAATTTATTGCTAATTCAGTCTCCTTACCAGTTATAGATGACTATTCAGCTTTGCTGTTTCTGTTTTTTGTTTGTTTGTTTGTTTTGAGAGAGAGCGAGCGAGAGCAGAGGAGGGGCATAGAGAGGAACTGAGAGAATTCCAAGCAGGCTCTGTGCTATTAGCCCAGAGCCTGATGTGGGGGCTTGATCTCATGAACTGTGAGATCATGACCTGAGCCAAAATCAAGAGTTGGATGCTTATCCAGTTGAGTCACCCAGTTGCCCCTTCGTAAGTCTTTTAGCTTTTTTCTTCAGGGTAGTTTTGACTATTCTGCAAACTTTTTGTATTTGCAAATAAATTTTAGAATAATCTTGTTAGTTTCTGCATATAATAAAGGAAAATCTGTTGGCATTTTGATTAGGATTACATTGAATCTTTAGATTAATTTTGGGAGAATTGACATCTTTATGAAATTGAACCTTCTCAGAATCTGCAAAGATGAATTTTTGTATTAGTGTATTTTAAATTTCAGGATCAAGACATTTTTTGCTTTCTGTGTTTTGTTTTGGGTAACTGAAATAATAGCATCTTGTATTTCATTTTTTGCCAGTGAGAGTGCTTCAGTATAGATGAAAATTTTGAAGGAAAGAAAGGAGGAATTGCTGCAGCCAAGACCCAGATAGGAAGGAAAGCAGTGTGTAATGGGATAGATGCTGATGGGTTGATAGTTGTGATGGCAGGAATTCGAGGAGTTTCTCTTCTAATTGCTATTTTTTCCATCAGTAGAATAGGTAGCAAAGTCATCAGCTGAAAGTGAAGATGGGTCAAGTGTTGGAGTTGTGAGGAGAGAGAATATGGCATAAAATAATCAACTGGGAAATTGGGAAATGGAAAATTGCTAAACTTAAAGTCAGGTTAATTAACCTGGTTAGCATGGTTGTTTATTGTCAGCCATATTCAGCTGTATGGGAGCATGTAGTCAAGAGTGGCTTTTGCCAGGCAGTGAGGGAAGGGAAGAGGGAGAGCATGAGCCAAAGGAGTAAGGGTATATGAAAATTAAACTGGATAAGGAGGGACATAAACTGGGTGAGGGAAAGTGAAAAGGTAGCAGGCGTAATAAATTGTAGGACCCAATGGGATCAAAAGTTATAAAAGACTGTTATAACTAGGTTATTAGAGTGTTTGAACTGGAAGTAAGGGAGGTAGTTCTTAAAGAGTTATACATGCTAGTTTTGTCTGGCATCATTTACTCTCAGATATTGTTGGTTATTTGCATTAATCTTCATGTGATAAGTATAGGACATGTTAGGAAAAACAAGTCCATATTTTTAAATCTAAGACCTATGAGGCCAGATATTTATTCAATTTTTTTTCCTTTATTACTTTTTCCAGGGACTTACCAGTTTTATCGATCCCTCCAAACAACTAATTTTTGGTTTTGTTGATCTCTCTTGTATGTTTGCTTTCTATTTCATTACTTTATGTTCTTTTATTTCTTCATTTGTACTGTTTTGAGGTTTAATTTGTTCTTTTTATAACTTTCAGATGGTTGCGTAGAACACTTGTTTTTGGCATTTCCTCCATATATGTATTTTAAAGCTTTAAATTTCCCTCTTATTCATGGTTGTAGCTGCATCCCATAAATTTGGTAAGATGTAATTTTTTTAAGAGAATAGTTTTTTTTTAAATTTTTTAATGTTTGTTTATTTTTGAGAGAGAGACAGAGCATGAATGGGAGAGGGGCAGAGAGGGAGACACAGACTCTGAGGCTCCAGACTCTGAACTGTCAACACAGAGCCCGATGTGGGGCTCAAACTCACGAACCACAAGATCATGACCTGAGCCGAAGTCAGCCTCTTAACCAACTGAGCCACCCAGGCGCCCCTGATATGATGTAATTTTAATAGCATTCCATTCAAAGTATTTTCTCATCTTAACCCTTATTTCTTCTTGACCTATGGGTTGTTTAGAAGTTTGCTGCTTCATTTCACAATAGAAGTGTTTCCAAATTATATTTTTATCAATTCATAGCTTAGTTCATTGGAGGTCAAAAGAAACATGTCTGTCCTTTGAAACTTATTAACAGTTTATGATCCAGATTTGGGTCACTTTTGGTAAATATATTTTTGCACTTAAAAGGAATATATTTTATTTTATGCTCTTGTTAGGTATAATGTTCTGTATGTCAGGTTGTTAATTGTAAAGTTCAAATATTTTTCTGTTTTATCTGGTCTGTTCCATGTTTTGGTGTGCTTGTTCTATCAGTTACTGAGAAAGCTGTGTTAAAATCAACTTGCGAGAATTGTGGACTTCACTTAGTTTCCTTGATGTTGGCTGAAGTTTATTTAGAAAAAGTATGTTTTCACAGCTGCAGAATTCAGTATTTTAACAAACTTATATATGGGAAAAGTCACAAATGAAATTTCAGATGCAGTTTGTAGAACATTAGAATCACATGTAGACATTTTTTTGAAGCACGTGCTATCAGCGGAGGGAATGTTGCTGCTGGCACTAAGAGGTTACAGTATTAGAATTCTTTGAGCTATTATCTGCCATATGTGTTTGTCTTTAATAAGTTTTTAATTGCTGTTCATATTTGGCCCTTAATTTTGCTTAGATCTGTGGAAAGCACAAAAAATACTGAGGAAGTGTTAAATTGTGGCAAAGGTAACAAAACCAGTGAGAAAGCTGTCACATATGAAGTAATGCAATATTTTACACCCTAACCATGATAATTTACTATTGTTAATGGACATTTTCTGTATTTCAGTGAGTTTTAAAAGAGAAATGTTTGGGGATTATGAATTTATAAGTAACATAATTTTGTCTATTTAAGATAATGGGAAATAAGCTCCTGGTTAGGGTTTTGCATAGAATATCTGATTTTCAGGAACAGATTCCTGACTTTAAGTGTTATTAGGTACATTCGAGTTTAGACTTGTTAGAGCTTTCTGGTGAATTGAATGTTTATTGTAATGAAGTATCCTGTTGTATCTCTATCCATGTGTTTATTTCATGCATTAAAATCTACTGTAATAAAGTATAGCCACAAAACTTTCTTTTGAATTGTGTTCTACACAGTGTATTATTGTTCTCCATGCTTTGACTTTCAGTCTTTATGTATCCTCATTTATTTAAGATGTAATCATCTATAATCATCATATAATTAGTTTTTGTGTTTTATATTTACTGTTTGGATTATTAATACATTTCCCCCCTCTGTTGGCTTGTTAGCATGTGTGTACTTTTATAGTATTCTTGCAGTGCTTACCTCAGAGATTACCACATGCATCTTTGACTTACTGAAGTCCAAAGTACGTTTTCTGTTTCCCAGTAAATGAAAGGATTTTAAAACACTCTTATTTCATTTACTATACTTCCCAATTATGTGCTATTGCTGTTGTGTATTGTAATATTTTAAATTCTACAAAGTATTATTATTTTATTTAGTCATTATTCATTTAGAGTTATATATTTACCCTGTTGGTTTTATTTATTTATTTATTTAGTCACTTAATTTTTGGTGCGATATCCAAGCTGTACCTGGGATCTTTTTTCCTTCTATTTGAAGAAGTCCCTTTAGTGTATTCTGATGTTAAATTCATTTTTTCTGTTTGACTGAAAATGTCTATATTGTGCCCCCCCGCCTTTTTTTTTCTGAAGAGTATTTTTTGCTAGATATAGAATTATAGTTTGGCATTTCTCCCATTCCTGGCACTTTGAGGTATCATTCCATTGTCTTGGGCTTCCATTACTTATGTGAAAAAGTCAACTGTAAATCTTACTATTGCTTTTAGTTAATCTTTATTATTGTTATTATTTTTTTGGCTGCTTTTAAGATCTCTCTGTCTGTGGCTGATCGCTGCCTCTTTGTGTCTCTCTCTTTCCCTCTAACCCACCCGCTTTACTCTGATATACCTAAGTTCTGGTTTTCTTTACATTTGTTTTGTTTGGGTGTTTGTAGATCTTGGATCTGTGGCTTGATGCCGATGATAAGCTTTTAACTATATGTCTTTAAATATTTTTCTCTTTTCCTTTTTTTTTCTCTTTTTCTTCTAGGACTCTAATTACATATATTTTGGATCCATGTTTCACTGTTTTTTCACACTTCTGTATTCCCCTTTTTCATGCCCTTTTGGGCTTTAGTTTAGCTATTTTCTTCTTTCCTATCTTCTGAGTCAGCTGGATGCTACCTGTTGTTAAGCTCATCATCAATTATTTTTTATTATCTGTCTTCAGTATTGTACTTTGCAATTCTGTTTTCCATACTTTTAGCATTGTCTGGTAATATTCTTTGTTTTTTAATTCTTTGAAAACATTAACTTACTTTAAAGTTCTCTTCTGATAACACAATTATCTGAACCTACTATGGTTCTAAATGTATTGCCATTTTAAAATCTTAGTTTTCAGCCAGGTCTTGACTGGTTATTTTTAATTTTTTAGACATTTTGTATAAAAATGATAAGATCATTTGAATTTCTAAATGATACTATATTTTTTCTGGTAAGATTTACTTTTGCTAAAATCTTTTCAGAAGATTTTACTGACTTGAGGCTGGGTTAATCATACTAGGTAACCCAGATCACATTAATATAATCAGTGAGTGAGATGATCATGATCTGAAGCTCTATTTCCTTCCCTCCTTATATGGCCTAGTCTATTTCTAGTTTATCTTTATACTGAGGACAGAGTCCTTTGGATTCCCTCCAGATTCCTGGTGTTTACTGGGGCTATTCCTTGGTAGGCCCTAAATCTATTTTTGTGTCCCACCCATAGATCTCGCAGCTTCCAAGTCAATGTTCTAAGAATCTACAAATGACTAGGGGGATATTTAGTCTGAAGTCTGGTCTTAACTGATTTCTTCCAGATCTTAACCTTTCAATTCTGTCTTAAAAGTTCTCCAGTGATTTTAAACAGATTAATTTTGTTGATTTTTCCCCCATTCTTAGAATAGGTTGGTTTGAAGTAACTTACTCAACCATTGTCAAAAGCTAAATGCTCAGATCATACAGTGCTGCATATACCTTATAGGCGTTAGTATTGGAATGTAGGAGTATTTATGTTGCCTACTATATTGCAAATTTTTATAATTGGGATTGAATGCAATGTGATCTATTAGGGAACATGATTTGAATAAGCTGACTTTTATTGGTTTATGTTACAATCTTATGAGAAAACAAAAGCATTCTACATCACAGCTCCTTGTTTGATTGGTTCCCACCAGTGACTTGCCATTCTTCAGTTCTTCTAATGTTTCCTGCTTCCTCTTGTCATGGGACTTTTGCATATGCTCTTCTGTCTGACTAGTATGTACACCTTCATACTCAGGTTTGGGTGTGAGGCATTCTCAAGGAAGCCTTCCCTAACTTGTGAATTTAGGTCAGATAAATGAACTTCCTCATTTTGATTTGTACAGATTCATTTATATGATAGTTTAATTAATGTCTGTTTTCCCCTGCTAAACTGTGAAATCTGTGACTTGAGAAATCATGCTGCCTCCCTCCCCCCTTTTTTTGGACCATTTTGCCATATGTGTCTAGAAGTACATTTTTTTTTTTTTTGCAAGTAGGTGATCAGTTAATAGGCTATCACTTGTTAATAGATGTTCAATTAATGTTTATGTGAATGAAGAAATGAGAGAATATGAGGGAAGATATGTAAGAAATGCCATGCTTATGGTAATGATGGTACTGATAAGAGTTGAAAAACCCAAGCTTTTAAGCAAAAGCCAGGTTTAATCAAACATTGGATTTGCTATACAGTACTATTGAAGTTTTATGGTTTTACATGCACAGCATTAAAAATACTTCAGTGAAATTTCCCTGAGAATTTATTATTGTGAATGTTTTAGCATTTGTCTTCCGTGCCCTTGTAAATATTTTATTATGTAAGTTTTGGAAACATTAGGTTTTTGATAAAACTATCATTCAGAACATGACAGATTATATCACTGACAGTTGTTCAATTACAGAGATAAATGGAATAAAAAAGTTGTGTTCTTGAAGGATTCATAGTCTCAGAGGAAAATGGACTTGGAATTTATCATATACATGCCCACAAAGCAAGGTGCTGTCGTTTACCAGGGGGAAATGAATCTTGACTGATTAGGAGGATTTTATTAAATGGCTAAAGGAACAGTGTTTCATTTAAGTGGATATTATTATGAAATCGTTTAGTGCCTTTGTGGATTGACAGATAGTAGTTTTGGTGGTGGCTAGGACAATTTGCAGGAATAGTTTGTAAAGGCAGATTGGGACTACCCAGATTACTAATTCATCCTTTGACAAGGAGGCCATCAGAAGCTTTCAGGGATTTTCTGTCATGTAAAGAGAATTTCTGGAGCCAGACTCCCTGAGTTCATATTTCAAGCTCTCCCCTTTACTGTGTGTGTGACTTTGGACACATTACTTAGCATCTCTGTGCCTCAGTATCCTTATTTATAAAATGGAGATGATAATTATAACTAAGAATATTACAGTTTGGACTGAATGAGTTAAGACATGGCAGGTACTGAGGGGAGTGCCTGGCACATAGAAAAATTCCAGTTAAGCATTGGCTCTTGTTGTTGCTATTATTATATGCATTGAGAAAAACTCGAAGGTTATAATTGTACTCTTTCAGCCAGAACTAGAGGCACAAAAATATTCAAGAGATATTTTAGGAGTAAAGTTAACAAAGCTTCAACTTAATTACCAATTCTCTATAACCAGAAATTTCAACTAATAATGCTGCCCATGTGCAGCATAGAAGCAGGTTTGAAATTTGTATAACATTTTCATGATTTGCAAACTTATAGAACTTAAATTTTCTAATTTGTGTTTTCTTTTAGATCTTATAGAAAATTTCAGCTGTAGCCCTTGGACTAGAAGCTGAAATAATAGAAGCTGTGTACGATGCATTAGGGTATTGAAGAAAATTAATTTTGAATTAAATATTTGGAGTATAAGGAAGGAAAGGTGACTGAAAATGGGGCGGAAGAAAATACAAATCACACGCATAATGGATGAAAGGAACCGACAGGTAAATGAAAATTTTAACTTATTCATTTAATTGATGTAAATATTTTTTAGAAAAAAGCATAGCATAGAATGGTTGAATTTTTCTTAAACTTAATTTCAAGTCTAAATATTTTTATTTCCAAACTAAATAAAAAACTTTAACATTTTAGCTTGTCATGTGCCATAAAGAAACTTTTTTCTCTTATTATAGAAATCATAGATGTTAATTATAGAAAACAAAGGAAAAAAGAAGAAAAGTTAGATCACTGTAGTCCCACTGTTACCATCCATTGTGTAGATTTATTATAATATTTTTAGCCTTCTGTTTGACTTTTTTATGTATTAATCATTATTATAAATTATCACCTCTATTTTCATAATTAGGTAATACTTAAGTTAACTGCAGTTTTCAGTGAATGTGTTTTGGTCAGTTAAATTTTCTGGTCAACCAAGAAATAGAATTTTTTTATAACTCTAAACAAACATTCCTAAAACATTTATGTATTTATCTCAGTTTTAATTGATAAAACATACTGAACCTGAGTTTCAGCACCAGTGTCAATAAACCCTTACAAGTATTCAGGATAATTATAATAATACTGATACATGAAGTGATAACCTGGAGTTGAAAGAGTTTAGAGCAGGGATTGGCAAACTATAGTCCATGGGCTAGTTGGCTGTTTTGATAAATAAGTCATTAGAACACTGCCATGTGCGTTTGTTTACATATTGTCTGTGGCTGCTTTCACATTACAGCAACATAACTAGGAAGTGGCCCTGGAGACTAGATGGGCCATGGGCCTAAAATCTTGACTCTCTGGCCTTTAAGAAAAAGTTGCCCAGCCCTTGGTTTAAAAAACAAGAAGGAAAATGGTTTCATAGACTATGAACTAGTATTCAGAGCATGTGCAGGAGGGAGAGATGCTGTCTCTGGAAAGATTGCCTGTCAGGAGAAATGTCCAGAAAAGCTGGTTTCCGGTAGCTTACTGGGAACAGAACAGTATTAAAGATACATTCTGCAAAGTCTGAGTAGTAATTCACCTAGTAATACAGATATAGTTGGAGACAAAACTTAGCTGGCAGCTAGTAGAGAAGTTAGTGGAAGTGAGTAGAGTTGCCAGTAGACCAAATTGAAGAGAACTCTTGTTTCATCTCATGAAGATTCTTTATCTAAAGTGTAAGGCTCACATAGTATGACTCTTTATGAAGGGTGATATAGTAGGGAAGACTGATAAAAGAACCATTCCATCATTCCAAAGGGATGATTCTAAGCAAGGTTGCAAGTAATTGTCCTCTCATATATCTGAAGATTGTGACCTATAGATGAAGCACATCTCTCTCTACATCTTACATTGTATGTATGGACACATAATGTGGAACACGTACAATATACATGTAAAGTAGGTTTATTAGGGAATAACATAAAAGCAGAGAACTGGCAAAGCACATAGCATTCCTTAAACTCTTATTATCCCTTACAGAGTCATGTTTAAATTCAGAGTAGGTACACTGGATCTACTATTGGAAAAGACCCCACATGTGGGGAATAGGAAAAGGGGAACTAGGAATATGTAAGTGACCATGTAAGGGAACTTTTAATTAAGGAAATAATCTTAGTTAAAAGGTGGAGCCTGCCACTATAACTCAGCAACTAGAATTAGCCTGTTAATATGTTAAATTTACCTGCTAAGTCATCTTCTTGCCAAGCTGCCAAATGGGGCAAGGGTGTCTGAATGTCCTCTCAGATGATTTTGGCAAAGAATGCAGAAAAGAAACAGAATAGGTAGTTGGGCAGTTTATTTTTCAGATTTGTTAGGTATAGATATAATTTAGCATTTTGCATTTGTGGATTCTGAGTTAAAAGTTTCATTATTCTTGCATTAAAATGAGGAGAATGTTTCTGTGCAGAAGCAGATTTATTTCATTTATTCATCCACATTTGAATACCTACTGATTCTGGGAGAGACTGTGTTAAGCACTGGGAGCTCATTAAAAATATATAGCCAACATAGGAGATTTAACTATATGGTAAACAGAAGGTAAGCTCAGGTGATGGGAGAGTTTATGGAAGGAAGCACCAGCCTCTGGTTCGGGTAGTTTAGGGAGCAATACAGAAGGAGATAATAGCATATGCAGTTTTTAATGACTGGATTTTTTGAGCTAGTAAGATAAAAATCACACTTCAAGTCTTTAGAGCAGTGAATGAAAAATCTTGGTGGTGACACTGTCATGCACTTAACGAGCTGCTTCACCTCACTTCACTTCCACTTGGAAGCTTTCATTCACTTCACTTCCAGTTGGGAGTTTCTGGTGAAACCTTGTGTTTGTTCTTGTTGGTATAATACACTTCTATTTAAAATGTCAACTTTGTATTAAAGTATAAAGAAAAGAGCACAAGTCCTAAGTGTGGCTAAGTCAATTATTGGAAAACGTGCATGGCCATGTAGCCAGCATATCCCAGTGCACTACCACCACAGAAACTGTCTCTGTCTCGTCTCCCCAGTCATTATCTCCCTGTGCCACTTACCTAACTTCTGACACATAGATTAATTATGCCTGTTGAATTTATGTGAGCAGCATGTGTTCCTTTGGGCAACATTAGGTTTGTGAAATTAATGTTACTCTTACATGTCGTTATATATGGAGATATATTTGGTACATTTTCATTAAGGAATAATATTCTGTTGTGTGGATAGAACACAATGTGTATTTTTATTTTTTCTGTTGTAAGTGAACTTTTGGTTGTTTTCTTTTTTGAGACTGTTATAAAGAGTGCTGTTTTGAATAGTCTTGTATGTGTCTTTGGCACACATGAACTTTGGGTATATTACCGAGGTGTACAGTTGTTAAGTCAGAGTATACCTGTGATCAGCTCTGATAGCAATACTTTTCTAAAGCTATTGTGCTGATTTAAAATTTACACTGCTGACAATGTGTGAAAGTTTCAGCTGCTCTATATCTTCACCAATACTAGTTTTTATCCCTTTCCTGTTAGCTATTGTGGTAGGTGAACAAAAGTAACATTTTAAGTTTCTGTGATGTTTGATGAAGTTGTTCACTTTTTCAGTATTTTTTATGAAAAGATGCTTACTGTTTACTTCTTTTCCATTTTTTCCCCTAGTGGGCTACCTGACTATGTTTTTCTTATTAATTAGTATATATTCTGTGTATAATATGATGTGAGTGTTTTGTTCATTATGTGCAGTACAAATAACTTCTTTCATACCATCACTTGCCTTTGTATTTTTTCATTTTTTTCAATGTTGTCCAGTTTGCCTTCTTTTTTTTCCTTTATGGCTAATGCTGCTATATTGAAGAAATGTTTACTTATCACAAGGCAATGATGATTTTCTTTTTATGCTTTCTTCTTTTTTTTACGTTTCATGCTTTAGATATGTTACTCATTTGAAATTTATTTTTGTGTGTGGTTTGAGGTGTTGGAGTCAAGATTTGTTTTTCTGATAGATACTCAGTTGACCCAGTACAATTTATTGCAAAAACTATCTTTTCTCCATTGCTTGCTTTTGTCATGAATCAAGTGATTATACATGTGGAGCTGTTTCTTTGGAGAAATATCTATTCAAATCCTTTGCCCAATTTTGTTTTTTATGGAGTTGTATCATCTTCATTCTGAAAGCTGTTTTCATTGGTTATAAAATTCTAGGGGCGCCTGAGTGACTCGGTTAAGCATCCAACTTCGGCTCAAGTCATGATCTCATGGTTCAGTGGTTCAGGCCCCACATCAGGCTCTGTGCTGACTGCTGAGAGCCTGGAGCCTGCTTTGGATTCTGTGTCTCTCTCCCTGCTCCTCCCTTATTCATGCTGTCTATCAAAAATAAATAAAATGTTAAAAAATTTATAGAATTCTATATCGACAGTTAATAGTCTCTTAATACTTTAAAACAATTGTCTTTTAACTTCTGTCACTTCTGTCAATTTCTTTGGAGAGACCTGCTTTCATTATTTCATAATGCATTTGTCTCCCCTCTGGTTACTTTTAAGATTTTTACTTTTTCGTGGGTAGTAAATTTTTTGTTGTGATGTCTTCAGATATTTTTTGTGCTCCATTCTTTTCTTCTCTGGGATTCCAGTTACATGTAACTTGGTCCTTTTGACATTGTCTCATATATTTCTTATGCTTTTTTCCCCCCTAGAATTCTTATTCTTTTTCTCTGTCCCTCCACCTGAATGTCTTGTAGTGAATGGCCTGTTTTGTAGTAATCTGTTTCCTGGGCTCTAGTAATCCTTTACTTGGTTTTTAAAAATTAGCTGTTAAAACACCTAGTAACTTATTTATTCCTGGTATTATGTTTTCAATTATAAAATTTCTTTTTGATTTTTATTTTTATAGATTTCAGTTCTCTGGTGATATGGCTCATCTTTTCATGTATTTTGTCCACTTTCCACTATTTTTTGGAAAATATTAATTATAGAGTTTTTGTCTGCTAATTCCTATATTTGGATTATGTGATCCCCTTTTCTCTTTATTTTTGATTTATCATTTCTTCTAACATGTCTTAATGGTTTTTTTGAGCTGTTAGACATTGTATATGAAAGATATAAATATTCATTATTATGGTACTTTCCTGCAGAAATGGTTTACCCTTCCCTCTTTTTTAAAAAAAAATGTTTTTTAATGTTTTATTTATTTCTGAGAGAGAGAGAGAGAGACAGTGTGAGCAGGGGAGGGTGAGAGAGAGAGGGAGATACAGAATCTGAAACAGGCTCCAGGCTCTGACCTCGCTGTCAGCACAGAGCCTGATGCAGGGCTCGAACCCATGAACCATGAGATCATGACCTGAGCTGAAGTTGGACGCTTAACCAACTGAGCAACCCAGGTGCCCCTACTCTTCCCTCTTACCATTGAAATTAGGTTATTGAGTATCTTAGACCAAAGAGAGATTAACCTGAGTTGAGGCTAGGCTGCAGTTGTTGTTGTTTTTATAGTTTTTTGGTTTTTTTTTTGAGACAGAGACAGAGTATGAGCGTGGGAGGGGCAGAGAGAGAGGGAGACACAGAATCTGAAACAGGCTCTAGGTGCTGAGCTGCCAGCACAGAGCCCGATGCGACTCTCGAGCCACAGACTTAGACAGATCATGACCTGAGCCGAAGTCGGACGCTTATTAACCGACTGAACCACCCAGGCGCCCCTAGGCTGCAGTTTCAATGAAGCTTTTGGTTGCCCTTCAAGGAGGCTACTTTTAGGAGTAGTCTTTCAAAGCTTTCAGCATTGATAGCAGTGTGTTCTTGGGGCCCAGTCTTTGGAGCATGTCTTAAATTTCCTGTTTTCTCAGTCAGCATTGGAAGATTACAGAAAACTCTACTCTGCTTTTTTGAGGGTTTCTGCTTTTCTTTTTAACTTCCTACCCCATGCAGCCTCATAGTGACCACCTCAGCTTCTACTTCACCCTTCTCACTAGTTTATTGACCCTTGGAGTCTTCAGTTTTGTGTTTTCAAAACCCAGGACAAAAGCTCTATATCAGTGGCAACCCACTGCAAACAAAGGCTAAATTCTTAGTTGCCTTGTACCCAGCATCTATAAAGGCCTGTAAGGGAGAGTGTGGCAGAACACCATTTTACATCTGTCAAGTTCTCACCCCTCTTGAGTCTTGGCATCTTAAATCCTTCTTCCTTCAGCAGCTTTTCAGTATCTTTAAACAGATAATCAACGAGAAAAACAAAAATAAAAAATACGAGAGATCTCAGTTGAGTTCTTTGGTCTTCTACCAGTTGCTTCATCTTACCTAAAAGCAGACTTGTCAATTTCTTTCTCTATTAGTTTAACATGTACTGTTTTATATATTGAGATGATGTTTCATTAGGCTCATACATATTTAGAATTCTTATACCTTTTTGATGAATTTTTCAATATATTCTTTATTCTTAGTGAGTTCTGCTTATCTTAAATCTACTTTGTTTTACATTAAGATAGCTACACCTTTCTTTTACTAATATTTTCTTGATATGGTCTAGTTCTCTACATTTGCATTCCACCTTACTGTGTCCTTATGCTTTATATTTTATAAATAGCATATGGCTGGATATTTAGAAATCTAGTCTGATCGTATTTCTTGGCTTGCCAGTGTACTTGGATTTTATTCTTTGGTATTGTTTGTATATTTAGACTATTATATAGCATCTTACTGATTTTAATTTGTCAGAGGGCCTCAGGCATTAAAAATGTCACCATCCTATCACTCCTTGTATCCCTTAAGAATTCAGATTGCAGCTTTACACTGAGTCCTCCCAGGAAAAGAACACTGGAAGAAGATTTACTTTCTCTAGATGGAAATCTACCAACCTTGGAGGTTTTGATTAAGAATTGTTAGGAAGTCAGTGCTAGAGGTTAGTCCATCCCTACCCATGTTATTTTGACTCTCATCCCAAACAGTGCTTCTGTAATGCTCTATTGTTATCCTAGAGGACGCTTGTTTGCACTCGCACTGCTGTCACTCCCTGTTGTGAAGTGGCAGGCATTGAGTGTCCCAGGAATGAAGACGAGAGGCACAGACTGAACCAAAACTGTTCTTTTTAAAATTTATCTTATAACACTACTGGTGATTTCTTCTTCAGTCTACTGGCCTCCACACATGACATTCCTGCCCGCCCCCTTCCCCCCGCCCCTGGCCAAGTACATATTGTAGCATAATATGGGGTTTCTCACCCTTTTCTCCACTATTCCTTAGGAGTCGTAATACTTTTAGTACCACTGGGTTAATTCTGAGGGAGGTAGATCCTGTGTCAGCGTGTTGTCAGAAATTTGAGTTGGCTATTTTTTTATATTGTTAAAGTTAGTAGTTGTATTCTGTTCTGTAATCCTAATTTCCACAGTATTTAATTGTAGTTCTAAGTAGAAAGGATTCATTGATTATCACTGGTTCTTTACTGTAGCTTTTGCATTCTTTTTGTTGTTTTAATCTGTTTCCTGGTTTATGGATTCATTTAGAGAATTTTTTAGCACCACTGAGTGCCATGTGGCATTTTAGAAACTGAGTATGCAGCACTGAACAAAACTGAAAAAAATCCAGTGTTTTTCAATTTATATTTTACTTAGATGACTGGGCTTTTTCAGCAAGGAGTTTTATTTTGTTTTTCTTCAAGGAAAAGCTTATGGGTGCTATACTTCCTGAGTACTTTTCTGTTTGAAAATGTTTGTTGCTTTATACTTGAAGTATGACTTGGTTAGGTATAATGAATTCTAGGACCCCAATGCTTTCCCCTAGAACATTGCAGAGATGATTTCAAGGTATTCTGGCTTTGAGCTTTGCCAGTATCAGACTGAGTATATTTTTCTCTTAACAAAACACTTGACATTCAGTAACTTAATCAGAATATGCCCTGAGTTTTGATTACTTATCATTTATGTGTGTGTGGAAATTATGTGCCTTTTCAATATTTTGCTTGTTTTGTTTTCTTTCATTTGGTATGGCTATACTTCTATACTTTTTTTTTTTTTTTTTTGGAGAGAGAGCGAGCGAGCTCATGACGTGGAAGGGGCAGAGGGAGAAAGAGAAAGAGAGTTTCCATGCTCAGTGTGGAGCCTGATGTGGGGCTTAAACCCATGACCCTGGGATCATGACCTCAGCCAAAACCAAGAGTTAGATGCTTAATTGACTAATCTACCCAGGCACCCGGTTTAAAAAATTTTAATTCCAGTGTAATTAACTTAGTGTTATATTCATTTCAGATGTACAATATGGTGATTCACCAGTTGTTTCTATTACTCGGTGCTCATCAAGAAAAGTGTACTCTTAATCCTTTTCTTCTGTTTCACTCATCGTCCCTGGTGACCATCTGTTCTCTATAATTAAGAGCTTGTTTTTTGGTTTGCCTCTCTTTTTTTCCTTTGTTTTTTGTTTGTATGTTAAATTCTGCATATTAGTGAAGTCATATGGTATGTCTTTCCATATGCATGTTTCGTTTAGAAGTATACTGTCTGGATCCATTCACATTGTTGCAAATGGCAAGATTTCATTCTTTTTTATGGCTGAATAATATTCCATTGTATACATATACCACATTTTCTTTGTCCATTCATCAGTCAGTAGACACTTGGGCTGCTTCCATAGTTTGTAAATAATGCTGCAGTAAACATAGGAGTACATATATCCCTTCAACTTAGTGTTTTTGTATTCTTTGGGTAAATACACCAGTAGTGTGATTACTGGATTTTAGGATAGTTCTATTTTAGTTTCTGAGAACCCTCCATACTGTGTTCCACAGTGGCTGCACCAGTTTGCATTCCCACCAAGAGTACATGAGGATTCTTTTTTCCCCCCCATATTCTTGCCAATGCTCGTTGTTTCTTGCATTTTTTTATTTTAGCCATTTTGACATATGTGAGGTGATTATCTCATTGTGATTTTGATTTGCATTTCCCTGATGATGAGTGATGAGCATCTTTTCATGTGTCTATTGGCCATCTGAATGTGTTCTTTGGAGAACTGTTTGTTCATGTCTTTTGCCTGTTTTTTAATTGGATTATTTGTTTTTCGGGTGTTGAGTTGTACAAGTTCTTTATATATTTTGGATACTAACCCTTTACTGGGTATGTCATTTGCAAATATTTTTTCGCATTTGGTAGGTGGTCTTCTAGTTTTGTCAGTTGCTTCCTTTCTTTTTATTTCTGTGTCCCAATAGTTTATTTTTGCTTTTATTTCTCTTGCCTCAGGAGACATATCTAGAAGGATGTTGCTATTACCAGTGTCAGAGAAAGGTACATGCAAAAGAATGAAATTGAACCATTTTCCCAGACCATACACAAAAATAAACTCAAAATGGATTAAGGACCTAAATGTGAAACCTGAAACCATAGAAATCATAGAAGAGGGCACAGGCAGTAATTTCTCTGACATGGTTTTATTTTAAAACAAATATTTTTTCTTTTCCAATTGTTCTGTGCTTTTTTTACTGTTTATTATCTGTTGACTATATCAAACATCTTTATTCATTTTAATGTTTTATTTTCAGTTTTGATTCTTTGTGTTTCCTTATTGTGGCTTTGATCTGTTACAATTTTTTTTTTTTCTGATTCTTTTCTGAATAATACTAGCTCACTTTTTAGGTCATTATGCTATCTCTTATCTTTGCCAACGATATTAGGTACAAGTTAGCAAAGGAGACTTTCTCTCTCTTTCTCTCTCTCTTGGTTTTATATCACCTAACATTCTGTACCCAAAACAGGGTCTTTACAAGGTTTTCCTCCCCTACTTGTCTCATGGTCTTCCTTCACTTTTAAATCTGAGAGCAACAAAGGATCTTTGGTTAGACCTTCACAGGGCTTTGACATTGTTACTTTTATGAAGAATCCCATTTGTATATAAATTTCTCCAGTTTGGCAGATAAAGATTTATGCTTTGGGGCCTTACTTTTTCCTTAAGAAAACCCATGGTCGGTCATTCATTCATTCATGTTTTTAGTGACTTTCAAGAGGAGTAAATATGGTTTCATTCTTCCATTTTGAATCAAAAATAAATATAATTTCTCTTGAACTTAAAAGAATAAATTTGTCATTTTAATGAAATTAAAATTAAAATTAAATTTAAAAACAGTATTTGTCTTAGAATAATAAGTTTAATATTGAATTGTAATTAGGTAGTCTGTATTCTCTAAGTAGCTGAATTTCAGGTTATCTTGTTACCTGCTTCACATGAAATTTATGAGCTGAAATGTAGCTGTCTTGCAACATTACTAATTAACAGGATACTGATTAAGAGACAGATACTCACTTTTAGATGTGTTTGAAAACTGATATCTAGAAGGAAAATCCCTCATGATAACCAAGAACTTGTAACTGCAAACTCTAAAGTAGTGGCAAAATGTATTTTCTTGCTTTGTATTTTGTTATAATCTAATCTCCTAGGCAGAATGGTTTTATTTTAAAAAGTAATCCATATCCTTTCCTTCTTCCTCCTGCTTTCTCCTCACTGAATTCCATTTTCTTTTTGTTTGCTTTCAAAACCTATTTGTAAAAACAAATATTTCAAAAGGTGTTGAGATTTTTTTTTACTTGTAATTCATGTTTCATATTGAGAATTTGAAAATATCAAATGTAGGCCAGTATTCAAAAATACTAAATAAAAATTATTTTGGATGTGTGGTATAACTTTCATATAAATAAGTACCATAAACAGGCTGGATTGTTTTGGCTAATTAAATTTTCTAGTCGAATGAAAGTTTAAATAAAAAATCTTTCAGGGTGCTGGGGTGGTTCAGTCAGTTAAGCTTAGGTCAGACTTTGGCTCAGGTCATGATCTCATGGTTTGTGGGTTTGGGCCCCACGTCAGACTCTGTGCTGACAGCTCAGAGCCTACAGCCTGCTTCTGATTCTGTCTCTCTCTCTCTCTCTCTGCCCCTCTGTCATTCTCGCATGCTCTCACTCTTGCAGTCTCTCACTCTCAAAAATAAATATGAAAAAAAATTGATTTATTTTTGAGAGATTTATTTATGAGTGAGCATATGCAAGTGAGGGAGAGGCAGAGAAAGAAGAATCCCAAGCAGGCTCCATGTAATCTGCAAAGAGCTCAACAATAGGGCTCCATCTCACAAACCGTGAGTTCATGACCTGAACCGAAATCAAGAGTTGGACCTTTAACCGACTGAACCACCAAGGTGCCCCACCTTAAACACTTGTATTAATGAAAGTGTTAGCCAAGTTGTGAAGAAGTAGGCACTCCTAAATATTGCCGATGAGAATACACATTTGTAGAACCATTTAGGAGTGGTAGTATTCGATAGTTTCTAACAAAATTATGTATGGGTTTATCTCTTGACTCAGTCCTTTACACTGTGTCTTTTGTCTCTAGTTTGTAGACTTAATGTTTCACAGTGTGGGTTAGCACTCTAAAAACAACTTTAAGTTTGTTCTGAGATTGAGCAAATAAACAGATGTACTAAGGGTAATGAAAGCTGGGATTCTTACTGTCAGTGAGGGGACTTAGAGCTATGGAAAGTGGGAAGGCTCAAATAAACCCTGTGTTATAGACCTGCTGGTGGAATTGGAAGAATTGTAGGTCTTAACGTACTTTGATTAAAATACTAAGAGATGTTGAGGTAGGGGTGTGTGTACATGTATGTTTTCTAGCTCTATCTGCAAAGGGGCCTAGAAACCATAACACCCAGTAACTTACCATCCGAGTCTTCCTTTCTAAATATAATTCTCTACCATAAGAATCAGTTCCTTGAAGAAATGGCGGCATCTAGGGCTGGGGTAGGGAAAGAACAGGATGAACCTGGAATATCTCACTGCCAGCAAGTTCAAAACATATTGGGAACATGTCAGGTGGACAAAGGAGCCAGTGTAGTGGATCTCTTGCTGGTAAAATCAAAGACCATCAAAAGAAATAAACTCATTATAACTCATAGAATAAAATAGCCTATGAGTTGATACAGATGTGAATGAATGAATGGGTAAATGGAGGAAAAGAAAACTGTCTTACAATAAAATACAACTAGTAGTAAATATAGATACAGTGTATTATGAAATGAGAAAAATCCCCATTTGACAACCACCACTGTAATAATCTCCTAGGCAAGAATCATGAATAGATGCTAGTCAGTTTGTTAAAGTTTGATAAGTGAACAATATATTTATGTGGAAATTTTTATAAGATACTTATTAATTATAAAGGGAAAAAATAGTAACTTTGCAGGGGAAAATGTGGCAGACACTATTTTAACCAAGTTAACAATACTAGTTATGGGGCAAATAGATGTCACGTGCATTTTCACATGACATATTGTGGAAAGAATATCACTTCTTAGCTGTTAAAATGCAGTCTAAACAATCAGAAAGAAACATTGAAGTCAAATTGAAAGACATATGGCAATATAAATAGCCTGTGTTCTGCAAAAGTGCCAAGGTCTTGAAAGACAGACTGAGGAAATATTTCAGATTAAAGAGGATGCAGTTGAATGCAACATCGAATCCTGAATTGGATCCTGCAGCCAGGGAAAAAAGATTTTTTTTCCCCTATAAAATAAATTAGTGGGATAATTGAGAAACTTGAATAAAGTTTGTAAAATAGATAATAGTGCTATATCCTTATTTTCTGATTTTCATAATTGTATTTGTCCTTGTTTTTAAGAAAGTATTTAGGGGTAAAACAACTTTATAACCTCTATCGTAGTTTAAAGAATTCAGAAAAAAAATTGTGTGTATGTGTTTATTTAGGGAAGGCAAACATGGTAAAATGTTAACAGTTGGGGGTTTGGTTGAAGATACATGGAAAATTTTGTACTACTTATTGAAAATTTTCTGTAAGTTTGAAATCTAAAATAATAAGAGGATGACTTTATAAGAATATAAAGTTAATTTTATATTATTATTCTCATATAAGTTGTTAGCAGTAAACCAGGGTGTTTAAAAAACCGACTTAAGTACTATCGATAGATGAAAAAAGATTTTATTCAAAAAGTTGAAAGTGCAGTATAGTATAGTTTTCAATGTTATGTTTTTGGCATCATTGAAGTTTAAGTGTATTCTTATGCACATTTTTCTGAAAAACTCTTTTTGGTCTGGAGTAAGTTGGAGGAATAGAGATTATTATAAATTGAATCCCTTCCTCTACTAACTCCTTTTTTCATCTCGAGCTCTTTCTGGTTGATAACTTAGAAGAAATGCTTTTCAGTAAGTATTTTTGGAAAGGAAAACAGGGACTTGCTTCCTCTTTTTACTTATAGTGAACTGTAGATTTCCATCTTCTTAATGGATACTGTGAAGCAGCATTACTTGTCTTGGTCTTAATGCTGACTTGTTCAGAACTCAACTTAATTTGAAAGTCTTTGACTAGAGTAAGGATTATTCTTGGAATCAATGCTTTGCTTTGCTTTGCTGATTGTCATTTTCTTCCTCTTCAGTACTGGAAGTTTGGAAAAATATTTTTTTAATGTTTTTTTTTTTTTTTTTTTGAGAGCACAAGCGGGAGAGGGGCAGAGAGAGAGAGAGGGACAGAGGATCTGAAGCGGGCTCTGCACTGACAGCACTGTCTGATGTGGGGCTTGAACTCAAGAACTGTGAGATCATGACTTGAGCCAAAGTCAGACACTTACCTGACTGAGTCATCCATGTGCCCCTGGAAAAGCATTTCTAACTAAACTTTGGTAAATTCAGTGTTTTAGTGCAGCAAGTACATATAGGTGCATTGCAAGACGTATGTGATATCAAGTTCAATATTTTTAAAAGAGTAAACCTTAATAATGGTATTCTTATATTCATTATATTCTTATGGTGGTATAATATAATGCCAGGATTCTGAGACACGATATTGTAATCAGTAATAAAAATTTAAAACTTTTTAATGACAATTATTATTGTAAACAAAGTTACTATATAAATGAGAAATTTGGGAAGGTATTTGTAAAATATAGTTAATATATCTGTACAAGGAGCTTTTACTTAGATAAGTAAAAAGCACATCACAGAATACAAAAATGATCAAAAGATAGATTGGAGAAAGCAAATCTCAAATAACAACAAATACAAGAAAAAGATGTCTAATCACTACTAGTTAGGAAAATCCATATTAAAGAAATGAGAGTTTTATTTTATATCTTCATACTAGCAAAACAGTTGTAATATTTATATGAAAAAATTATTAAGTTATTTAAAAGGATACTTTAGTATACCATTTGACTTAGAGGTATATCCACAAGGTGTGGTTGAATGAGTGAAATAAAGAGTATTGATAGAGTCTCAGTTTTATAAAATGGCTAACAAAATCACTTCTGTGTGTGTGTATGTGTGTGTGTGTGTGTGTGTGTGAGATTATGGTTATGCGATCTTGTACAAAAATATAGAATGAAAAATACTAAATCAGAAACATTGGTTAAGGGGCTTATGTTGGTGCAAGGAAAAGTAGGGAGGTAAGCATAAAACATTATATTCCACATATATACATTTATATAAAGTTAATATATTTGTGTATTTATATTGTAAGGAGTTTTTTAAACATTAAATACTGATAAGAGATGTATTTTCAAAAGGTGAGGAAAGGAACCATTAGGAACATGTAGTGTGAAGTATGTTCCACAGATAGGGAAAATAACAAAATTCCTAAGGAGGAAAGTAGCTGGGTGCTAGAAAGATACATGTGCGCACATATGTACATACACACACATCAGTGAAGTTTAATGGTTGTAGAGGGGAGTGAAGGGAAATAACTTTAGATAGAGAATTTGAGGCCAGGAATTAACTTTGTTTGCTTAGTGAATTTGGGTATTACTTTTAGTGCAGTGAAAAGTTCTGAATTTCTACTTACATAATTTGATTTATGTTTCAAAAATATCACTTGAGCAGGTATGTGGCACATATATTGTAGAGTACAATAGTTGAAGCAGGAAATTCAGTATATATGCGAGGTGATATAACTTGGCCCAGGGTGGTAGTGGTGTGAATAGATTTGAGATGTGTCTTAGAGGTGGAGTTGCCACAATTTGCTGATGGATTGGATAGTGCAGATTATTGGAATAAGAGGGATCAAGGATAACCCTTACATGTTTTTTGGTTTTGTGTGAATGGGAGGTGGTGCCATGTGCTGAAAAGGAGAAGAATGTGGAAAGAGCATATTAGTTTTTAAAATCATTGAACTGGATGCAGTCACTTGGCAAGGACTGTGAGGGTAAAGAGGAGAAGGGAGCCCAAGTCTGAAGCTTACAGGCAGTCTGATAAATAGAGGCTTGAGGCAAAGTTAGGAGCAGAGAGTGGATTTGAGAGAGAGAAGGTGGGAAATAGTTGACTTGGAGAATGGGCTAATGAGAGACAAATAAACCAAGTAATGATGGTTAGGCAGTGTTGAGTGTCAGTTGAGATATGGTCATGAGTTTAGAAACACCAGAGGATGTGTGTGTGTGTGTGTCTTGCCTGTGTGTTCCCAGTAGTTGTCAGCTACTTGGATAAAGATGTAGGGATAATTGGTATATGTATGGGGGTTAGTTCCTGGTTGGGGCTGTGCCAAGCAAGTATGTTCATGAGAGAAGGGTAAAGTAAGTGTGTTTTTAAGGGAGTGAAAGTAGTGATGGACCATGAAATCTAGAGAGGGAAGAAAGGACATGAGAATAGACGTAACAAAGTGGTGAGGTGAATGGATTAGAGGACTGGATAAAGGTTAAAGAATTTCTGGAGAAATGACACAAAATAGAAGAGCTAGATAGGCAAAATGGAATACATGAAGTTGAGATTTTAGAGGTGATTATTGGTGATGGCAGAGGTAAAGGTATAGCAGTAGGAGTGGGTTCTTGACATGTGGTAGAAGTGGATCGTTTGGAGTTGGGAGATGTTTTTGCAGTGATTTTTTTACACAGATACTGAAGTCACCAGAGATAAAAGTAGGGTTAGAAAGAGAAGTATCAGATGATAGTTATCAGTGCCTAAGGGGGTCATCTGGTGCCCATTACAAGGAGAATTATTTGGTAGTATAAATTTCATGGTGTCAACTTCAAAGTATCTGAAGTTTTTGAAGGAGAAGGAAGGAGAAATAATTTGTAAGACAGAGAAGGGAACAAAAAGGATATATCTTTCAGGCTCTTGGACATATCAGATATAATATTTTAAAAAACAAAAATTGGTCTCTATTTGAGAGGACTTAAGGTGAGTGGTTCCAGGTAGAAACTGGAAGAAATATTCAAAGAAGAATTTGAGGACATTGGGGATTTTTAAACTGGATGATAAGGGACCAGCGATCAGCTGTGTCCACTGGTTCTTTGCCTTCTGCAGCAGACTGGCAGCTAAGGATAAATAAAGGCACATCTCCTCAGGAGACTGCACTGTTGGGAGATAGAAGTTAAATGTAGGACTGTAGTCTTGTGGCACATGGGGGAGTAGAGTCTCATGTGGAGTGTGAGGCTAGGAACCTTTTTCATCTTGGAATCTGACTCAGTGTTAAAAGAGGACTTATCTTTAGGTAGCCTGCATTCTGGTACTGCTAATGCTTTTACTAAAAATACACCTTTTTTTCTTTGATTGTCTAGGTCACTTTTACAAAGAGAAAGTTTGGATTAATGAAGAAAGCCTATGAACTTAGTGTGCTCTGTGACTGTGAAATAGCACTCATCATTTTCAACAGCTCTAACAAACTGTTTCAGTATGCCAGCACTGACATGGACAAAGTTCTTCTCAAGTATACAGAATATAACGAACCTCACGAAAGCAGAACCAACTCGGATATTGTTGAGGTAACACATATCTCTAGTATGCCTGAATCACAGAGTTAGAATGAAATCTTCCATTTAATAACCTTACCTGTCAGATTACTTTTCACATCCAAATTATAAATCAGTTTATATATATAATTTATTTATTTTTCTCTGATTCATTTCTTGGGATGATGTGATTATTGCTATACTTATGTATGATATATATATTTTTCCCTCTGAATCATTTCTTAGAGGATCTAATTATTGCTGTGTAATGACCCACTTATGCCATACACATATCCTATTTATTGAGACAAAATAAGCTAGGCTGTTGTATTATATACAGCAGTAGAACATTTTATCTGTGATTACTTGTGTGAGTTTTAAAGTTAATATTATGAACTATATCACTTGGGATAGTATGAAGTTACAGTTTTAATATGTCTTAATCATTTCATTATGTCAGTGACTACCCACAGCTTTAAACACTAATGAAGTGGAAGAAAATGATGTAAATGATATTTGTTTTGTCAGTAGTGCTTTAGTTGTGGGGGGAAGATGGCTTAATTTCTTTTCTCCTTATCCACTGTCCTTCAGTATCTCTCATAATTCTGCTGACCTAATTAAAATGAAAACAAAAAAAACTTTTGGAATTATTTCCATCTTATTCAGAAATAGTGTTTTTAAAACAAAACCTTCAAAAGGAGAATTAGTATGCTTTCCCCTTTTATTCTTTGCTGCTGCAACATCTTTTTATAAAAGTTAAAAGTTAACTTTCCGTATATATTTTTAATGACATTCTAAATTAGCTTTATACTTTTGTCATTTTTGTTACACTTAGAGATTTTGTTTCATTTTTACTCAGAAGGGAATCTTTTTCCCTACTACTTAAAAAGATGCATACTTTGGCTTACTCTTGTAATATTAGAATTCCAGTAAATTAGGGATTTCCTTGGTGAAAATACTGAAACCACGTGAAATGATGCAAAACTAACTATAAAAGAAGAAATAAAGTCCTAATCTAGATTTTATTTGACTAATTAAGATAAAGATACCTTATTTTGTAGGAATCTAGTTTACTTGCCTCTACAGATTAAATGCATTCTACATTTCACCTATATCGTATTTCTCTACTGTAACCATTCTTTTTGGGGCAGTAATTGATTTAGTTTGTTACTGCAAAAAAAAAAATTCTACTTCTAATTAAAAAAAAAAACACTTCTTTACTTTTTAGCAGTTAGTTAATTGTTTGCAGTGAGAAGTAAAAACATCATGTAGTCACAGCTACAACCCATCTTTGTGCTTGTTGCCCACAGTTTTATTTAAATGGCTCACTGCTGTCAACATCCCCTGAAACGTGTATGATGCTTTTGATTTTGCTTTTGTTGATCATTTCAGTTAAACTCCATGATAACATCTTAGCCAAACCAATTATGTTTATATCAGTTGTAAGTTACTTTATATTATTTGTCATTTGTGGTATATCTAATCACTCATGTGCAATACAAGTCAGTAGACTCTTTCCCTATTATATATCATAATGCATTTTGAATTGTAATTTTATACTTTAGAGGATCCTTATTTGGGTAATCTTATCAGAGACTTCATAACTGGATTTCCTTGAAATGGAGAGTATCCCTGGTATGTTTGATTTAAAACAACATCTTATTTTAAAAATCTCCATATGTTATCAAAATCTCCACTGCCTAATTCAAAGAAATAGAGTTGACTTTTATAATGCCAACAGATAGATATGCAAGCTAGTTTCACCGTAGAAGGCAGCCATCCCCTTGACCCTAACTACTCTGCTCTTTCATTGCAGCAGTTGTTGGTCTTGGCCCCTGGAAGTTGAGGGTGCTCCACACAGCCTAAAGCTTCCTTCCTTAGAGAATATGAAGAATATAGTCTGATCTAATCCTCACAGTACTTTCAGACTACCTCAGTCTTCACCTCTGTTGTGGTCAGCAGTCAAAGTGTAAGAGAGTAAATCCCAAACATTTTTTTTAGCAGCCTCTATTACAGTTTACTCAGTACAAAGGAAAACTTTTGCAGGTCAATTATCAATTGGGATTTTGATGTTTTCTTTTTAACTGAATTTCTTAGATATAAGTGAACATGAATATTACCAGTAGTTCTTTATGAAGTTCAGAATTCTGTAAATACAATGGTTAGATGACACATTGGCTTATTATAAGCTATTAATTTGTTGGTAGGATAAATTATAAAGCTTAATTTACCTTGCATGTTAAGTTTACTGAATTAACCTTCATTATAAGACAGTGGTGGTTACCCTAGATATTCTTGCTTTCACACAAAAGGGTAGTGCAACTACATCCTTTTTAGAAGTATATACACATCTGAGTTCCTTTTATCTGTGGTGGTAACAGCTTATACGAATGTAGCTACAAAATTGTAAACAAACTAAGTTTACAGGACCAGAGTAATGACAAATACATAAAGAGTTTCCTATGGGTTAGACTTACAAATATCTCATTTAAAGATATTTATAGAATACCATTATAAGTATTTTTTAGACATTTCTAATTCAGGCCCAAGACTATTCTTTCTACCCATTGTTTTGTAAGCCACTTAGACACACTTGTACCAACTGAAGATTTTATATCTGTAAACGTCAGGCAAGTTGGTGTGATGTTCTGGATGTGTATAAAAGGTGTCTCTTGTGACTTCATCAGCAGTAAGTGGAGACATAAACAGCTATAAGCAATTCACATTAGAGTGTTTCCTAATGCAATTGGTCCATAGTGAGACTAACTGAAGACTTCGAGAATAACCTTTATAAGCCCTCTAACCTGAATTTACTGTTTCCTGTTGCATATAAGTTAGTCCTTAAGATCAGTAGGATTTTACGTTCCCCCATATTTCTAAACACTGCATCTGCAAGAATACACATGTATTATGCCTTTGGAATTAGATCTATTATGTTTTCTGGGAGCACAATGGAATAAATATATTAACAATAGTTGGTATTTGAATATTGTGATGACAAACAGATAGGAAGACATGGGGCTCAGATTTATCTACCTTTTGATTTTAACTACAGTTACCAGAAACCTATCTATAGAATGGTGTTCTGTCTTTGCTGTCCCTTGTTTCATATTATCTGTATCTTAAAACTAGTTTTTTAAAAAAATTTTAATCAATTTTAACAAGTACAGTTGATAAAAAACAATTTCTATGTAGCTTTTTTAAAAATATCAAAAGCATATTTTAAATTGTATTTAGGCCTTTTAAAGTCTCCAGGGTCCTGTAGAATGTGTATATCTCCTACATTGAGAAAGCTCAATAAATGAAAGTAGAAACTTAGACATTAGTAAATTAGGAGATTGTCATAAAGAAATATTACAAGACTTTATAACTGGACTTCTTTGAAATGGAGAGTATTGTTGCTGCGTTAATGGCATCTTATTTGAAAATGCTTATTATACACTGCTTTTTAGGAATATATTCCTTACAAAAAATGAGTTTCACTACTTTATTTCCTAGATTTCAGTAGGAGACATTCTGTACAAACGTTATCAGAGATCTGTATTGTATCTTTCCATATTATTAAGCATTGATTTAAAATGCTTATATGTGGCCCAGTTTTGTTTGGGCCTACAAAAAGTAGTAATTTAATTGAAATGTACAGAGACACTGTTATAACCCCCATATTTTCTTTTTACTAAATTAAGTTTTTAGTCATCTGTCAACTGTTGTATGCAGTTTTTTAAGAACATTGGATTTATCTTAAATATTAGAAACTAGTCATGAAAATCACCAGTTAGTTACCATTATTTCACACACATCTGTGTGTGTGTGTGTTTGTGTGTGTGTGTACATTATGTTTATACTAAATAAAAGCCTAGGACCAATAGAAGGGTTCTGCATCAGAATAAAAATTATGCTAAAGCTGTGAAGTGGGGATTTCAGCAGCTGCTACACAATAGATGCCTGAGATTACTTTTGTATCCGTTTTTTTCTCTCACTTTACAAAAATGTTTGAAATCCTAAATATTCTGGCATGTAATATATAAAAATAGTTATGAGTTGGTGGTATCGGAGAATATTCAGTACATAGCTTATGTGATAATTCAGATCATTGTGCTGTCATTTAAGGATGTAAGAGACCATGGCCATTTATCTCTCTAGTTAATATCTTATAAACTGTACTCAGATAGAGGCATTTTCCTCATGACGGGAATACTGTGGTACTAAAGAAAAATAAAAATCCACTTACATTATCTCATTTATCCTCATATCTAGGGCAAGCTTTTTCAGAAGTGGAAATTGAGACTCCATTAAATGACTTGCCCAGAGTCATGTAGGTTTAGTGGCAGAACTGGGATTAGAACCTCAGTCTTTGACATTATGACCTCCCACTCCTCCCCAGTGTACTGAACCCATTGGAGCTCTGGAACATTTCACCATAAATGGATACGATTTTCTATATAAATCAGTTATGTTCAACCTGTAGCAAATGTGAATAAGTTTTCCTCAATAATAAACAAAATTAGTGAGATTAATTGCAGTAAGATTAAGTGATGACACTTATCAAGTTGCTAATATAACCTGATACTCTTCCAAGGGCTTTTATTTATTTTATCTGATTGAGATCTCTTATTGTCCCTGTTTCACAGATGAGGAATTTGAGGCACAGTGGTAAATGAAGTAAGATGACAATAATTTGGATTCTAAAGAATGAGAAAATCTGCTTTTTTCTGGTCTCAATAATCCCTGCCTGCTTCAGATTGCAAAGGAATTTAGAAGTCGTTAATATCTTAGAGGACGATAGGGAACACAAGATGAATCTATCGATTGTTAAATAAAAAGAGCTGGTAGTAAAAGTCAGGCAGAACAGGAACCCATTATTTAGAATAGAATCAGTGGCTCTCGGGGTGTGGTACCCTGACCAGCAGAAGCAGTAGCATCACCAGAGCACTTGTTAGAAATCTGAGTTCTTGGGCCCCATTTCACACCTACCGAATCAGAAACTTTGGAGAAGAGGCCTAGGCAATATTGTATTGATTTCGATTAACTTGTCCTAAGTTGAGTGAGACTAAAATCTTCAAGTTAACATAGAGTCTCTTGGCAGTAAAAATTTTTATTCCCAAGAATATCCTCTGAAAGAATTTCAAGCAGTGAGCAAGCACAAACTGTAACTTTTAAGACCTTCTAAAAAGCAGTTCAAAACAACACACTGATTTTGGTGTGAATTGCAAACTAAGGAACACATTTCTAATGGCTTACCTTTCAATGCAATCCTACATGGTTCTACATATGTGCTTCTTTGAATGTGTTTAGGGGGTTGGTGGTGATGTGTGGGCGATGGATTACAGTTCCTCAGTTGAACAAAACAGAAAGATAAATGAATTTTGTCTCCTGAGATCATCTAGGGCTGACCTTCTAGAACTGGAGGCACGATTATGCTTAGGGTTTCTGACAGTATTATAATATTCTCATAGAACCTTATTGAGCCAATCAGGTTTTTTTCTCCCCATGTTACCCATGAGGAATGGAACAGACAGGGGGTGTTTAAGAGGCTTGCCTCATGTTTTACAGGGCTGCAGTGGAGCGGCAGGGAAAGGGAAAAAAATAATGAGACATCTGAAGACAAGACAAAGCTTCCCTCCGCCTCCAGCCCCCTGCCCTGCTCTTTTATTCCTAACAGAGCCTGAAGCAGCAGGATGGTGATTCACAGGGTGAGGCATGCAATCCTCATGGCCCTCCTCCTCTCCTCACATGTCCTGCCCCATCACCTCACACTGCAGTCACCATAGCTCTTGAAGTTTCAGTTTTACTATGTTTATTTTTAATGTGTATTTGAATATTATTATTTATCATATAGTTACTGGTTTTCATTACGTGCTTTTTAAGGAATTGTGCATCTCTGCGTGTGATTTTTATTTTCTTGCGGTCAGATTTTTGTCCATCAGAGACTGAAGTTGTTGATACATAAATGGGAGTTCATGGGGGAAAGGAGTGATATATATCACTTTATAATATAGCTTACATTTCTGTAATGCATTTCTTGTGTTTATTGATGAATACCTGTATATCCTTTTTATGTGTCTCTGTGTCCGAGATTGCGTGTTTTAGTAGTTGCAATCAGATAAGTTGTTCTTTCTCATCTGGAAGTTCTTTGCTACATTAGCCGTAATTTTGGCCAGTGAGAAAAAGGGGAGGGAGGAGGGTACAGAGGATTGGAGGAGTGGTCACAGAAAGCTTCCTCTACAGGTGAAACCATTGTCTTAGTCCTTTAAAGGACAGGGGTGGAGAGGGAAAGGGGGGTAGAAGAAAGGTATTCTGGCTCAGAGGTGCAATTTACGTGGAAATTAGGAAATGAAACCTAGCACACTTATTTTATGGAGTTAAAATCAACTAAGTGTAGCTGTATTAGTATGGCACGAATAGTGCAAATAGCTATGACCTGGGAAGTAAGCCAGATCCTGAAGGCTTGGATAGCTATTGAAAGAGCTTTCTAGGTTTTACTGACTATCTTGCACTTCCCAAGCAATACATTGTATTCAACTTGCACTGTAATTTTTTTGAAAGGGGTTGAAAGAAGGGAGGAGGAAAAGGGTAAAAATATTGGATATAATGCATTATTTTTACGCTTTTAATTTATTATACGGATATTTATACCATGTACAAGGTGTCGTGTTAGACATTGGGAATAACTGACCTTATTTCTGCCGTTTTCCTAAAAAGATGACGTGTTGGCTATTTTATCCTCTTCCTACAGAAGTTCCTTTGTTGGATATATTTCAATGTAGATTCAAGACACTTAGAATCCCAAGGTTTTGATGTTTCCCACCACATAGTAATCATTTAGTATATAAATGTTATATTAATTGCTTTTAGAGCTAGAAGCGTATTTAGTGCAAAAGATGCAGGGTACTTGCCATGTTTAAGAATGTTCTGTGTGTGCCTTTGTGAAGTGAGATATATATGTAGCATAAGTGATATTTTTCTTAAAAAGAGGTAGCAAATGCAAGTGTGCAGTGTTCTTAAACTAGGTCATTCAAACATGTAATTCCTTAAAATTGAGACAACTGTATAGTTTTCATTTTTATTTTGAAATCATTTTTGTAGCTCAGTTTTGAGAGAAACTCTAAGGATCTAAAGTCTCAAGAAAGAGAGGTATCCTGTTAGCACAGATTGGTCATAACCCTACTTTTGAATTTACAGTTACAGTCAGTGCTTGACCTGCAAACCATTCCAGATGCTAGTGTGAACCTCTTATATTTTGGAAAAGTAAACATACCTTATATGTAGGTTTTGTTTGGTAGGTTGATTTGTGAACCGATTCAGTTTTTGATATGTGTTTTGATACTCGTGTTATCCTAAGGATATCCTATGAAGAATATCATGTGTGCAAGCACATTGATATATGATTATATTTCTTTATTCAAAGAATATTTCCTATAAGTTCTTACTTTAATTGATTAGCAGTGAAAGATCAGAAAATAAACTTTTAAGATTGGTTTTTAAATATTAGGAATTTTTAGGGGCGCCTGGGTGGCTTAGTTGGTTAAGCGTCCGACTTTCTCTTAGGTCATGATCTTGCGGTTTGTGGGTTCGAGCCCCGCGTCGGGCTCTCTGCTGACTGCCAGCTCAGAGCCTGGAGCCTGTTTCATTCCGTGACTCCCTCTCTCTCTGACCCTCCCCTGCTCATACTCTCTCTCCTAGAAATAAATAAAACATTAAAAAAATATTTTTTAAATATTAGGGATTTTTGAAACTTGGTAGTAAACAAGCTACACATTTGAGACTTAACAGAATAAAGCATAGTTTGAATTCATAGTGGAATTTACCTCTTACTTTTTTTTAATTAAACAAAATTTTTTTAATGTGTATTTTTGAGAGAGTGAGACAGAGTATGAGCAGGGGAAGGGCAGAGAGAGAGAGAGGGAAATACAGAATCCGAAGCAAGCTCCAGGCTCTGAACTGTCAGCACAGAACCAGACGCGGGGCTTGAACTCATGAACCGTGAGGTCATGACCTGAGCATAAGTCAGATGCTTAACTGACTGAGCCACCCACATGCTCCTGGAATATACCTGTTGTAATTCAGTGGAGAATATTTTCTGTCATGCTTTGTTTTTATAGAAATGTTCTTTTCTTATAACTGGTTTGTTATTTTGTGGTAATTTCTGGACTTGAGTTGTTATTTCCAAAATCTGTCTTGTAAACCTCAGAAATATTTATGTTCTGCAAAAAAACTCAGAAGTAGCAACTAGTATTTGTACAGGATTAAAAAAATTTTTTTTTAATGTTTTATTTATTTTTGAGAGAGAGAGCGTGAGCAGGGGAGGGTCAGAGAGAGAGGGGGACACAGAATCCAAACAGGCTCCAGGCTTTGAGCTGCCAGCACAGAGCCCGACTGGGGGCTCGAACCCACGGATGGTGAGATCATGACCTGAGCCGAAGCCGGATGCTCAACCGATTGAGCTACACAGGCGCCCCTGTACAGGATTTTTAAAAACCAGCTTGCTTTTTTATGCAACCAGTATTCATATAGGATTGTTCCATAATATGATATAATTTAAATATTTTAGTGCTGTTTTCCATAATTGTATAGTTGCATTAAGTTTTTAAAAATCGTTCTGTAACTGGGAGTAAAAAATCTATCAGTTATTGTTTTGTAAGACAGTAGAAAATAAGCATTTAGGTGGGGATTTAGGCATTAGGGATTTATAACATCTTGTGAAAGATGTTATAATTCTCAAATTCTGTTATTTGATATTTCACTTACTATAGTTCAAAATAAGTTTCTATAGTATTATAATTAGCATTTCTTGGCTATACTAATCAGTTATTTTATTGAATGTTTATGGTACCTGTTTAATAGGGAAGGAGACTAGTATTAAAGTTCTAAACCTTGTAGAGTTAAAGGATCAATTAAAATAATGTATGTGTTAGCATTTTGCAAACTGTTTTATATTAGGTGGTTTCTGATTGCAAGCAACAAAAGACGTGATTGAGACTCCTCTTTAAAATAGGGGTACTTGTTATATATCACATAACAACAAAAGTCCAGCAGTGTGGTAGAGATGAGGCTGTGCTCTCTTGAAGTGGGCTCCCTCAAGCCTTCAGCTTTGTCCTGATGCTGACTTCATCATGTTGACAGTGGCAGCTTCTGCCCTTACATCTGCACATAGCATCATCGATGGCAGCATTATCCAGTAGAGCTTTTTGTGGTGATGGAAATGTTCTATATCCATGCCGTCCAGTAGCTGTTGAGCATTTGAAGTATAACTAATATAACTGAGGAACTGTATTTTTAACTTTAATTAAGTAACCACATGTGGCTAGTGGCTACCATATATAGAGGCACCAATATAAAGCATTAGAGATCAGTTGTTTCTTAGAGTTGCCAACAAATGTTCTAAAGTTAATTCCATTATACAGGTGTAGATGACACGCCTCCAAACTCCTCACTGAAGTACACCAATCATGGTGGGGAGGAAGTGGAGAGTGCTTGCTGGCTTGTGCTAGCCTGATGCTCCACCTCTAAGACGTACTCTAAAGCTGCAGTAATCCAGGAAGTTGCACTTGAACAGGGACAGACATGTAGCTCAGTGGAATGGAACACCGAGCTCAGAAACGGACCGTATCCTTATGGATAATTGATGTTTGACAAAAGTGCTCAGGGAAATCAATGTGAAAAGGAAACTTTTTAACAAAAGACAGTGCTAGAAAAACTGGGTATACATACCAAAAAAATAAGCCTCAGTGTTTACTATACATTATACACATTTTTGTAGAATAATTTGTATATGTGAGTTATAAAGGTGAGGAACAGACAGATCGGGTGTAGTTGATAGAGTTTCTTGAATACCAGTCTGTGGCATTTGACATTTGCCTCATGGACATTGGGCAACCCTTGGTGGTGTTCAGAAGTTTGGGTACTCAGACAGTTATTACAAGAATACTAATCTGGCAGCAGATTTATCAGCATTTTAAAAGATGTTTATAGCTTTTAAAAATAGACTGAGATCCCATCTTTTAATTATGATAAGTCTTTAGTAATGTTGAGATTTTATGAAGAGGAATGCTATCCCACTTGGTTTGAATGGGGAAGGGTGATTAAAGTGGAGGTTAAGTCTTTGTTCTAAAGATGATAATATATTGACATGTCATACTTTTTCTCAAGTGATCTGTAAGAAATTTAAGAGCACATCATATGTAAAGAATGAAATATTTAGAATTTAATCATAACGTGAATGTGCTCAAGTATTTTTTTATAAATCTTTATAATATGATCTCCTTTAATGCAACAATTTGAGTATTTCTACTTAAAATCACTTCATTATTATTATGAAAAAAAATGACCAAAATTACTGTGAAAAGGAGTTTATGTGTTATAAGAAGGTTTGGAAACCCTGATCTAGTTCTGTACTTTATTTAAATGCTAAGAAAGCGGGAGTCAGACAAAGCAAAAGGCTTATCCAAGGTCTTAAGAGTATGCAGTGACAAAACCACAACTTAAATAATGTTTTCTTGAAGACCGTGGATCTACCTCTGAAGACTGTGGAACTTCTGAGGCTAGTCTTTGCTAAAGATCATTACTATTCTTCCCAGTGGATTCCCAAAGATACAGCACACAGCTTAATAATGACCTATAAAATTAAACTACAAGCAGTGTTGCTTACTTCAGTGGTAACTAATTTATGATATTCTTAAAACATCGTTAGATGTTACCCAGAGCTATAGGGACAAAAAACAGAGTATGTTTACATGGAAATAAAGTTCAGGAATGAAGGGGATGTAATTCTCTTCACTTTGTAACACTGGAAATAATGCCTTTATCTCTGTATTGCCTCATCTTCAACATTGATTCCTAGCATGTAGTATTTCCAACCTTTACAGAAGTAAACAGACTTAAAAAAGTACAGGTGCTTCTGCAGTAATTAGCTGTTTATGTGTTCCTGGAAAGCCTCACAAACTCTAAAACCTGTGCAATTTTGTGTTCTAAGCAACACAAACTAAAAAATAACCAGCAATTTAAAAGAGAGTTGGAACTGCTCAGTGAGGTAACTTAGTGTGTAGTTAGTGGCTATCACAGTAGGTATTATAAATGCACAGAATTACTTGAAGAAACACGGGCAACACTTTAATTAGGATGGAGATAGTGGGTCAAAGGACAGTGCCAATGGCAGCGTAGCGATGAGCAGTGGAGGGTGAAGGGTTGCCATTTAAGTGAGCATGGGAAATACTACCACCTGCAGCAGGGCTGGGAGTGCTCCTGGTAAGTCCTCCTTTTCAATTTTCTTATAATGCACATCACACTCCTGCTGTCTGGAGGTCTTTTCCTTTCCTGCTAAACATTATACTTTTGTTCCAACTTTCCTAGTGCCTCTGGCCTAGGAAAAATCCAGTGCACCAGAGTGACTTCTTTATTATTCTGACACCGTTCCCTATTTACCAGTTTCATATCACCTAATTTACATTCCCAAACATATTGTGGTGGAGCAGACCATATTGTTTAATCATAGAAGGGTGTTTTGGTCTTTTTTTTTTTTTTTTTAAGAGAGCATTCATTGCTTATGTTCATCTGAATAAGTGGCTGCTATATATAAAAGAAAATTATTCAGAGAGGGGGAGGTTGTATTATTTTGCTAGTTTCTTTTAGGGTATAAAAGAAAGCTGTTTTCATAGATTCTCTTGGCTTTTATGTCATGTAGTTCTGTTCACTGATTATCATAATATATCTGGATATAGGACTCCATAGGTATGAATTCCAGTGAGATTATTCATAATCACAGTAAAGATTTATAGCATTTTCTGTAACCTGCATAAAGTGCATTCACATTGCCTGGTATCTTTATAAATCTTTTCCTGTGAAATTGAATGTTCCGTGAGGTAACTTAGTGTAGGTAGTGGGTACCACAGTGGGTATTAAGAGAAACCTGCGGGGCGCCTGGGTGGCTTAGTCGGTTAAGCGTCTGACTTTCGCTTGGGTCATGATCTCGCGGTTCGTGGGTTCGAGCCCCGCGTCAGGCTCTGTGCTGACTGCCAGCTCAGAGCCTGGAGCCTGTTTCATTCTGTGACTCCCTCTCTCTCTGACCCTCCCCTGCTCACGCTGTTTCTCTCTCTCTCTCCTAGAAATAAATAAAACATTAAAAATAAAATTAAAAAAAAAAAGAGAAACCTGAGATTAACATTTTTTCTGTTCTTTTTATTGAGATAACAATTTACAGACCATAACATTCACCATTTAAAATTATACATTAGTGGTTTTTAATATAGTCACAAGTTCATACAACTGTGAACACTAATTCCAGAACATTTTCATCGACCCAAAAAGAAACTTGGTACCCAGTAGCAGTCATTTCCCAACTCTCCTCATACTGGCAGCCACTAAGCTTTTTTCTGTTGTCTATGGATTTGCCTATTCTGGGTATTTCATATAAATGGGATTATATAATATGTTCTCTTTTGCGTCTGGCTTCTTCCATTTAGCATAATATTTTCAAGGTTTGTCCATTTTTTAGCATGTATTAGTACTTCATTCCATGGCTGAATAATATTCCATTGTATGGAAATACCACATTTTGTTTATTCAGTCATCAGTTGATGGACATTGGATTGTTTCCACTTTCTGTTATAAAAGTGTAGCTATGAAATTTTTGTGCAAGGTTTTATTTGGGCATGTTTTCATTTCTTTTGGGTATCTCCCTAGGAGTGGAATTTGCCAGGCTATATGATATCTCTGTTCCACATTTTCCTTTTAAAAAAAGGCAAAAACATTATCAAAAAACTTTATGGATATCATTAGAAAATGTTTGGTTCATTTTTTCCTAAAAAGGTTGATTTTCTTATTTCTGTAATGTTGGACCAGGTTATCTGGACCAACCCTTCAGCTGAAGACAATTAAAAAACTAGGTGAATTGTACAAAAACTTCTTTACAGCATCAAAGAACTATTAAGGAACATGCCAACCCAAAATCTAAAAAAGGTAAGAACCTAAAAGGTAAAGACGTATTTAAAGCTCTGGCCACCCTGAGTCGTTTTCCCATCTGGATAAAGCAGTTGAAAACTAAGCTTCAGATTTTGTTGGATCCAAAGGCAAAGGGCAAGTCATTACTTCCAGGTTTCTGAGCCTAACACATTGTCTCCCATATCAAGCTGGAACCTAAGGAAGAAGGAAAAATCCACTGCCTTTTTCCTACTGCAGAAGATTGCAGAGAGGTCTGTTGTACTGAACAGATTGGAGAAAGGAGAATAAGAAAAGAAAGAGAACCTGTTTGTCAGAGGTTGTAAAACAGTACCAGCATTGTGTGGAATCACTGGCCAAAGTCACAAAATGCAAGAAGTCCAAGAAAATTTTTGCCCCAGGTGCCTGGAAGAATCAAATTTATATACTTTTTGAAGAAAGACACCTTAATTCTAGGCATCAAAAATCTCTTTCAGGTAACTTTTCAAAACCATTGAGCATCCATCGTACAAAGATGACCAACCATAAAAGAAAACAAAGCACCATAAGCAAATTGCAGCAAGAAAGAGCAGGAACTGATGTGCCTGGGTGGTTCTGTTAAGTATCCAACTCTTGATTTTGGCTCAGGTTTGTGGGTTCGAGCCTTGCATTAGGCTCTGTGCTGACACCACGAAGCCTGCTTGGGATTCTGTCTGTCTCCCTCTCTGTCTCTGCCCTTCTCCTGCTTGCTCTCTGTCTCTCAAAATAAATAATGATAAACTTAAAAAAAAAAATAGCACTGACACCTAAATACTTCAGATACTGTTGTTATTATACATAGATTATAAATAATTTCACTGTTTTAATAAAGAAGCTTGCAAATATTTGCCAGAAACAGGGAATTATAAAAGCAGTGATATAGCAGATTTGAGTGAAATACTCAGAGCAATAAGAAAAAGCCTCAGTAACCAAAATGAAAAACTTAGGAGACATATTGGAAGTGTATTTGACATAGTTAAAGAATTTGTGAACTGAGAAATGTTATCTGGAAGCTCAGCAGAAAGGGATGAAACAGTGGAAAATAGAAGTTGTTGAGAGGAAAGGAAGATTGGTTAGAAATTTTAACCTAAATTTTTTTGGGCATTCTGGCAGGAGGGGAAGAGAGGAGAGAATGAATATGAATGGAGCAGATACAATATTTGAAGACATAAGGACTGTTTTCCAGCATTGATTTAAGTGACTCAGCAACTCCTATACAAAGTAAAAACAAAACAACAACAACAAAAAACCCAAACATAGGTATAATGAAACTAAAGCAAACAAAAGACAAAGAGAAAAACCTTCGAACAGATTATCTTCAAAGAAGTGCTGACTCTAAGTAGCATCAAATGCAAATCTGTAGTCAGTGCAATGATACCCTAAATGTGTTGAGAAGAAGGTGGAAATTGGATTCCAATATAGAATTCTGTATCCAGAAAAAATATCTTCAAGAATGAAGGCAGAATGCCTGACTTGTGCTTCTGGAGAATGCCCCCTGGCTGGCAGCATGGAGGCCTCTCAATGCCTGGAGTTTCTGTAAAAGATGTGAACCAACAGGAGTTTGTCAGAGCTCTGGCTCCTTTCCTCGAAAAGTCTGGAGAGCTGAAAACCCCTCAGTGGGTGGCCACTGTCAAGCTGGCCAAGCATAAAGAGCCTGCTCCCTGCAATGAGAACTGGTTCCACACACAAGCTGCCTCAACAGCACAGTACCTGCACCTCTGGGGCAGTGCTGAGGTCAGCTTTGTGGCCAACATCTACCAGCAACTTCAGATAAATGGGTTCATGCCCAACCATTTCAGTAGAGCCGCCAAGAGCATGGCCCACATGGTCCTCCAAGCCCTAGAGAGGCTGAAAACAATGGAAAAGGACCAAGGTGGGGGCTGCAAACTGACACCCCAGGATGAGACCTATCTGGACAGAATTGCTAGACAGGTGGGAGCCTCCACCTAGAATCATCAGAATAAAAGCTAGGTTGGGGGTGCCTGGGTGGCTCAGTCGGTTGAGTGTTTGACTTCGGTTCAGGTCATGATCTCACGATTCATGGGTTCGAGCCCCACGTAAGGCTCTGTGCTGACGGCTAGCTCAGAGCCTGGAGCCTGTCTCAGATTCTGTGTCTCCCTCTCTCTCTGCCTCTCCCCTGCTCATGCTGTCTCTCAGAAATAAATAAAACGTTAAAAAAAAAAAAAGCTGGGTTAATAAATTGCCTTGTTCGTTTAAAAAAACAAAACAAAACACCTGTGTATCAGTTTTCAACTAAACCACCTCAGGCATTTGAAAAAACGGGTCCAAACCAAGTCAGACTGCTATGGTAAGAAAGCAGTCTTCAATGGAAGATCAGATGACCTTCATAACATTCATGCGGACAGTGACCCATATCTATTTTATCAGTGAACCTCAGAACATAGTAGGATGCTCTCAATAAATTTTGTTGGATTAAAGGGAAAAGAAGGTAAATTAAGTCATTTGTGCAGTTTAAAAAACACACACACGCAGAGGGATGGTGAAAACCAAGAGGCAAGACTTTTGAAGATGTACTTTCCTGACTTCACAGTGCACTGAGAATCAAGTTTTTCAAAATATTTATGTGTGGAGATTTACAACAGAATTACATTATTTCTGTTGATAAGCTGAAGCTGCTAGGCTGCCCGATATTCAGCTTCTGGGAGTTAAGTGTCCCAAAATTGTTGGTTTTGCTTGGGGTAACAGAAGGAAGTATTACTATTTACTGGGATCTTTGCTATCAAACTTAGGGGTGTCATAGAACTGGATAAGGCTTTAAAATTCAAAGAAGCCGTAGTTTGAACACCACACTTCTTACTGAAGAAGATATGAATAAGATCATGGAGGAACTAGAGAAGGACCCCAAAGGCCTGCCAGCAACTACCTGCAAAAGAATGTGCTCTCTTTCCAAGGTTGAAGTGGTTTCTGATCACAACCCTTTCTGCATTCTCCCTTTTATTTGTTGACTGATTAATGCAGTCTATTGAACCAGCTGAACTAAAACAGTATAGTGGAAAGAACATTGGACTGGATCAGAAGATTTAGATTCTAGTCCCAGTTCTGCTACTTAATAGCCATGTGATGTGATAGGGTTGAAAGGAGAGTACTTGGGTCCCTCCTAAGCTTAATATTATTCCCTGTAAAGGTAAGAGGTGAACTAGATTACAAAGATACCATTTAATTTTTTTTCAGCATCTGTTTTAACACACTTTTTCATGCACATAAAATCTCAGGATCCTATTGTGCTTCAAAAATTTTGACTCCATGGTCAAATTTCCAGAAAAATACAACCTAACAAAATGGAATAATAAAGCTATAGACAACCTGAATAGTGTTGTTGTCAAATTTCCACAGAAGAGCTTCAAATCTAGATGGCTTCATAAGCAAGTACTAACAGATTTTTAAGGAAGAAATAATGCCAATATTTTACAAATTTCTTCCAGAGAATAGAAAAAGAAGAAACTCTATTTCCCCCGTTATATGGAGCTAGCCTAACCTTGATAGCAAAATCAGCAAGTAGAGTTCTAAGAAGAATCAGAGGTCATCCTCACTGAACATAAATGCAAAACTAAACAAAACAGACTACTTCTTTGAATTCATATCTTTTTTTTAGTGGAGAGACTATTCACTTTGATTCATTTTCTCTTTTGCTCAGGCATACATATAGACTCCTTTTGTGGGTGGCCTTGTGACTAAGTTGGCCAATGGAATGTGAGTAGAAGTAATAACATGCTACATCCAGGCCTGATCTGCAAAATACCTCCCACATGATCTTTATATTCTCTCTTCCCCGTTTGCCAGCCAGATGTAGAGAATCCAGATGGGAACTCTCGTGGTTTTGTCGTGGAACCACAAGATACACATGTCTAGGATTTGAATAACCTCATTCAAGTCTCTCTGAGATAAGAAACATTCTCATATGGCTTTATATGAATAAGAAACTTCATTGTATCAGGCCGCTGAGATTTGTGTTTGTTAAAGCATCTCATACTACTTATGCTAACTAATACAGAAATTAAATCCAGCAATATATAGAAAAGACAGTATACATCATGACAGTTGGATTGATCTCAGGAATGCAGAGTTGATTTAACAGAATTATCCCATTATTGTGGACTGGAACTCTTAGTATTATATACATCTGTGCTACAAAAAAAAAAAAATCTTATAAGTCAAGAAAATGCTGGTCAAAATCCCAAGGATTTTTTTTTTTTTTAATTCAGCAGCTGATTCTCAAATGTAGGGAAATTCAAGAGGAAAAGACAGCCTGAAGAATAACAAGGTGAAAGAGTTTACTCTATAATATATTGAAACAAATTTTAAAATTAGAGTAATGAAGATAACTATAACAATGGCACAAATACCAAATGCCAAAAATATCAGTGAGGGGATAAAGAGCTCAGAAACAGAACCATGCACATTCATGACTGTGATCACTAATCGTAGGGGAAAGAGCAAAATCTTAACAGTGCTGGTACATTTATGTGTGTGTGTGGGTGTGTACATACATACATACATATGGGAAGTCATGAAGGGAACCAACTATCTTATATAAAATCTGCCTCCAAGAAGATTATGACCTAAATGCAAAAGGCAAAGAGAAAAGCTTTTTCGAAGATGATTTTGAGGTAGGCAAGGATTTCTTAGACAAGACATAAAAACTGTAAAGGGAAAAAAACCAGTAAATTTGATTTTATTAAGGGCCCCTGGATGGCTCAGTCGGTTAGGTGACCGACTTCGGCTCAGATCATGATTTCGTGGTTTGTGAGTTTGAGCCCTACATCGGGCTCTGTGCTGACAGCTCAGAGCCTGGAGGTTGTTTTGGATTCTGTGTCTCCCTCTCACTCTGTCCCCTTCCCTGCTTGCACTCTTTCTCTGTCTCTCTCAAAAATAAACAAACATTAAAAAAATTTATTAAAAATTTTTAAAATTTAATTTTATTAAAATAAAGAACCTGTTTTTATCTGAAGGCAAGTGTTAAAAAGCCACAGAATGAGAAGAGATTTTTATGGTGAATAAAATTAGCAAAGCTTATGTCGATTTCAAATAAAAGAATGACAATAAAGCAATAATAAAAAGACGGAACAGCTCTATAGAAAACTTGGAAAGTGCTTCAGCAGGCACTTACAAGAAAATTCAAATGGCAAATAGGAATGAAGTGTGTTTCATTTCCATAGTAATTAGGGGAGTGCAAATTAAATCCTCATTGTGGGGAGAAAGGTACATTGATACAATCACAGTTGACCCTTGAACAACTAGTCAGTTGGGAAAGCAGCCCCCTGTGCAGTACAAATCCATCTGTAACTTTTGACCTTCCCCAAACTTAGTCTCTGACTAGAAGCCTTACCAATAGTATAAACAGTCCATTAACACATATTTTTATATGTATTGTATATACACTGTATTCTGACAGTGAAGTCAGGTGGAGGAGAGAAAGGTTATTAAGAAAATCATAAGGCAGAAAATACATTTACAGTATTGTGCTGTATTGATTGAGAAAAAGTAAGTGGGTCAGCACAGTTCAAACCTATGTTCGAAGGTCAACTGTACTTTAGAAAATGGTTTGGCATTATGTAGCATAAGGTAAGATCCACATGTTTTCTGAACTTAACTGTTCCATTCCCAAGGATATACCTTAGAGAAGTGTGTGCAGATCTGCAGTAGGCTATATCTGCAGAAATGTTCATAGCACCATTTTCATTTTCATTTTAATAATGGCCAGTATATTGAAGCAACTCCAATGTGTTTCTGCAGCAGAATGAATAAAGGCTTTTTTGTTTTTGTTTTTACCTATACAACATTCAGTGAAAATGAACAAACCAGAAGTATATGCAACCCTAAGGATGAATCTAATAAACATAATGTATAATAAGAGAGGCAGGACAAAGTAATGCCTTGCATATGTTCCATTCACATATAATATTTAAAAGTAAATAAATCTAAGTAATATCTTTAAAGATATGCATATATATGGTAGACCTATCAAGAAAATCCAGGAAGTTTTATCATCACAGAGTAAAGGTAGTGTTCTCTGTAGAGGGCAGAGGAAAGGGTTGTGCGATTGAAGGGAATGTATAGGTTCATTTCTAGTCTGGTTATGATCTGGTTTGAATTACTGGTGTTCACTTTATAATTGTTGAGTTTAATAAATTTTGATGCACTTTTCTTTGTGAATGTTCCACAGTTTTAAAAAATTAAATGTTTTTATGCATTTTCAGAGTGCCTCGGGAGATTAAGAAATATCTTTCAAAATTAGAAGCAATTATTTAAAAAATGAGGAAAAGGAGAAGTTTCTTCATTTAAAAAATTCTATTTCATTTAAATTTCTTGGAACTTGAGACCTATTATTCCTTTATTTTACAAGTAGTTTTATCTTGTGCTAGATCTAATTATCCATTTATCCAGTATTTATGGAGCATTTACTGCTCAGGTGCTTGACAGAAATGAGATTTAAGGTGGGTGGTGATAGTGTGGATTGATTAATTAGCTCCTCATGCATTTAAAAACCATGCATATATACCTTTTGAGTACTTTTAGTTCCATAATTTTGCTTCTAAGTACTGTGCTTCTATTAGTTTGGAATGGAATTTGACAATTATAAAATTGAGCATAACATTAAAGAACATTTCAGTTCTTGGTAGGCATTAGTTAACACAGTCTTGTCAGGCATGGGCTTTGGTAAACATTCAGGCAGTATGGGCTCTGGAGTCTAAAATTTAGTAGCAAATCTCAAAATGCCAGAAAATGTGAGTCCCCTGGGATTTTTATCACTTCTTATTTCAGACCTCACATAGTTTAAATATTTCAATTTATTTTTTTTAATGTTTTTATTTCTGAGAGAGAGAGAGAGAGAAACAATGTGAGCAGGGGAGGGTCAGAGAGAAGGAGATACAGAATCAAAAGCAAGCTCCAGGCTCTGAGCTACCCGTCAGCACAGAGCTCGACGCGGGGTTCAAACCCATGAACCATGTGATCATGACCTGAGCTAAAGTTGGACACTTAACCAACTGAGCCACCCAGGCGCCCCAAAATATTTCAACTTATTTACAGTGAAAAATATCATGAATACTAGATTTCCTTGCTCTATTAAAAAAATAAAAGATTATGGTAATATATGTATAATTATGTATATATGCATTTATCTATATTTATATATACATGGGTGTATATATCTAATTTCCATGAAAAATAAGTGTGTCTAAAACTTTAAATACAGGTTTTTTTTGCTGATAAGAGAATATAAGCTAAAAGAAATCTATTTAAAATTGGCTGCTCTTGATTTATAATCCATTTTGAAATATGTATGCTTTTTAATTTACTGTATAAAAGAAAACTTGGATATACTTAGGAAAAACAAGTTTATTTATTTTTTTAAAATTTTTTTTTAATGTTTTATTTATTTCTAGGAGAGAGAGAGAGAGACAGTGTGAGCAGGGGAGGGTCAGAGAGAGAGGGAGTCACAGACTGAAACAGGCTCCAGGCTCTGAGCTGGCAGTCAGCACAGAGCCCAACGCGGGGCTCGAACCCACGAACCGCGAGATCATGACCTAAGCGAAAGTCGGACGCTCAACCGACTAAGCCACCCAGGCGCCCCAGGAAAAACAAGTTTAAATAGCATTGTTTTTGTCTCAGATTTCTTTTTCCCTGTCTCCTTTCTACCATTTCCTTGTTCTTTCCATGTCCACTATCACCAACAGACTGAATAATATAGACTAGAAAATGAAAGGCATATATGCACGCAGGGCCTGCTGAGCAGTGTTATATACCCAGCAGTCTGTAAATGTTTCCTTGAACTTGAAAGATGAGGTTGCTAATGCTTTATAAGTAGAACAATACAATGCTTGACTTTAAAGATCTTTGTAGTGTATGTACCATTATTTGAGTCAATTATGTTTGGCCACAAACAGTAAATAATCCTCAGTCATCTGACTTCCAGGTTTGGGACCCTTTCTGGACTCAGGGTTGTGGAAGCACTATCCCGACTTGTTTTGGGAATTATATGACTTAGATAAGGATAAGGAGAATACTTATATGTGATATAAAGGTTTATGATTTTTTTTTCATCAAGGTTCTTTGATTATAAGAACTAGAAATCCAATTAAAGTAGCTGAAGGTAAAGGAGAGTTTATTGAAAAATGCAGGCAGGTGGCACCCAAAGCAGGAAGGAATACCTGCCTGGTTTCCTAAAGCCTTAACACCAGGAACGCCATCTCAGGGTCTTCTGCATGGTATCTTGTCTCTGCCACCAAGGCTGGTTTGCAGGATGACTCTCCTGAAGGCACAGCAGATGCTCTTTATGTAAAAATAATTGATGTTCTGGGTCCTTATCCAGCTAACCAATTTTTTAAACTGTTTATTATATTTATTTTGGGAGAGAGAGTGCACATGCAAGTAGGGGAGGGGCAAAGAGAGAGGGAGAGAGAGAACCCCAAGCATACTCCGTGCTGTCAGTATAGAGCCCCACACTGAGCTCAATCCTGCCAACTATGAGATCATGACCTTAGCAGATATCAAGAGTTGGCTGCTCAACTGATTGACCCACCCAGGTTCCCCTCCAGTTAACCATTTTTATAATCAGAGCATAATTTCCAAATTAAAAACTTAAGTTATTGTATCATCTTTTGTCTATAGGAGAAAAAGTTTGGTGAACTGTGGGAGCTTTTGTCTCAGTACTGATACAGGTTTTTTTAAAACTGGGTTGGTTCTCTATAGATGGTATGAATTTTTCTTACTCTAGAAATGCGTGGCTTTGTTTTTAAATTAGCAAATTTGTACTCCAGCTTCTTGGGTTCAAAATAAGATCCAGAATCAGAACCTTTGGTAATAATTATACACAGTATTAAGAGACCTCTTTTTGCATGGTCAGTTCTATTCTTTGCTATCCAGAAGCCCACTGGTGCATCTCCCAGCAGCTTTCAGAATGTAGGCTGTTGTAAGTTAAACATATGTATGAAATTAAGAAATTATACTTATGTGGGGCACCGGGGTGGCTCAGTCGGTTTTGTGTCTGATTTTTGGCTCAGGTAATGATCTTGCAGTTCGTGAGTTCAAGCCCCACATCAGGCTCACTGCTGTCAGCTGGTCAGCGCAGAGTCCGCTGCAGATCCCCAGTCCCCCTCTCTCTGCCCCTCCCCTGCTTACGCTCTCCCAAGAAATAAGTGAATATTTTTAAAAATTATACATAGGAAATTATATTTTTGTAGTTCAACAGCTGTCAAATAATAATTTCTGTGAATCAACCAATCTAGTACAAACTGGTACATTAAGTTATTGTACTGTCTTTTGTCTCTGTAGGGGAAACAGTTTGGTGAGCTGTGGGACCTTTTGTCTTGTACTGATACAGGTTTTTTTTTTTTAACTGGGTTGGTCCTCTATAGATTTCCTTATTATTTAAGTGTGTTTTAGCAAATTCATAACTTTTTATTTTAGAAGGCTTCTAACTTGTCATAGCATTCTAATCTCATTCTTTCCTATTTTTTTATCTTGCAGGTATTAATAAATACATATTTCATGTTTGTGTAGCACCTTGTCTAGACTCTGAAAATGTAAAGCAATCTAGACGTCAGTCTTTGATTTGAAAGTTCATAGATTAGGGTACGGTAGATATGTAAATACAAGGTAGCATATATTAAATGAATGTTCTGTAGAGTAAGCGACCTTAAAATTTTAGCATAGGGGAACAGTGGGGTCAAAGTTTCATGGAAAATGGGGTTAAAACTAGGCTGTAGTGAGCCATAAAACAGTCATATAGATGAGAGGACAGGGTTTTAAACAAGTGAGCTGATAAATAGGAGCTAGGCTCTTGGTGATTTTCAGTTAGCCTAAGGAATTTTGATTCTTTATTATACAGCTGTTATTTCAAAAGAAGGTTGTAAGGTACACAAAACTATCTCTTGGGGCTCCGGAAGACAATAATAGAAATTCTATATATGCTTACTAATATTTTAAAAGGTTGATATAATTTACACATATAAATTGTAAAATATAGGGATTATAGGTTTTCCACATATCAGATTGGATTTGAAAGGAAGCATAATCATTACTCATACAACTATAAAATGAATATAGATCAAAAGATTTTACTTAATGAGTGAACGAGTAAGAACTTAAAATACCACATATAAATAGTGGAAGAACACTGAAATTATAGATGCAAGAAAACTGGTCAGCATCCACAAGGTAATAATCAGTGATACTCCACAGGAAACACTTTCTGTGAACAGGAATTATTTGCAGTCACTATTCATTTTCTGCACATTATCTAATGTCCATCCCTACAGAGTTGTAAAGTAGATAAAACCTGAATGAAACTTCTAGCCAGAATATGGTTTTCACTGTTTTTTTCTTCAAATTGATATAAAATATTTAAATTTCACAGCTTTCCTATTGATGGGGTCTTTAATCAATAGGCAGAAGGCTTTAAGTTACTCTTCATTTAGCTAAAACTCATTTAATTAATACCCAAGATAAAAACAAAACCTTCTTTTACTTTTAAGTTTAATTTGGGTATCTCCAACTCAAACTGTGGATGTGACACAGGCATCCCTTTTCCCTCAGAGAATCCCACCACCAGCTTGAATTTTACCTTGAACTCACTTGCTTCATATAGAGAGGAACCCTGCTTCAGGAGATTGTGGGTTTACAGTTTTAGACCATTGTACTCTCAATACTATGATATGAATAGCAATTAATTTATGAATTGTCAAAAGAATTAAGGATTATTCTCTTTTATTTCTCGAAGAAGAGTACTGACAAATTACAAGCTTCTCTGATCATATATCCTTAATTTTTGATGCTATAACGAACTAATACAGATCATTAATCAGTTAACCAAATATTTTCAAAAAATTAAACAACACATTAATTTATTCCTATAAAAGCCAATACTCCATCTAAAAATAAGTCCTAACAAGAGGTATTAGGAAGCTCTTTTCCTCTTGAGTTTCCATTTACTATGAATCATTAGTCAAGGGTAGTTTTACTGTCATAACTGTTAAATCTTCAAGAAAGGTAAAGTTATGACTCTCAGATATAAAACAAACATGAGTTATGTTTAACTCATTTTAACTCATGAAGGACTGAGGGAACTGGGAAAAAAAAAAAACCTTACAACTGGTTAATAGGTAAATCCAAAGATTAGATAAATACATAAGCCCATCAAGAAGGCAAAATAAATTTGCTTCATAGATGCAAAAAACCCTGACCTCTTCCAGAGTGAGGAAAGAAGTCAATTGAACTTCCATCAGATAGAATTTATTTGCATGCCTATAAATACTAATTATTTCCAGTACTATCAGTTTCAACAAATTCATCTCTATAGAGTTGTAAAATAGCTCAAAGGCACAAACCCCGTAGAATCAGGTAATCTGGAAGGATGTGCCCTGAACAATGTGTAGCTTTCCGTTAAAGGCACTTAGGAGTTATTTTTTGATCCATTTAAAAATAATCTTTTGGGGCCCCTGGGTGGCTCAGTCAGTTGAGCATCTAGCTTGATTTCAGCTCAGGTCTCACAGTTCTGTTCATGAGTTCAAGGCCTACATAGGGCTCTACACTGATAGCATGGAGCCTGCTTAGGATTTTCTCTCGCGCTCTCTCTCTCGCTCTCTCTCACTCTCTCTCTCTCTCAAAAATAAATAAACTTTGGGGCACCTGGGTGGGTCAGTCGGTTAAGTGTCCGGCTTTGGCTCAGGTCATGATCTTGCGGTTCGTGAGTTCGAGCCCTGCATTGGGTTTTGTGCTGACAGCTCAGAGCCTAGAGCCTGCTTTGGGTTCAGTGTCTCCCTCTCTCTCTGTTCCTCCCCTGCTCACATACTGTCTCTCTCAAAAATAAATAAAGATTAAAAAAAATTTTTTTAATAAACTTTAAGAAATAAATAAAACTCTTTTTTTAAACTTAACGTGTACACTTTTTTTAAAAAATATTTTTATTTATTTCTAGGAGAGAGAGAGACAGCGTGAGCAGGGGAGGGGGAGAGAGAGAGGGAGTTACAGACTGAAACAGGCTCCAGGCTTTGAGCTGGCAGTCAGCACAGAGCCCGACGCGGGGCCCGAACCCACGAACCGCGAGATCATGACCTAAGCGAAAGTCGGACGCTTAACCGACTAAGCCACCCAGGCGCCCCAATAAAACTCTTTCAAAATCTGTGTTTACGCAACTAATGTTAAAGATAAATGTTAACTAAGGGTGTTGATTATTTGATACCCACATTTTATACCATAGATGATATTATGTAGAAAGTACCTGACTGATTTGGCCCAAAATACAAAAAGAAGAGCTATTAAAATCATAACACAGTTTAACTCTACCTGACAATTAGAAATGTGTGTTTTTTAAAGTTGCTTATTATTAGCTGACCCTCCAAAAAAAAAATTTCTGTCTTATAGAAATGCACTGATGAAAATTATAGATGCGTTCATTTTATGATTTTATTTAAGTAATCCTGCAGTTAGAATCTTTAAACATGTTTGGAACAGTGATACCAAAGAACATAGAACAGATATCCGATTAGTTTAAATTGATTAATAACTTAATTATCTAAGAAAATCAACTTAATGGTATACACCTGAAATTTGAAATTATTTTGGCATAACTGGGTTTTCCCCTTAAGTTTGTCATAGTGTCACTGAAAACTTTCGATTGCACGTGCAAGAATAAAGAATGTTTGAAGTGCCGTTTACTTCGGAATGGAGCATTATAATCATCAGTAATAGCTATAGAGCATGCACAGTGCTGGTGCCTTTAATGAATTTTTTTTCCACTTAAAAGCAGATTCCTCAAAATGGTATTTTTTCAGACTGTGTTTTCTTCATTGAGCAAGTATTTTCCTTGTGGCTAATTTGAAGCATGTAAAAAACTGAAGCCAGCCTGGTTCTTATATGCCTCGCCTGGCCTTGTTAATAGTTCCAGCATTCCATTTGTTAGTACCTGTGACACAGGAGAAACTTTTACTGTTATGCTATGTGGTGATGATAAAGAAGACAGAAAAAGTCTTTTTATGGTAGTTGGGTCCTCAAAACAGCTCTTCGTGTTCTGGTGATAAGATGACACAAGTTGGATATCCAGTAGAGGTACATGAGCTTGTTATCTACAGAACCGATAGAGCCTCTTTAAATTCCCTCACAGTGACAGGAACCCCATCTGACGTGAAGGCTTGCAGAGCTGGAGATACTAGACCTCTGTTCTTCCTCATGAGTGCAAGTAGGGTTCACCTTGTTGCAGAATAAAAATTATGTGTGATTATTTTAAAAGGCCATATTCTTTTTCTTCAGTAATTTAAACGGACTTCAAAGAGGCACGTACTTCGTGGTTCCTGATAGTGGAAGAGCAAGACTTTATGAATTACCTACTCTTAAGATACATGAATAACATGGGAAAATATCTAGAGATTTCAGGCTAGAATAAGTCTCCAAGTTCATGATGAAATCTCTGTGTAGGCATCAACTATATTTGTTTTGTTTCTAGGGCTGTGTAGGTTATAAGAGTTCATTGTGGTTCCAACATTCTGAGTGTTACCATCTTCATTGCTGATAGCAGCTTGCATGGCTTTGGCAAGCAGAACTTGCTACCATGAACAGGGGAGAAGACATATCTCCATCTTTTAATTCTAAACAGTAGGACCTTTTATGGTTAAGTATACATAACAGTTTGTGTGGTTAGTTACACCCAGAGAATTTAGAGCCATGGCGCCAATGTTGGAGAAATAGGTGTAGTGTTTGCTCTGTACTCATGGTTAGTGATTATGTTGTGGTGGAGGTTTCAGGTATTGTGTGTGGATTCCTGGTGCACTCCACGTTACTTGAGAAGTTAACATCTCTGCACTCAGGATTTCTTAGGATTCTTTAAGCAAAGTCACATTGACTAAAGAGATGATGATGATAATAATAATAAATGGGTCAAATAATAATTAACTACAGAGAAAGTAAGAAAAAATTCTCAAAGCTTAAACTATTGTGTATTTATATTCTTTCAAGGAAAAAATTTATAAAATACACATAATTATTGTAAATCATGTTTTAAAGGATACCAAGATTTAGGGGCACCTGGGTAGCTTACTTGGTTGGGCATCCGACTCTTGGTTTCAGCTCAGGTCATGATCTCACTGTTCGTGAGTTCAAGCCCTGCATCAGGCTTGCTACTATCAGCGCAAAGCCTGCTTTGGACCCTCTGTCCCCCTTGCTCTCTGCCTCTCCGACTCATACTCTGTCTCTCAAAAAAAATAAAACATTAAAAATACAAAGATTTATTATTATGACTTAGTTAAAAATGTATCTTAAATCTAATTTAAATAATCATTTATTAACAAACTTAAGTAGTACTAGTATGTTGATCAAACTTTGTTTCCCAATCAAATAAACTGTTAGTTTACTTAGAAAATTTTAACTTCCTAAAACTTCTCAGTGTTGGCTGGAAAATAAACAAGTCTCAGCTATTTAAGCTATTGAACTCAGTAATTCTACTTTAAATAAGATCCATCATGATTTTTAAAAATTTAGAAATTCTGGAAATTAATATATCAGATTGTTAAGCCCTTGCTTTTAAAGTTACTCATTTAAATACCGGACAAGTCATTTCTTGGTGACTTTAATGAAAAAAAAATTAAAAAAAAAACACAACTGTTCATTATATTTTGGCCTCCAAGTAAGCAGAAAAATAAGTCAGCATATAGTCTAGGAGATACTTTGATGACACTTAAAGTTCCCCAGAAAGTCAGTTCAGTGGATTAGATCAGCCCATGAAGGAGCTCTATAGAAAGAGCTAGCAAAAGGGGGAAAGATACATGCTGAATAACGTGTTTTTTTGTTTCGTTTTTTACCAATTAAAAAAAAAATATGGAAAGTCATATTTATGTGTATGTAATACGTACATTCTACAAAGGAAGGAGTCATGACTGTCATATGTAAATACGTATTTGAGTTTTTATTCTTCAAGATTATGTAAGAAAATCATAGTATTAAGAACAAGTTAGGGGGCGCCTGGGTGGCTCAGTCAGTTAAGCGTCCGGCTTCTGCTTAGGTCATGATCTCACGGTTCGTGGGTTCGAGCCCTACATCGAGCTCTGTGCCAGCTTAGAGCCTGGAGCCTGTTTCAGATTGTGTATCTCCCTCTCTTTCTGACCCTCCCCTGCTCACGGGGTCTCTCTCTCAGAAATAAAACATTTTTTAAAAATTTAAGAAAAAAAGAACAAGTTAGGAATGGAATTACTGGGATATGGTGCTAATTCTGGTGAATAGGAAAAACTCAGATGGAAAGCAGTTTCAGTTGAAGTTGCTGAAATGTTCATTTTATGAAGGTACTATGATAACTTCTCAGACCATCATTTTGATACATTTCTATTTCAGTTCTCACACTCATTGACTCTATCAGATATGTTGATCAGGCTGTAATCAGATTCAGGTTGTAACTTCAGAGCCGTGAGTAATTTAGTATTCTCTAGGAAGTTTGGGAAGAAAGAATCCAAACCAGTAAATATTCTTTTTTTTCTTAATGTACAGAGGGAGCATTTGTTTTGCTTATATCTAAGGTTTACCTTATTTGAAGGATTAGAGTATACATTTGTGATCATTTAAAACCATTTCAGTGGCTCTTGTAATAATTCATTCAGTCTGTGCTCTCTTAATAAATTTTACAAAAAAACTCATGGCAAGTTAGTGTCATTTGTGTGTGAATTTTCCAATTGTATTTCAGACTTTAAGAAAGAAAGGCCTTAATGGTTGTGAGAGCCCTGATGCTGACGATTACTTTGAGCACAGTCCACTCTCGGAGGACAGATTCAGCAAACTAAATGAAGATAGTGATTTTATTTTCAAACGAGGCCCTGTAAGTACTTTTACTTTACCTCTACTTTTTATTTGTTGATCCTTTTTGTTAACTTCATTATATAGGCTCTGAACAAGAAGGAACACAGAGGGTGCGACAGCCCAGACCCTGATACTTCCTATGTGCTAACTCCACATACAGAAGAAAAATATAAAAAAATTAATGAGGAATTTGATAATATGATGCGGAATCATAAAATCGCAGTGAGTACGAAAGTATGGTTTGTGATTTTATCTTGTGCATGAAGAGATTGGCCACAGTTCTTGTTTATTTTCACAGTGGGTAATGACACCAATAAGTGGAAAAGGAAGAAATTTTATTAAAATTTTTTGGTTTTACAGAACTTCAAAATAAATTGGGTACAGTCCTATAATAGTGCATGTTCAGGGTCTTTAAACATAGAAGTGAAGAAAAAGCATCCTAATCCAAATTCTGCTTCCTGTCCCCTGAACTATCCATCCTCCGGTCTCTCTTTGGATAGAGTACCTAAACATCCTGGATTCCAGTTTGATCTGTAAAGTGAATGAGTTGGTTTATGTAATTTTTAAGGTCCTGTCTAGCTCTAAATTTCCATGATTTGTATACAGGGTGCATATAAGATTTTCCTCTCCCGCTCATGACTTTTGAAAAATATTACATGTATTTTAAATAGATCTTGAGACTATAAAATTTAAAACGGTTAGATTTATTACAAATTTGATGTTTCAGAATTATTTTGAATTATTTTGTATAGTTGCTGTACTAGTAGTGGCTTACTCTTTGGCTCTTTGTAAATGTCCCAGAACTATTTAACAAAATATCTCCAAAATCCTAGTCTTTCCTTATATTGTACATATGGAGGAAGAGAGCCTTGGCTCAATTTTAACTTAAGGAAGCAATGTTCTTAAACTGGTTTAACATTTTTCTGTGCTCACACATCTAACCATTGTGGCAACCAGTACTTTTTGGAGTTCATGCTCCTTGATAGTTCTTCAGAGAATTCTCATGGGAAGCTCATTGGCAAGAGCTGCTTAAGACAGCTATTCTGGATCTGATTTTCTAATGTTATATCTGTATTGTATGCTTCATGGAACAAATTGGTTCCAATGCTGATATTTGTCTCAGGGTTAATTATTATCAGAATTAATTCTCTTAAAAACTATGCCTTAAAGTATGTATCATGGATTATTTCTTCAAAGCAATCCTCTACTATAAGAAGCTCACGAAAAATAATTTTAAGGAAGTATTTTCGTGCTGATACCATTATTATTCTTAAAAAAACAAAACAATAGCAAACAAAATAAAATCCCTTCTGACCTCACATGGATATTGGTGACTTTGTAGTTAACGTTAAGCTGCAAAAATATTATGTAAATAAAATTGCTTTATCTTTGAAAAACTTTTATCATATAGCCATTGTTTTATATCAGTTAATGAAATATTATAATTTCTATTGGAAATAAACTACCATTGAATAGAGTACATGAACTATTTATTTTCTCCAACTTTGAATTAGCAGTGTTAACCACCCTTTGCAATTACTATTTTAAAGTATGGGGAGAGGAAAGCTTTTATTCCTTTCTCTATAATAGAGATATTATAAAGAGAAATGTTATTTTCACGGTTAACAAGTACATTGTATGTGATCTATGGAGGAAATGCAAGAAGAAATAGGAAATATTATTTTAAGGGGGTGTGGAATGTGTAGAAGGGAAAGAAGATAGCATTTATAATATTTGTAATTTAATCTTCATACAATTTAAAGATAGGTTGTCAGTTAATTTTATTGTTTAGATTGTTTCTTTGCATTTTTGTTACACTCAGATTGCATTGTGTTGTGTATATATAACTTGATTTTTCTTTTTTTTTAGTTTTGTCCATTAAGACTGTCAGTCAATTAAATACAACCAGGGCTTATTTATAATGTACTGCATTTGGTGTATTAAGTTTATAATATGTGTACATAGTTTTCCCCTTTTATTCTATTTGTAATTGCCTGATAGAAATGTAATGTTCCTAAACTGGTTTGCATTATTAAAGTGCTAATTTTATGTTTACCTGGTAACTGATCTTTTTTGTAATGTCTAAATTTGACAGCACTACTTTAATATCAAGTACTGACATTTAATTTTCATCTGTGAATATTTGAAATTATATATGTATTATATTAGCATATATGTATTCATATATAAAAATTGAAGTTGAAAAGGTTCATGTCAAACATATGTTCAAATACAATTCTAAAGAAAGCAGCTTAAATCTGCAAATTTAGTAGGAAACTATCCCCATCCTCTACTTTTAATAACTAGAGTTACTTTATCAAATTAAAGTTCATAAGTTATTACATTTAATAGAGATGAAAATGAAACTAACAAGTTTTTTTTCTTCCTTGTTCTTTATTTATAGCCTGGTTTGCCACCTCAGAACTTCTCAATGTCTGTCACAGTCCCTGTGACCAGCCCTAATGCTTTATCCTACACTAACCCAGGAAGTTCACTTGTATCCCCGTCTTTGGCAGCCAGCTCAACATTAGCAGATTCAAGCATGCTGTCTCCACCTCAAGCCACGTTACACAGAAATGTTTCCCCCGGAGTCCCTCAGAGACCACCAAGTACTGGCAGTGCAGGTATGTAGTGATACCTATTCTGCTGGTTCCTTCACAAAAAGGGTGGTATAATGAATTACTGACATAAGCAGTTTCTTACTTTGCTACTCCTTTTTTTTTTTTTAATGTTTTATTTATTTCTGAGAGAGAGAGAGAGAGAGAAAGCATGAGCAGGGGAGGGTCAGAGAGAGAGGGAGACACAGAATCTGAAGCAGGCTCCAGGCTCTGAGCTGTCAACACAGAGCCTGAGGCAGGGCTTGAACTCACGAACCGCGAGATCATGACCTGAGCCGAAGTCATACACTTAACCGACTGAGCCACCCAGGTGCCCCGTTACTCTTAATTTTCTTTGATGAGCGAGTCACTGCTACATAATTGACTCCATTTTATTATTTTATTTTAATTTAATTTAATTTTATTTTTTAATGTTTTTATTTATTTCTTAGAGACAGAGACAGCGTGAGTAAGGGAGGGTCAGAGAGAGGGAGACACAGAATCTGAAGCCGACTCCAGGCTCTGAGCTAGCTGTCACTACAGAGCCTGATGCAGGGCTCAAACCCACAAACCGTAAGATCATGACCTGAGCTGAAGTTGGGTGCTTTACTGATTGAGCCACCCAGGCTTCCCTAACTGGCTCCATTTTAAAGAATATTTTTGAAAATTTACTATGGGCACTCTAACATCTCTCAGGCACAGTGGAATGATAATACAGAAATTGCCATCTAGAATTTTCCTTATCATAGGAAAGCCATACTTTGACAGGCAGAAAATTTAATTAGTATATCATGAGCAAAGATTTTAAGTTTAGGTGTAAGCCATTCATGTTAAAAATATAGAGAATAGATATACCTGATTGGAGTTAGAGTTCATTAATTCAGCAGAAATTTTCAGTGTATTTACTTCTTCACACTTGTAATGCAGTGTCTCCTCTCCTTCAAATCCTAGATTTACTAGTACTTCATTAGCACTGCCCCCGTTCTCATCATTATTTGCTATTTGCCGTTGATACAGGAAGGCATACACATCAGGAGCTTGATAGGTGAGCTTTTCTACACACACACACACACACACACACACACACACACACACACACCTACATCATATTACATAGTAATGCCAAATTCAGACTAAGCTGGTTTTTTTGTTTTTTTACGAAAGGAGCGCAGGTCACTTAATTCAGATAAGGAGAACTAACTCACATTTATGCTTTGCCCTCTCTCTCCTCTTTGTAATGTTTTTAGGTGGGATGTTGAGCACTTCAGACCTCACAGTGCCAAATGGAGCCGGAAGCAGCCCAGTAGGTGCGTGAATTACTCCTGTTTCACTTTGTAGGCATCTATCCTATCTGAGATAAAAAGAATATTGTACCTCAAATAAGGCCTTCTATCAAATGAAGAGCTAAAAATGGGTATATGATCAGAGTAGACATGTCCCTTTGTAGACCTAATTTTCTTCTTAGGGGCACTTTTACTAGTACTTAACATTTTTTCATAACAACCCTGCTTTATTCTTTATACCTTGGCCTCAAGTGCCTTCTTCATAGAGATATTTTACTTTGCTTAAGACAAAATTGTCTTAATACAGTTTTTTCATCAGGCCAGTTTCTTACAAGGAGAAGCTTTCTGTATCATCTGTTCTTACCAAAGTTAGACTATTAGCAGACCGATATATCTTACAGTAGCACAAAATGTTTTTAGAGTGATTGCAATACCCAGAAATTGTGGGCCTACTTCTGGAGCAACAAAGAGAGTTGAGGAGTTTGTCTTTGAGGGATCTGTTTTGCTGGCCACATGTAGAACATTCACATATTATCACAGTTGTGGCCAAATTGTTGGGGTTTTTGGTGGTGGTGTTTGTTTGTTTGTTTGCTTTGGGATCCTTTCCAAAGATGAGCAGCAAATTTAAACACATTGTAAATGTGTCCACCCAACCTTCAAGTGCTGGTATAGATAGATTGTGAACTGAGCATTACAGAAATATGGCATAGATGTCAAACAGAAGAATTAACTGTATCCCTTTGGATTATCATCATATTAAGTGGTCTTGGTCTCTTAATCTGGGATAATGACAGTTGTCATCATTGTTATCTAAAAAGAAGGGTGGGAATTTCCTCCCTGCTTTTAGATATTGTGTGTTCCTGGAGACTTCTGAACACAGATCTCTTTCAGGAAAAATTCCCAATTGCATGTATTCAACCCATTCATTCTACAGAAATGTAAGGAGCTTCTGCCTCAAGGAAATTGTGGAGATTATTGAATAACTTAATTTAAAATGATGAGAAAAAACAGATATTGTTGAGACAAGTTACAAAACATATAGTGACCTAAAGTAGAAATAAGCGCCTGATTATGTCTGCCTCTATAGTAATAGCTGTTTGAATGGAATTAAATATATAAGGCCCACTGTCAGATCTTTTTGAACAGATAATTCATTGTGTAAAAATTCATAAAGGTCTTAACAATTATACATTAAGACTGCTGTACTTGGTATATGTATTTCCAGATGTCCATAGGTTATTTCAGTTCCATTTTAGTTATTTGCATGCCCACATACTCTTCGTGTTAAATTTTCCCATGTGCTTTTATTCCCTCAGGACTTCTTTTCCCTTCCACTTCCTAGCTTGGTTAAGGCTGGGAATCAAATATTCCTATTTCATTTAATGTAAATTTTAAGTAGATCTTGGTTTTATTTCCAAAATTAGTTTTATTTCATGGAGTTTACTCTTTGATGATTTCTAATGTGTTTTCCCGTTGCCTTTATATTTTTTTCATCCTCTGGCATTGAAAACACAGGTCTTCCTCTGGTCAAACAAGTGTTTCACTTCTCTACTCACTTTTTTCTTGTACTTTCCACATTTCCTAAAAGCTTTTTTGCTGTTTTTTCTTCTCTGCCATGCACCTATAAATCTAGACTTTGTCTCTGCTGCTCAGTTTTCTGTGTTCCCTTTGGTAATTTGAAACTCAGACTTTGTCATTGTCCTAATTTGACCATCTGCATGTAATCATGTTTCTTTTTTTTTTCATTCATTCTCCTTTCTTTTGGTAAACCTCCCCGACCACCCCCCCACCCCCCAATCTGGACCCTCCTGTTTAGAAGGCTGCATGATTGCACTCCTCGGATCATGGCACGTCACCACTGGTTTATACGGAGCCTCTCAGTGTTGTTCATTAATCCCTTTTACACCTCTGTTCATTACTGTTCCCTTCTTCCCCCATCATAGGCAACCACCTTAATGTGTTAGTGTTAATAGTGCTAATAATTGTGAGTAGTGAACATAAATTTGTATTAAAATTTAAAATTCAATTATTAAAATATTTTAAGTGCTCAGGGAGTTATTTAAAAGCCTGTTTCCATTATTGTACACAGATAACTCCTGCTTATTAGAGCATACCTCAGCATCTCCTAACTTACAGGATCGGATGTCTTGATTCTTCATTAGTTCCTATTCCCTATATGTACTTAGTTTTATATATATCAGGTGTAATTTTACTTACTCTACTTGTGTTTGGATTCTATTCTAAATGGCTTGTGTGTTATAACTGGTTTTTAACATATGCTAGCTCAGAATTAGGCTTAACTGAGTAGACCTTTTATGTCACTTAATTTGGAGACCAGCTGGAAGCAGTTACTTCTGTGCAGTACTTGGAGCATACGTGAGCTTAATGGGCTTCTTGCTGTAAATTTTCTAATTAAAATAAATGGTCTGTCATAGGTATTTTAGACATGTTATTTTGTGAGGGAGAGTCAGATAATATATCCTAACTTGTTTTCAACAATGGTCCCCTTTTGGTTTAGTAGTTTGGAAGATAAGTTTAAACTCATTTTTCCCTAAATAAAGCCTTTATGAATGAAAAGATTAAAGAGTTAAAATTCCCAGAGAAATTCAGAAGAAAAAGTATTAAAAGGTATGGGTATGGTTTTTTTTTTAAATTTTTTTTTTAAAGTTTTATTTATTTTGAGAGAGCGAGAACATGACTAGGGGAGGGGCAGAGAGAGGGAGAGAGAGAATCTCCAGCAGGCTCTGCTGTCAAGTCTCCCTGTGTACACAGGGCTCGAACTCATGAACCATGAGATGATCTGAGGTGAAATCAAGAGTCAGATACTTAACCAACTGAGCCACCCAGGAGCCCCATGTTTTCTAGTCTGTATTTTTCCAGGTATGTTTCTTGGAACTATATGAGAAAAAGGATTTATTTATATGTTTGACAAACCTTGTGCTAAATGAAACTAAACAGCTTTCTTCACTGTAGGACATACAGAACCTTTAAAATGCTAACCTGTTTTGTGAATCATTAAACTTAGTGTATAAATATGGTTACTCAAAGTGATTTTGTAATTGAACTTTTCATTTATTTTTCCTTACGAAAAAGCGTTTTTCATAATTAGTGCCACATAAACATTTTGGGAAATATTGCTTCTGATCTTAATATGATACATAGAAAAAGCACTTTTGAGCAATGAAAACTTACATAAGTTGAAATTAAAGTTGAGGTTTATTAAAGACCAGCAAGACCACCATCAGGCTTGTGCTGTGTCAATAGCAGAGCTGTTCACTGGGACCAACCCTTGCACTGAAGACAGTTAGAAATGCTAGGCAAAATATTTTTAAAATCTGCATGAAGCATTTGAGAACTAACAAGATAATGAAGAATTACTGGCTCAAAGTCCAGGAAATGACAGAGACAGAGACCTCAGGAGGATGAGCCCAACATTTATGATGACTTTTCCTCAGGTGGTATTTGTCACTTTCACAGTGGGGTGCTTCAGAAGCGGAGGATGACAGCCTCAGAAACCCAGGAGGACGGAGAGATCAAAGTTCAGGGTCTACAAAGATGTGGGAGGTTTCTGTGTGCTCTTGTCACTCTGTATTGAGACCCCAAAGGGCGGGACCATGGAAGTAGAGTAAGTCAGAGGCTAACAATTCCTTGCAGTAGCTACGGCATCCCACTGTCTGAAGCTGGAGTGTGGTCATCTATGCTTATAGTACAGAATAAGCATTCTTTTCAATATTTCTGTTCTTTTGCATTAAAAAAATTTTTTTGTATATGAAAAATGACCCCATGCTAGGCCGCAAAAACAATCAGCAAATTCAGAGAATTTAATCATATGGAGATAAACTCTCTGATGACAAAATAATTCAGCTAACAACCAATATCCAAAGATTGTTGTTTAAAATGAATATTCTATATGTAATTCTGTATAATAGCTTACTGTGGCAGTCCAGGCTTAGAGACTTGCAATGAACTACTTCCAGATAGCTTCACTTCACCTTTAAATTGTAACATTTTTACTGATACTGTCATTTTCAAATGCATAATATTTTTATAGATGAACCTTCCATTTGTCTTATTCTTATTTTAATTTTTGTTGAGTCTGATGCTCTCCAAAAAGTCGGATGCTTCAGGCTTGTGTCAGATTGAAAACAGAAGCATCCTTGAACTTCTTAATTTAAGCATTGAACAAACTCAGGATAGGGAAGGATGTCAGCCAGGAAACCAGAAGAAGCCTAACCATGAAAGGAATCTTCGTTCATCAAAAACACCATGAAGAGAATGAAAAGGCAAGACAGAGTGGGAAAATACAGGATGTGTGTGTGTGTATAAAGTAAACAGAAGGCTTTTTAAGAATACAAGTCATCATGAAAAAGAAAACAGATTTTTAAAAATGTGCATGAGAACACAAACATTTCACAAGAGAAGCTATCCAGGTATCTAGTAAACATGTGACAAGATGCTCATTCTTACAGAGAACAAACTGAGGGTGGCTGGCAGGGTGTTGGGTGGGGGGAAGGGCTAACGGGGTGAGGGGCATTAAGGAGGACACTTGGGATGAGCACTGGGTATTATATTTAAGTGATGAATCACTCAGTTCTGTTCCTGAAATTACTATTGCACTGTATGTTAATTCACTTGGATTTAGATTTTAAAAAATAAATTAAAAACAAAAGAGCTGTTAATTCTCAGTAACCAAGGAAATGCAAAGTTAAAACCACAGATAGCGTTATACACCTAACAGAATGGCCTTAGCAGAATAGGCAGATAATACCAAGTGTTGACAAGCTCTGGAAAAATTCAAACTTCCGTATGCTGATGATGGCAGTACAGATTGGTGCAGCCATTTTGACATTATGTACTAAAGGTATAGACGTGTGTATTGTACAACCCACCATTTTTACTCATCCTTATATACTGTAGAGAAATGCATGTTTATACCATCAGCACCACGAGATAGGTAAAGGAATGTGCATGGCATTATTTGTTATAGCCAACACTAGAAATGGTCCAAATTTCTATCAATAGAACAAATAAATAAAGTGATAGTACATTTATATGAAAAAATACTATACTGCAACAAAAAGGAAGACATGACGGCAGTAATTAACAATGTGGATGAATTTATCAAACTATAATGAGTGAGAGACAATAGATGCGAATACAGAATGGTTCCATCCAAATAAAGTTTGAAAAGCAGGCGTGCAAAATTACAGTGATAAGGATGCACGTATAGATAGTTGGTAAAACTATAAAGAAAAACAAGTTCCTAAAAAATCACAGTACTAGTTACTTTGGGTAGGTGGACAATAGGGATGTTTTGGGGGGGCCCAATTATAGACTTTGGGGTTTTGGCAATATTCTTTCTCCTGACCTGATAGGTACGTGAATGTTCACTTTATGGTAAGTCCTTTTTTTTTTTTTTTTTGTGAATATAATTTATTTTCAAATTGGCTTACATACAACACCCAGTGCTCATCCTAACAGGTGCCCTCCTCAGTGCCCATCACCCGTTTTCCCTCTCCCCCACGCCCCCAGATAAGTTCTTGATCTTTATTGTTTTTGTTTTGTGCACTGTTCTGTATTATGTGTTACATTAATACAAGTTTTTAAAATAAACAATACATTTGATTTTAAAAAGGAATTATAAACCACAAATGTGGAGGTACTTTTAAAATTATGAAAGAATGTGTAATGTACGTAGTTGTTATACTATTAATTCCAAAATCTAGAGAGAAAAAATTCACACACACACACACACACACACACACACACCCTGTCCCTGTCCCTCTCCCTCTCCCTCTCCCCATACTCAGAAAGACTCCGCAGTCTTTTGAAGTCTCTGGGTGTTCTTGCCTGCACGTGGCACTAGATGTGCAGCCCTGTCTTGAGATCAGGAAGCAAATCGGTGTAAGAGGACAGGCCACCAAACCTAGGATGGCAGAGGGAAAAGCTGGAAAGGTCTGGGTCTGCTACACTGAGCTGCTAAAGCCACTAAGCCTGCAACCACTTTCCCCCCAGTTTTCTGTGAGACAAAAATTTTCTCATTCTTAAGAGAAAAAGTAAGGTAAAATATAAGTCACAAGTAGGGGAATATTTAATAAGTGAATAAGCATTTATGTACCTAAATGAAAGAAAGAAATCAACTTCAGTTTTAAAAATTGAAAGGATGTATCAGACTTAAATAAAAATGGCAAAGAAAAACAACTTACTAAGTGCCAACTATTACCACTTTTTTATTATGACATGGAGAGCTGATGAAGGGATTGTGAAACTGATGATCTCATATGTGCTTATGGCATCGTAACAGTCTTTCAAGAAAGATTCTGGCAAGGTGTTTCAGTAGTCATAAAGATGTTTATGTCTCTGAGCCCACTAATCCCATTTCTGGGACTCTCTCCTGAAGAATAAACTAGAATATGCAAAGGTTCACTGCAACATTATTTATAGTAGTGAACCATAGGAAGAAACCAACATTCAACAGTATGAAAATCATATAAGTTCAGATTTTCAACTGAATTCATTTTGAGTTGTGATTTAAAACTATGCAAAAAAAATATTCTTATGGAAAATACAAAGGAGCGGAAATCCAAACTGATTATCATAGTTATGTTGGGATTGTGGAAATAAGAGTTTTCCCTCTCATCTTACAGTTTTTAAATTTTCTATGATGCGGTATTGATACAGTAACTCCAGTCATAAAACTTTTATTCTAGTAAATGAATTAGAGCATTCATTTGTTTTTCCTTGTAACGTGATAATTTTTTGTCTTCAGCCTATGTCATTGTCCAAGTAAAACCAGTGTTGTATGTACTGTAAATTGTGGCCATCTTTCATAGTGGCAATCTGATTTGGCTTACTAGACACATTTCTCTACTGAAAATTTACATTTAATACTTAGATAATTTGTAGTTCATATGACTTCAGAAACTCCTTTTAACTTTTGGGCTTGTGTTTAAAGATCAAGCATAGAATCAAGTCTCTGATCTCCAGAAATTTCACTTTTTAAAAACATGCTGAGAAAGAGAAAAAATATGTATCAGAATAGAAATAGAAGGGTTCAAGAAGCTCTTGGAATTGTTTATGGATGAGTGAAGATAATATGTAAGAGCTTGCAGAGTAGCAGAGGCAGCGGCAGTGAAAGAGAAGATTGATGAAGTGAAAAACATTGTAAAGAATAAAAAGGCTTGAACTCTGTGAAAGTGGGATGGGAGTGAGGGGGGATGGCGGTAGTGTAGGGGTTTAGAACAGGTTGTATTGGAGATGACAGCAGCGTATCTGGGGGAAAAGGTCACCATGTGGTTGCTGGTGGACTTGAGATATGAAGCAGAAGCAGAGATTTAAGAGGTATATTGAGGCAGTGGTTAAAGCCGGGGTGGGATGGGGTGCAGTGCATGAAGTCTCTGGAGGAGGGGGGCCTCTTTGGGGCTGTGCACTAGGGATAGATTGAGAGGGAGAACACAGTATGCAGGAAGAGAAGCAGCAGAGTTCAATGAGCATTGTAGATTGTAAATTTCTAATGGACAGAATCCATGTTATCCTATAGGAATTATCGCTGAATCAAATAAATATGTCATCAAGTTATTTTTGTCATCGATGATTTTAAAACTCATGAGCTTTTTTACTTTTAGAAATTTCATTCAACTTTTCACAAAAGATATAATTGAATAATCAGCCAAAACTTTGTCAGGTTTTATGAGAACTTATCAAATATGATAAAATCATTTCTTGAACCTTTGCTTTGGATAGTTTTCCAGAATCTTTTGAGGTTTTCAAAATCCTTTGTATAGGAGTGCAATTTCTGAATTTGATTCATAGTAATAAGACATTAATGGCATCACTGTCTACACTTTAGCCCTGAAAGAGTAGAATTAAGGACATGAAGTGCTTTCTAGCCACTTGAATGCATTATTTCAGCTGATATGATACTCTGAAATGTGAGCCAGACTGATATAATTGAATGATATGCCTCAGAGCTATAGGATCATAAGTGAGATTACCTTTGTTAAGTTTCAGGAGATATTGGTATGCAGTTTGCTCAAGAACATTTCTTTCATGTATTATGTCAGGGCATAATTTAACTTAATACCTGAAAACACATTTTAATAATAATCACATTAAATTGGGTTTATTCATTTAGAATTGGTACTGTAATTCTTAAATTTTTGGACTATGGCAAGATGAGTTATATACTGAAAGTATCTGCTTCAAAAATCTGTCTCAACGATAGCTTCATTTTTGTCATAAAAAGTGCATAGGAGGTGAAAAGTGTATTAAGATTCTAAAAGTCACAAATAGTGCATATAAGGTTATCATGTTTCAGGCTGGCAAGTTACCCAACACTTACATCATCCTGTAATAATTATCTGCTGCAGACTCCGACTTTACACTAAGAAATACCATGCTTTTAGATTCTCTTCACTCTGGGTGGCTGTGGTATTATATGTAGCTTTTCAGCACCATAGACTCCACATGGGAAAAGAGTATTAGAGCTTCCTGATAATACATTCTTCTAAATTATCCTCGAATCATCTTGTAATGTATTTGAGAAGAAATACTGCTTTACCCTTCAGATTTGAGTACAAATCAAGTAAATAAGAATCTTCTAAATGTTATCAAAGAGATTACAAATGTATATTTGTGCCTGTTAATTAAGAGAAACGTTATTCTGTCCTTGTTAATCTAACATTCTATTAGTTTCTATTACACTTTTCTATTTTTGAATAATTATCTGATAAGCATTTTTTATTCAGATGACTTGCTTAGCGGTTACCTCTGCCCAGGGCATGGATGAGCTCTACTCCACAGGGGATGGCCTGGTGAAGAGATTGTTTAACAGCACTGCTTTCTGAAGCCTAACAGAATGCAGGAATTGCTCTCTGGGGTGTGGAAAGGCGATTCGGCCCAGATTTAGTACATGCTGCTTCAAGATAATGGAAGCAGAATGCAAGAAATAGCCTCATAAGGTTAACTGAAATACCAGTCCCCACAGCAAAATTAAATCACATAAATGAATTAAAACTGGTGTCACTTGGTACAAGTTTCAGAGAAAGCAGGAGGATTGGAGGAGAGTGAGGTGGGGGGCAGAGAAAACACGGATCGTCTGGAATCCTGACATTTTGAGTGACAGCTGCCACAGAGATACAGGCCAGTTCCCAAGGGCCACACCTCACCCCTGCTTTCATTGGCCCTTGAAAATGTACTGGTCAGGATCCAATAAAGTTGATTATATTGCATTGTCAAACATCAATTTTTAGTTACTCATATAAATAATTCACCCAAATAACATGTTTTTCAAACTCTGAATATGTTATAAGCATCAATTTTCTTCAGCTGTTTATCTTCAAGAACTTAATCCATCTCTTTCTAGTTATATTTTTTAAATTTTAGAATTTCCCTATCTTTTGATGAGTTGCCTCTAGTCATTATAATACTGTTTCTGAAAATGTTTTATGATCCACCAAACACTGTATGGTTAAAATGGTTTTAAATATTTCTGTTCCATTCAAGAAACTTTAGCAGACTTAAAATGTTCTGATAACCCAATACAAATGCTTTTAAAGTGAAAAACATGTAATACATAATTGTTTTTTGTTATTAACTCATTGCAGTTCTTTGAGACCCTTTTACTTCTTGCCATACAGTCTTCTCAGGGTACAGTTCTTTCTCTGTCTGCTTTTTCCTCATTCTGGCTTCCTTCTGAGTCTCAAAATGGCTCGAGAATAAAATGCTTCCTCAGTTGTACTTGGAGGAATGCAGGAGCTTCCCTTACCACCATATAATAGCTTTTTTACTTTGGATCTTATTGGACATTCCTGGATCCCCTCACTGTGATGAGGGAGAATGCCTCCGTGCATACTCATTGGCTTCGCTTGGACTTCTTGCCAAGCAGTGATTGAAGTGGAGTCAGCCCACCCAAAGCACATGATTGTTACCCAGGAGGACTAGGATGACCTCTTACATCTGTCTTGTAGCTCACCTGATGCCCAGAAGTACTGTATATATAGAACATACACCACAATGTATCCATTTCCTTATTTCCTCTAATAGAGATAGTTCTTTCAGGGAAAGTTGAAAAGTAGGAATAAGATGATTAAAGTCAAACAGACCACAAATATCTACTGCCACATTTACAGCCAAAGAAATGGAGCCAGTAGCAGTAGAGCAATAAGGAACAGGTACTTGGTGAACATGAAGCAGTGCTTCAGGTGCTCAGGAAGCTGTGGTAAACGAGTTGCCCTGGTTGCTAGTTCAGCCCCGGAACTAGTAGGAGTGCCTCAGCCACAGGGATGAATGACTAGGCTGGTCTTGGGCGGTTTCTTAAAATTGCTGCATTATCTCAGTAACCCAATAGGAGATGCCTTGTGTTTTAAGTATCTCTCAGTAGGTCCAAGCAGACTGGAAAAAAGAAAGAGAAGTCTTAAGTTTTACACATATTTCAGATTTGAGTTGATCTTCTTGGTTATTTGGGTTGCTTTTGTTTGTTTTTGCACTACTACTGAGTTGTGTTATAAAATTTAGTTGTGACTAGTGCTAGGGAAAACTTGTTTCATATTTGTACCAGAGTATTTTGATGACTCTTTTCATGTTAATGAATGATATTTCCTTTTTCCAGGGAATGGATTTGTAAACTCCAGAGCTTCTCCAAATTTGATTGGAACTACTGGTGCAAACAGTTTAGGCAAAGTTATGCCCACAAAGTCTCCCCCTCCTCCAGGTGGCGGCAATCTTGGAATGAACAGTCGAAAACCAGATCTTCGAGTTGTCATCCCTCCTTCAAGCAAGGGCATGATGCCTCCCTTGGTACATTAATTTTTTTCTTCACCTTCATTCTTTGAAACCCATTTTATACAGCCAGTCTTTGTTTTACTTTGTAAATTTCTGTACTTCCATAGAATCTAGACCCTTCCCTAATGAATGTTTCTATTTGAAGTTAGTGTTTGAAGAGACAAAGCTATTTTTTAAATACACAGAAATCAGATTGTAGAACAACAGGATGTAAATATGGTGAGTGGTTCTTTAAAGTTAAAGCTAAATAAGGAGAGGTTGTTGTGTGTAATTTTAGTTTTACCAGGCAGGGATCTTTGCTCAGAGATCCCATCACCAAGTTTATAAGTTAAACCTGACTTAAGTCTTTCTTCTCTGTACTTTGCATATTTTCAGTAATCGATTACACATGGTTTTCTGTAGGAGAAACACTAAATCAAGTTATGAGAAAATTCTACATACCAAAGAGAACCATTGCAGAATAGGGAATAGTGCATCAAAACTTGAATGAGTTATTCTCCAAATGATTTTTGTTTATTCCTTCTCAGATCACCTTCCCATTTAATTCTGTAAAGAATACAGTTCTCCCCACCCCAACCCTTAGAATTGTCTTCATAGTTCCAGCCTCATATGCTTTTTAATCCTATATTTGTGAAGAAGAGGAGAGTATATATATCCCTCTTGGCTCCTTATAGAAAAAATTAGAATACATATGCAAGTTTTAAAAACCATTCTTTATATCACAGTTATTTGACTAACAGTGTGATGTGCAAGGTGTTTTTTCTGCAGTACAGCTGCTAAACTCACTATTGGATTTTTTGCTAAGTGAAAGTTGATGCTATCAGGCTTTAGATAATAATTCTACATATGTATAATGCTCTGTAGATTCCCAAACATCTTCCTAGGCACTGTCCTATTTGATTCTCAATTATAATGTAATTTTGGCTAGATTGAGATGAGGAAACTAGGGGAGAGGTTAGTACTTGTCCACAGTAATACCAAACAGAGCCAGGGCCAAAAGTTTTAAGTCAGGAAACAAACAAGTACTTTTTCATATGGAGATAGAAAGCTGGAGACCAGCTCCCAGCCTTAAGGTGAGAATGAGGACAGACAGGTTCACAGTTCTCCTTGCATAGATCGTAGTCCTGGGTTTCATGGCAAACAAATGGCCCAGGCTCTAAGGAGAGGACATTCGAGCAACTGACGTATCTGAGTGAGACACAGGTAACAAGAGTTAAGCTCAGACAACTGGTGAACTGTTGGAGGCTGAGTGTTCGCTGTCAGGACAGTAAAAAGCCCCGAGGGCTGTGATAAAGGAGTCGGAGTTCCCTTACAGGCTTCTTCTCCGTGAACCCACTGGGTGCTTGCACAAGAGACTGGGGATAACCAGAAAAAGTCTCCTCTGTAGCATTTAAGTGGGAAAGGGGATGAGCAGCCACCACACTAGGGTAAAAAGCTTTGCCTGGGCCCTTTTCCCCTTTCTCTCCTATGGACCAGAAGTCTGTGAGACGAACAACAGAAGATGTCACCCTGAGGCACTGGTGACCTCCCATTGTATCTGGAGAAATGGAGATGGAAAAAGATCTCAGCCCATGGTGGAGGAGCAGGAGCAATGCCAGGAGCAGCGCGGGGTGACTGGTGACCGGGACCGGAAGCGCCGCAGCCTGTGGCACAGCACCAGCTGGGGAAGGCTTCATTCTGAGAATGGAGCAGTCACTGGGGTAAACAAAACTGCCAGTGACAAACCAACGCTCACTTCCTCCTGGAAGGATTTGAGGCCCATGGTGGATGTCCTGAGGCTCATCCCCAGCCCAGTTCTTAATTAAAATTAACTCAAATCAGGCTGTAAAGACCTAGCCAGAGGAAGGACCTTTAGGTCAGTGGAATTACCCGAGCTGCAATACAGAGAGAGAGAAGAGTGAAAATAACAATAAAGACAACAACAGAACAAAGCCTCCAAGAGCTATAGCCTTGTATCGGGTAGTTAAATATATTTGTAATTAGACTTGCAAAAAGAAGAGAGAACAGAGCAGAAGAAATATTTAGAGAAATAATAACAACACCAAGTAGGACAAGTCCACACACATTCAGACCACTAAAAGCAAAAGACAAAGAGGAAAAATCTTTAAGACAGCCAGAGGAGAGAGACAGAGGAAAAAGATAAGAATTTATAGCGTACTTCAGAAACCATGCAAGAACAGCGGAGTAACAGTGCTGAAATCCAAAACAAAACCCCCCCAACCTAGAACTCTGTGTCCAGCAAAAATCTTTTAAAAATGAAGAAGAAAAACTTCCTCAAACAAAAAATATAGAGAATGTATTGCCAGCAGACCTACTGTACAAGAAATGCTAAAGGAAGGCCTTCAGCAGAAGGAATATGATACCAGCGAAAACTTGGATCTCTACGAAGCAATAAAGAACAATGGAAATGAAATGAGTGAAGATAAAATAATCTTATAAACATTTTATTTTAGAACAATTTTAAATTTATACAAAGATTACAAAGACAGTATAGAAAGTTCTCATCTCCACACCCAATGTCTCTGATTGTTGACATCTTGCATTAGCTGACAAGTCAGTATTGATACACTGTTATTAACTGAAATCTACACTTTATTCACATATCCTTAGTTTTAACTACATGTATTTTCTGTTCTTGGATCGCATCCAGGGCACCACGTTACATTTAGTAGTCGTGTCTTCTTAGGCTCCTCTTGGTTGTAATAGCTTCTAAGACTTGACTTGCTTTAATGACCTTGATAGTTTTGAGAAGTACTAGTCAAGTATTTTGTAGAATGCTTCTCAATTGAGATTTTTTTCTCATGATTAGACTGGGGTTATTGGTTTCAGGGAGGAAGGCCACAGTGGTAAAGTGCCAGTTTTATCACATCATATCTATCATTATGGATAGTTACTACTGACAGTAACCTTGGTCACTTTGCTGATGTGGTGTCCTATGGGTTTCTCTGCTGCAAAGTTACTCTTCTTCCTTTCCATATTGTCCTTCTTGGAAGGAAGTCCCTATGCAAAGTCCATACTTAAGGAGTAGAGAGAGAGGCTCTAACTTCTGGAGGGCAGAGTATCTACATAAATTATTTGGAGTTCTTCTCTACAGATGACTTTAATTTGTTTAATAATTTATATTAACATGGACTTCTGGACATCTATACTTTGGGTTATAATACTCCTAAATTCTGTGAATACCTAATTCTAACAATACTTTTGCTCACATTCTTCCAGCTTTAGCTATTGAGGACTGGTTGGGTGGTTCCTATGCCTCTCTCACACAGCCATCCTCCTGGCGTTTTTTTGGTGGGGGGAGTATGGGGGAGTTGCTTTGAAATTTTTTGGTTAGTACAAAATGCTCTAGGCTCATCCTGTATATTTCCTCCAAAGAACTTTGGCTCCTTTTATTGGAGAATGGTATTAGAAACCAAAATCTGGGCATTTTCCTTGTTTAAAATTGCTACAAAAGATCACCAACAGAAAAAGAGAGCAAAAACAGTGGGAATGAATTTTGTGCTTCTAGCACATGTAAAAATAAAATACATGGAAACAAAAGACAGACAAATTGTAAATATATATTGTAAGCCCTTACCCTTCACCTAACACGGTATCTATTTAAAGGTGATCACTAGAGAAAACATAGCATGCAAACATTAACCATAAGAAGGCTAGTATAGTCATAATGATTCTAGACAATGTGGACTTTACAGTAAGGAATATTATCAGTGATAAAGAAGGAGAGCACACTGGGGCATCTGGGTGGCTCGGCCAGTTAGGCGTCCGACTTCAGCTCAGGTCATGATGTCACAGTCTGTGAGTTCAAGTCCTATGTCAGGCTCTGTGCTGACAGCTCAGAGCCTGGAGCCCACTTCACGTTCTGGGTGTCTTCCTCTCTCTCTCTCTCTCTCTCTCTCTCTCTCTTTCTCTCTCTGCCCTCCCCTGCTCTCGCTCTGCCTCACTCTCTCTAAAAAATAAACATTAAAAATTATTTTAAAAAAGGACAGCACACAGTCCAATTTCCAAAAAATAAGTATCTATAATGTATATGCACCTGAAAGTAGACCTTATAAACTTATAAACCAAAAATTGATAGACTTAAAAGGTGAAATAGAAAAATCCACAACTGTACTTGGAAATGTATACGTTCTTCTCTCCATAACTGCTAGAGCAAGTAGGCAGAGAGACCTGTAGGGACCTAGGTGACCTGAGCAGTACTCCGCCAGCCTGACCTAAGAGACGTCGATGGAACACAACAGCAGAACATACATTTTTCTTAAGGGCCCTTGGAACATTCACCAAGGTAGACCCATTTCCTGAGCCATAAAGTTAACCTCAAAATTTTTCGAAGATTTGAAGTCATACAGATCATATTCTCTGATCATGATGAAATCCACAATAGAAAGGAAAAATCGTTATATATTTAGAAATTTACTCACTTCTGGGTTACCTCGGTGGCTCTGTCAGTTGAAACATCCAACTCTTGATTTTGATTCAGGTCATGATCTCATGGTTTTTGAGATCAAGCACCACATTGGGCTCTGCGCTGACAGCATGGAGCCTACTTGGGATCCTCTCTGCCCCTCCCCAGCTTGCACACACTCTCTCTCAAAATAAACTTTAAAAAGAGGAAGAAACACACTTTTTAATAATCCATGGGTCAAAGAGGAAATCTCAGGAGAAATTATAAAATACATACATAGAACCTATCAAAATTTGGGGACTAGCAAGAGTATTGTTGAGAGGAAAATCTATAGATTAGAGGTTCATATTAGAAAAGAGGAAAGTACCAAGTTAGTAAGCTTTTACTTAAACTCAAAAAAGAAGAACAGACTTAGCAACCAGAAGAAAAGAAAAAGAACAGAAATTAATGAAATTTAAAATGGAAAAATAGTAGAGAAAAGCAGTAAAACCAAAGTGTGGTTTTTAGATTGCTAAACTTCTAGCCAAGTTGACCAAATTAAAAGAGAAGACATGAGTTATCACTATCAAGAATGACAGCAGTTACATAACTCAGAAAACACTAAAAGATAGTAAGGGCATATTACGAACAACTTTTCCAATAGATTTGATAGTTTAGATGATACAAGCAAATTCCTTGAAAGATACAGACTACCAAACAATTACCAAACTCACTGAAGAAGAAATAACCTGAATAGTAAATATCTGTCAAGAAATTGAATTCCAAAAATGAAAACTCCAGATCCAGATGGTTTTACTGGCAAATTTTACCAAACACTTAAGAAGTGATATCTATTCTACATAATCCTTCAGAAGAATAGAAGAGGAGGGACTGCTTCTCAACTCATTTTATTAGGCCAGCATGACCTCACTACAAAACCAGAATAAGGCATTACAAGAAAAGGAAATTTTACAAGCCGGTATCTCTCAGGATAAACTCCTCAGTGAAATGCTGGTAAATAAATTCATCAATGTATAAAAAAGCATAGTGTATCAAAACCAAGTGGTTTCATCCCAGGAATACAAGGCTGATTATAAATTTGAAAAATCATCACTATGATTCACTGTAAACAGAATTCAGCATTTATTTATGATAAAAACAAAAATTTTTCAGCAAACTAGGAAAAGATGGGAACATCTTTAACCTAGTGAAGAACATCTACAAAAGTCCAACAACTAATATGCTTAATTAAAATAAAGGGAAAACATTGTATTTTATTAATTTAGGAATGCGGTACTGATGTCTATTCTCACCACTCATCTTCAGCAATGTACTGGAAGTCCAGCCAAAACAGTAAAACTAGAAAAGTCAATAAAATGTATACAATTTGGGAAGGAAGTAATGAAACTGTCTCTACCCACAGAAGACATAACTATCTAAGTAGAAAAGCATAAAGAATCTAGAAAACTAAAACCAAAAAACAAAACCCAACCAACTGGGACCAATCAGTGAGTTTAGCAGGGTCGTAGGGTACAAAGTCAATATATAAAAGTTGATTGTATTCTTAAAGCAATGAATAATTAGAGCTTGAAATTTATTTTTTTTATTATAGTTTATTGTCAGGTTGGTTTCCATATAACACCCAGTGCTCATCCAAACAAGTGCCCTCTTCCATCACCCCTTTTCCCCTCTCCCCCAGCCCCCATCAACCCTCAGTTTGTTCTCAGTATTTAAGAGTCTCTTATGGTTTGCCTCCCTCCCCCTCCTTAACTTTTTTTTTCCCCTTTCCCTTCCCTATGGTCCTCTGTTAAGTTTCTCCTGTTCCACATATGAGTGAAAACATTTGGTATCTGTCTTTCTTTGCCTGACTTATTTCACTTAGCATAATACCCTCGAGTTCCATCCATGTTGCTACAAATGGCCAGATTTCATTATTTCTCATTGCCTTGTAGTATTCCATTGTATAGATAAACCACATCTTGATCCATTTGTCAGTTGATGGACATTTAGACTCTTTCCATGATTTGGCTATTGTTGAAATTTAAAAATCCCATTCAAATAGCACCAAAAATTAGAGAAATACTTAGATGAAAATCAGACAAAATGTGTTCAGGTATTGCATGCTAAAACCTACAGAACAGTGTCACAAGAAATCAAAGGCTTTTATGAATAGATACGTTATGTTAATAGATTTGACTCAGCATTGTCAGTATGTCACTTTTTCCTAAATTGATCTATAGATTAAACCCAATCACAATGAAAATCACAGTAAGCTTTTTTATAGGTATCAATAAACCAATTCTAAAATATACATGGAAAGGCAAACGAACTGTAGCAACCAAAACAGTTTTGAAAAAGAACAAATAGGAAGACACTTCGTGGTTTCAAGAGCTGCTGTCAAGCATGGTAATCAAGAATGTGTGGTACAGGCACAGAGATGGGCACATAGATCAGTGGACAAAACGAGAGCCTAGAAAAGAGACCTACACAGATATATTCAGTTGGCTTTGGCAAATGCAGTGAAGCAATTCAGTGGAGCAGAGAGAGTTGGTATAACTAACTCTGTTGGAACAACTCAACATCCATATGCAAAAATAAAACCTCAAAGTAGGACTCCTACCTTATACAAAAATTAACTCAAAATGTATCATAGACTCACATGCAAAATACAAAACCCTACAACTTCTGGATGAAAACATCAGAAAAAAATTCAACACCAAGATCATGGTCCAAAAAGAAAGGTTTGATGTATTGATACTGATAATGATTGTACTGATAATCAGAATAGTTTCACTATCAAAAAAGTTTTACTCTGTGAAGGGCCCTATCCAGAGAATAAAAAGACAACCTACAGATTAGGAGACACTGTTTGCAAATCACATATCCAGTAAAGGACTTGCATCCAGAATGCTACAACTATACATCTGTTAGAATGGCTAAAATTAAAAAAAAATAAAATCATGGGGAATATAGTCAGTGATATTGTGATAGCGTTGTATGGTGACAGATGGTAGCTACACTTGTTAGCACAGCATCGCATATAGAGTTGTTGAATTCCTATGTTGAACACCTGAAACTAATGTAACATTCAGACAAAACCAAAATACTAAAAATGCCAAGTTCTGGCAAGGATGCAGGGCAGCAAGAACCCTCCCACATTCATGCTTGGAAAGCAAAATTCATACACCACTCTGGAAAACAGATCAGCATCTTTTTATAAAGTTCAGTATATACTTGTCATACAACCAACAGTCCTCTCCTAGAGAATTTTCCCAAGTGAATTGAAAACCATATTTCTACAGAAATCTGCATTTTTCATAATTGCCAAAACCTGAAAACAACCTAAATGTCCTTCTAGTAGATGAAGGATGGATGATATACACACTGTACATCCAGATAAAGGAACACTGCTCAGCAATAAAAAAGGATGAGCTCTTTATTCAGAGCAATATAGATTCATCTTGAATGAATTTTGCTAAGTGAAAGAAGCTGGATCCGAAAGACTAGTATATTATTCCATTTATATTTCATTCTGGAAAATGCAAACCAGGTCAGTGGTTGTCAGGGATGGAGAGAGGAGTTGACTACAAAGGGAATTTGAGGTGAATTTGTGAGGTATTGGAACCATTCTGTGATCCTGTGTTGTTAGATATACATATGAGTCTGTGCTTGTGTTAAAATCCATAAAAACTGTTCAATACAGAAAGTGACTTTTCCCATATGCACTTAAAAACCAGGATTCCAGGGAAACTGAAGACTGAATGCAGACTATGACACATGAATATAACTGTCACAAGTGGGTGACATGATGACACTGAAGGGCATGAGGGAGACAAGAGCTCCCAGTAACTTGGGAAACTTTTAATTCTAGATAGAACAAGAAAAATTGTAGGAAATCATTGTGTTCAAGATGGTAAATTTTGTTTTACACACACACACACACACACACACACACACACTCAAAACGGTGAATACATTATAGATAGAGAAAGCCAGGTTTCTCTTTTGGGAGGAGGAAAAGTTACAAATAAGCAAGGGGTATGGGGTTGGTGAACACAGTGAACCCTGTGTTTCTGGGTTGCAGTTGAAAGTTTCCATATGGGTTTTTTGGGGTGTTTTTTTTTGACCTCTAGAGATAGAGGTGTATGTACACATGAATAGTATACAGCACATGTTTTCTAGCTCGCACTGCTGACATGCTCTTGAAGCAGTGACACGTGGTGACTGAGTACACCGAGTACTCAGATCTTTGTGTCTAAACATTCTCCAGCAGAGGGAATCAGGACTCGCCGGAGAAGTGATTGTAGAGCTAGGGTGACAAAATTTCAAGATGAGTCAGAGGTGCCAGAGGATAAAGAAGTGTAGGGAAAAGGTTACAGGAACCAGCCTTTCAGAAGAGTTCCCAGTGGTCAAAACTAGAACAGTTTAAGCAACAAAATGAGAAATAGTAGATTTGAATTACTACCCAAGGAATAAAAAAAAAAAAAAAAATACCAAGTTTGTTACCAGTATCAGTAAATGATTGAGTAAATGAATGGAGAAGGGACAGCTCTTTCTTAGAAGAATTCTAATTAATATATGTGAAAAGAGAAATAGCAAATCATTGCTATCACAGTGCAGTACAGAGACCATGGCCAGGCAAGGTCAACGGATGCTAAAATGAGTGAGCAAAAGTTGAAGGAAAAACAGGGTATTTGCAGATCCTCAAAATGTCTCTCCCCAAGTAATTGTTGATTACAAAGGTAAAGTGGTCATTTTGCAGTGGGGAATCCTTGAAGACATAACCTTAACCAGACCATCAAGCTTAACATCGCTGGTAATGGGTTGACATGTCTTCTGATACGATGTGCTAAAAGGGTCACTATCACCTCTTTGGTCTTCTTCCAAAAATCCACACTCTCTAACTGAGAAAATAGAAGACCCAAATTGTGGGACATACAAGATATTCGACCAGTACTCCTCAAAAGTTGTTAAGGTCTTGAAAAACAAGGAAAGACAGAGGGAACTGCCCCAGAGCAGAGGAGACGAAGGGTGCATGACAGTTAAGGGTATATGGGACACAGGATCTGGTCCTGGATCGGTAGAGGGAGACTGGTGAGAAAGACCAGGGAAGTCTAAGGGAGTCTGTAGCTTTCGTTACTGCTGTGGTCTTTTATTAGTTTTGACAAGTACATTACGTTTCTTTGGGATGTAAACCTGGGGGGTACTGGGGTGCAGTATGGATGCTGTGCTGTTTGTAGCTGCTCTCTAAGGGTAAAATTATGTCAGGGTACAAAGTGAGAAATACATACATAACAAAGAAATATACTCTATCTGCTGCCCCCCCCGCCCCCCCAAAAGGAGTTGAGAAAAAGCATTTAGGCATTTAGGATAGTACCCTTTCGGGAACAAGATGTGGAATGCCTGCCACTATCTTTCAGAAATGAAAACCACAGAAAGGTTCATTTAAGGCTCAGAATATGTTTCTAAGAACGAGCAGTAAACTACAGAATTTAAGAACAAAACTGCATTTAGGCCTTTAGCAACTGGTCAAGATGATCCCTGATCTTTTTTTCAGAGATACTTAAAAATTGCTATATAAATAATTTTACGCCCTTGTCCCTGAGGTTAAAGTGAAAACTATACATCACACACCCATAGTATTTTGACTCGTGTCTTATCATTGGAGATGTGTAAACATATCTGTAACTAAACAGTCGAAGAACATTTTACCCACATTTGAAATAGCAGTTGTAGGCCAGGTGATTACTTCTCAGAGTAGATGGCCAGCCGCCCTGTTCTAGAGTGTGTTTGCGGACGAACTGGTTTAAGAGATTGGGATTTCATGTTATCAGTGACGCTTATAAAGACACCTTCCATAGATTGACAATTTGACTTATTCGAATAAAATAAGAAAAAAAGTAATTAGCAAAGGATTTCTAGCCTAGTACATGTTTTCTAGTTGCTTAGGAGAAAAGGAACAAATAGGTTTCGTTCAGCTCTTTTTCTGGGCATGATTTATCAGTTCACTTTGCTTCCAGTCTCATTTTCTTCCTAAGTGTGGTTTTCCCACAGTGAAACTATATGTATAAAAATGGTATTTGTAGATGATCTATAAGTCTCTTATTTAAAACTGTTATTAACAAATGTTTGAGTTCTTGTTGTTTCATAACACTGTGCCAGCTGCTGTGGGATAAGAAAAAATAATTTCTGCCAACCAAAGAGCGCACATCTAGGGATGAATAATGCGCATGTATGATGCTGTGGGCTAGGGATGGGAGGATGAGTATTCTCGAGGCTTCAAATACAAACTGGTGTCCTGATGAGGAACTCCTTTTACATAGTGTTGCAGCGCTGGATGTGTGTGGGTGAGGCCGGCATAGGAGCAGGTGAAGCTGGGGGGTGTGGTGTCTTTAAAGCCTGTCTTTCTTCTGAAATCAACTACCAGTGAAGAAACAAGTACTTTAGATTTGTATTTGTAGCATACATATAGTCAGTCATCTCTTTAGAGTTCCAAGTAACTGCCAGTGTCCAAATAACATGTTTTTCTAAAGAAATATTTTATTTTTGAGTATCAACAGTCTTAGTAACTTTTGTATCCCTCTTATGTGCTGAGTTCAGTCGGAGGAAGAGGAATTGGAGTTGGTGAGTGTGTGTTTCTGCCTGAAGGGAGTTGCAAATGATTTAGAAAGTACTCATTCTCTTAAATGTTTTCATCTAATGTGTGTTCCCTGTGTTACAGTTTTTCTTGTAGTTATTAAACACTCTGCAAGCACTTTGAATCACTGAGCCGAACTGCTGGTACTACAGAGTCTTTCCAGTTTTTCAGTGTATAATTGTGTCTCTTGACCCATTTTGTTTGCTGGAGGGAACGCTGGAACGGAGCTTTTAAAAACAATAGCTGTCAATGATCACAAGACACTTACTTGTAAAGATTTTTTTTTAAGGAAAGATACAAAATACCGTATATAGTTCCCCAAATTAACTTGTTTTTAGAAAATGACCTCACCCTCGAAGTTCCTCAGATTGTAACACATGGTCTTGTGCCATTTTTCTTTCTTTCAAAAAGATGACATCATTTTTGGTGAGGTCACCTTTTTCAGAGTTGGAATTATTTCACATCATCTGAGATGGTCTGAACCATAAGGGGGTTTCCTTTTTACTGAAACGAATGTAATTTAATATATACAGATTTTATACTTTTGTCTGGTAGGAGATGCTCTAGTCTTAAAAGTAGCTATTTTTTTCTAGAACAAATGATTTCTAATGGCTTTTCTAGAAAATAAATTTGACTAAAAGGGACTTTATTTGATCTATTCTTTGAGATCTAAGCCCCCAGATTCACAGAAATGATCATATGAATTCAAAGTCAGCTGCTAATTGGATGTTTATAAGGTTGAAAAACTTGAAAATGTTTTAGTTTGTAGCATGGTCAAGCATTCATATTGCATGAGAGCATGGGGGGAAGGCATCTGTTGGTTTTATTTATATTTTATTATTACATATATATGCATGCTGGTGTGTTTTGCACAGTTTGTTTCTTTTTAGATAAGGTTGTCTGTGCTCTGTCCTTAACATAAGGGGTCATTCTTTAACTTTGTGATCACTCACAGTTTTAGATGTGGTTTTCTATTTAGGTAAACTAAAATATATTAGTTCGGTGACATTGTGGTGTTGGATTACATCATGTGCAGAATCAGACTATCTTCTGGGGAAATACTTTGTTTAGTGATACAGTAATGATTAGAAAATGGATTTTATAATTCAGTATAAAATAATTCATCTTAGATGAGTTACCTTAAAGTTGTCAGGAGTGCTTCCTTTCAGTTCTGTAGCAATAGGCTGCCCTCTAGTGGTTCCACATGTTCGCTTACTCAGAAAAGTCCGTGCCATTGAGATTAGGATCTTTGATGGTTGGAACCAATATGTTGGTGTTCACTGGCACGCACGTGCCACACACACACACACACCCACACACACACACACAAAACCGTCCCTTCTTGAGGTCATGCCAGGAGATTGCCATGGAGATGAAGCTCTGGCATGGATAGTGTCAGGCCAAACTGGGTCATGCTGTGTTCTTTTTGCCTAGTATTTGACTCTTGAATTTCCAGTGACCAAATCTTAAAACAAATTATATACTCCAAAGTATGTCTCTACCTCAAAAATCCATTAAAATTATTAACTCGATGCTGAGATGAAAGTGTATTTCCTAGTTGCCATAGAGTGACTTCCACATTCCTTAAAGTACACTCCCAGTTAGAATCTTAAAGATAAATTTCTAAGTCTTTGAAAACTACAAAATGTAGAAACCATAAATGGTATTTGTAATTAAGAAACAAATACATAACCCAAAACTCTAAACAATTCATATCCTTTAAAAATTATGCTGATTCAGATCCTATTGAAATTTTTTTAGTGTTTATTTTTGAGACAGATTGTGCAAGCAGGAGGAGGGACAAAGAGAGGGAAGACACAGACCATCGGAAGCAGGCTCTGTGCTGTCAGCGCAGAGCCCTATGTGGAACTTGAATTCACAAACTGTCAGGTCATGGCCTGAGCCAAAGTCAGACACTCCACCAACTGAGATACCCAGGCGCCCCATTTTTTTAAATTGTTTTTCATTGTTTATTCAGACTCTAAAACATAATCAGTTTTAAATGCGGAGCTTTGTCAGAACCAAAATAATAATCACAGATACCATCTATTAGCATTTAGAAAGTTGTTCAGATTGACTTGAGCTCTCATATATAATCAAGGATGGCTCTGACCCAAGGTGAGGCAGGACAGGCGCCACTGAAGACTCTTCGTAAGAGCCAGGCTGCAGAGATCCCTTGAGCAGCCTTACTGTTCTGAAACAGCCTCGCTTCATGGAGGCTCCGGGCGGCACACCTGTGGGTCAGAAGGAGGGAATGTATTTATCCTCCCTCTTTCTTTGTTAACCAGTTATATAGAAATCTTGGGCCAGAGGGTTTCTTGGGACAATAAAGATACTGTGTCACATCTGTGCAGTACTTCAGTTACCAGAGTACTTCCCACCTCTGAGCTCACTAGAGCTTTCCAAGGTAGGACTACAAGATCACTATCTTCCCTACTCTCCAGAGAGGTTCAGAGAGGTTAAATGAGTCTTCCCCCCTCCCCTCCCCCCCCTTAGGAAGTAGTGAACTGGAGACAAAAACCCAGGTGCTATAATCACATACTGAATGGTCTTTTTTAATTAGAATAGAAACTTAAGATCGGGCAGAAAATACAAACTAAAAAGAAATAAACCGATCTGGATCCTTATCATATGATCAGCATTCAAGTATCTAGATCTAGCCAAAGGCCTTCATCTGATTACCCTTTGGAAATGGTGATAGAGAAAACTGAATCACACTCTGACTCTTTGTAATCTTAAGGGTGCTGAATTTATTGACATGGCTTAGACCCCGGATGTCGGTCATCAGGTTGTAACTTCTTCATTTAAAATAATAAAATAAGCCTGGAGGAGGTGTGCTTTGGCCTTCTTGTGTGCTGACCACATGGACCAAGGGGTCTGTTCCTCTGATCTTGGTTTTGGAGTGCTCCCTTAGGCCACTGTGGTGAGAGAGTGCTCTTGTCACACACACACCCCTCCCCCATGTACAGGAGTGGCCATCTTAAACTGACTTGATTATTAAGTTGGTTTTTAAAATTCATTCCTAGTGTAGATAGGATACCCTGTAGATGGAGTCATCTAATTTTGCATTTAATTTTGCTCCATTCACAGCTCTACCAAAAGTACGTTAGTCACAAGCTCTCTTCGCAGAGCCTCTCCTTTCAGAAGAGTTGAGAGACTGAGGGATGCATATCTGAACCTGCTAAGAAATAGGTCACTGGGTGGGTGATGTTGACAGTGGGGGAGGCTGAGCACGTGTGGGGGCAGGGTTAGTGGTGTGTGCGTGTGCGTGCACATCGACTGCAGGATCACCGGGAAGGAAATCTGAAAGCAAGCTGTACTTCAGTAAGCCGAGACTTAAAGCCATGTGAACATGGAAATGCTGCAGCTATAAGTAGTTTTGATCCCTGAACTGTGGACTTGGCTTCTCTGTATACAAATGACTTTTGCTGTCCTCGGGTCTTTAAACCCAGACGTTTATTTCAGGTAGCCTGGCGGTTTTTGTGGTGCCATCAAGTCCTCATTTATGTTAACACATAAAAGTGTTATCACCCATACTGCAAGTTTCGATTTTAACACTATATCCTTGACATCAATAAACTCTGGAAAAGACAAGGGAAAATGAATAATTAATGTAAAACTATGTCCCTTGAAATTAAATATTTAGTTATTCCCATTAGTATTTTTTAAGAATTTTTTCACATTATCACTGCTTTCAGAAATAATGACATTCACATACTAAAACTGTGAAAAATGTCACTTTTAAATTGAATGTTATTTTTAAAATACTAAGTCTGAGTGTAAATACTCAAATAATGACATTTTTTTCTGCCCTCTCACAGAATACCCAGAGGATAAGCAGCTCTCAAGCCACTCAGCCTCTAGCCACCCCAGTCGTGTCTGTGACCACCCCAAGCTTGCCTCCGCAGGGACTGGTGTACTCGGCCATGCCGACCGCCTACAACACTGGTGAGTCTGCGCTCGTGCCTTTCGTGATTTGGGTTCTTTGTTTTGTGATCAGCGTGTGCTTTTCTGAGTTTTTTAAAGATCTGTTGATTGAAATAAATGATATCCAGTGTTTCACATTCACATTTGGATGTATTAAACACTAACTTTGAAAAACGTACAGAAAGTACAATGACCGTAGAATGGTTTCCCAGCATTGACCTTTACTTCCCCCTGACAAAGAAACAGACGGCCGTCGTCAGAATTACGGCCTATGCGTCAGACCAAGGGGGTTGACGGACTGTTGTCCTTTCTCATCACACAGCCCCTTGCTTTTCCAGGCTGTTGAAGGGAGAGGTTTTTCTCTTCGTGCCACATTAGCCAGCCCGGGGAAGACGGAGCCCCCTTGAACTTGGGCCCCCCACCTCCCTCCCCCTGCGGCAGATGCATCGCTGTGCTGGGCACGTTGTGTTGTCCTCCATGTGTTTGTGCCTCAGGAGCAAGACCAGGACCTTTTGTGTTTCTCCTCGGAGCCAGTCGTCACTCCTCTCTTGGGAGAGGATCTTTTTGCCCATTTATGTTTATTTAGACATTTCATTTTAAAATACCCTATTTCAGGACGGTGTCAGGAAAATCTACAACTGCTTCCTTGAGTGGAGGGGCGCTCAGAGCTGCGCGGGCCGTGCGGACAGTCCTCCACTCACATCCGCCCTTCCAAGAAGAGGCAGCGGGTGCACGTGGCTGCACGCTCACCAGCCAAGGCAGGCACCTGACGCTTCAGAGAAGCTAACCGTGGAACTTAGGGACTGTCGGGGGAGAACGACACAGGACAGACAGCTCTCGGAATAATTTATTATAGTCATGTTAAGAGCTGCATTGAGCTTCGGCCTAAGGGAGCACACGTGACTCAACCAGGCAGAGTAGGAAGAGTGTTCTGGGAAGAGGGAGCACAGTGTACAAAGGCTGGGAGACAGGAGCACGGCTGGGGCGGGGGCAGGGGTGGTACGGGGCGGTTAGGGTTGACACTATAGAGGTAAGTAACAATTTAGAGGCCGTGTTGAAGATTTTGGATATTGAGAGCGCTGGGAAGCCATAGAGTTTTAAGCAGAGAGTTACAGGATCATATTTATTGTTTTAAGATCGCATTGGCTACAGTGTTGAGAGGGGCAAAACTACATGTGAGGAGCCCATGCTGGAGGCTGGGTCGATCGCCCCAGTAGCAGATACCAGTGGCCTGGACTTGGAGGGGTGGCGGCAGAGCTGGTGACTTGGGCAGGTTGGAGACAGTACATAGAACTGACCAGCCTTGATGGTTGGTAGTGGAAGTAGGAGGGAAGTATCAACACCTACAGGCTTCTGGCACCAACAATGATGTGAATGTCGGTACCGTTTATCAAGATGAGGAGCAGGTTTAGAGGAAAAGAGGAATCCAGTTTGGGTGTCAGATTTGAGCGGTTAGGAGGGACATCCAGACGTAGCAAGTTAGCAAGTAGGGGGGTGGCAGGACCTATGGGTAAAGAGTTGCTGGCCGCAGGGGGTCGCTGCGGAAGGCAGCAGTGTGAGGGCGCCCCGCACCAGCCTCTGGGACCCCCCCAGGCAGTGGGGGAGAGCGGGGCGTGAGGAGCAAGCGCGGAGGTGGGCCTGTCTGAGCGCCACCTGCGCTCTTTGTGCTCCGTTCCTTTTTTATTAATGTGAATTTGCTAGGAAGACCAACTTCTTTAAATACCTCTCTTGAGACATGGAAAAGCAGTTAAAACTAGAAGGGTTTTTGCCACCTCTCTTTAAAACTAAATGGAAAAGACAAGTGTTAATGAAGAACTGAAATAACTTTATGTGTGAATGATACCTAATGTCCTAAGTCTTGACCAAAGTGACTACTGTCTGAAGCATTCATGTAAAATGAGCTATAGTATATATTGTACTCTTGTAACACATATTTTCATGAACTTGAAATTATTTTGAGGCAGTCAGGAATCTTTGACAGTCCCTGTACTTTGAACACATGCAGTTAATCGGTCGTGTAATGATGTATGATTTATGCCACTGAGCTTGACGCTGCATGAGAAGGGGCGCCGTGTCTTTCCTGCTACCCTCGTACTTCAAGAACATAAGACCTGCTGTTCTAGACTCAGCCTGACCGTCCCTCCTTTTCCAGGAGGGTAGCGCTGGACACATTTAAAATAATGGTTGTGTAGGAACAGCCTGTAGCGGTGGCCTTTTCATTATTTCTATTTACTGGAAAAAGTATCTCAACTTGTTATGAGACATTAAACTATAAACACTTAGTACAAAGTTGAAACTTCCTGAAATAATTGCAGACAAACAAAAATGGCCGGGACCTTCAGCCTCGCGGCAGAAGAACCGTTGTGGGGCTAGAGCTGTGTGCTGGTTTAGGCCATAAAGTGCCTGCCTTCTCTCAAGCTGGGAGCTTCTGGAGCTACTGTTTGAAAAACCGACTTCGCGTGGGCCTCCTGTTACACACACGAGCAAGACTCCTCTCCTTGTTTCAGATTACTCGCTGACTGGCGCGGACCTGTCGGCCCTGCAGGGCTTCAGCTCGCCGGGAATGCTGTCTCTCGGGCAGGTGTCGGCCTGGCAGCAGCACCAGTTAGGACAAGCAGCCCTCAGCTCTCTGGTGTGAGTAGCTAGACATTTCCCCAGATCTCGCTCTGCTCCTAGCCCGTGCGCTTCCTTTTTCTAGCAGTTACAGTCTTTGCGCTGTTGGCTTTCATGTGACTGTCCTACAGCGATTTTTTTTAGGCGGTACGAGTGTGGTGAAAAGATTTCCTTTACGATGATTCTAGATAATAGCTCGGATACCGAGCAAACTAGGCATTCCTTGAGGAGATTCGGGCAGCAAGGCTTCTCTCATATGGAGGTAGAGAGACTCCCGTAGTAACCAAGGGCCACCGTGGCACAGAGGTCACCGTACGCACCGCCTGCTGCCTGGTCCCGGCCCTCCTTCACAGCCTCTGGACCTGATTCCAGTGTTGGGAAAATGCGGCTTGAAGGTACTCAGGCCCCCTGCCGCTTTCTCCCCCCTCTGCCGCGGTGCTTATCCGTGCACACAGGGAACAGAAAACGACGTGGCCAACCCTCCTGGGGGCCGGCTGGCTCTGCTCCTCGGCCTCCTCTGGGGACATGCTCTCCTCCAGCTACACGGCCCGCTGTCCCGGTTCTGCAGAGGCTGTTCCTTGTCCTTCCTGCCGGCCCCGCCTCCTCTCCCGGCGCCACTGAAACCCTTCTCACTCAGATCCCCTCACCCCGCCCGGGAGGCTGTTCTCTTTGTGGGGCTGTGCTTGCTGAGGGACCTGCACCGCCACCGGCCTGGGTCAACCGCACGCAGCCCTGGAGCCTGGTTCCCACGCAAGGGTCCAGACCCCTGCCGTTCCTCCCTCCCTTCCACCGAGAGAGCAGAGGGTTTTCCCTTCATTTATTTGCTTTGCCTGTTGGCCCTCGAGGCGTCTCTCCATCCTAAGGAACACACTCAAAATAGCCCCCCAGAAGCAAGTGGAAAGGGCTTGCGCTCGGGCCGGGAGAACAGGCTGCGCACACACCGCGCCGTCCTGCTCCGAGCAGGTTAGCTGTTCCCAGACCGTTTCCTCGCCTGGCAAACAGGGCGCTGTGACGGAAGAGAGCGAGAAGAGAGAGGAAGCAGAGTGCAGGCTGCCGTGTGGCTCCTCTCTCGTCCTCTCTCTCTGCCGCACGGCGGCCGGCGTCAGACCCCGACCCACGGGCTCCTCCACCTGCTGGAGTGCCACGGGTGCGGGTGGGCCAGCCACTGGAGCTCTCGTCTGGACTGTTCCTTTCCTTGCAAGGAGAGGTGACTAAAACCAGTCGTGGGGAATTCTGACAGCACGTCAGTCAGGCGGTGTCTGTACCACCTTCCAGTGACAGGGCTGCGCTCGCGAGCCACTTCACGTCTTCTTTCTGTTTTCTTTTTTCCTTCAGTGCTGGAGGGCAGTTATCTCAGGGTTCGAATCTATCCATTAATACCAACCAAAACATCAACATTAAGTCAGAACCAATCTCACCTCCCCGGGATCGAATGACCCCGTCAGGCTTCCAGCAGCAGCAACAGCAGCCGCCGCAGCCCCCCCAGGCCCCCCAGCCCCGGCAGGAAATGGGGCGCTCCCCCGTGGACAGTCTGAGCAGCTCCAGCAGCTCCTACGATGGCAGTGACCGGGAGGATCCGCGGGGCGACTTCCACTCTCCAGTTGTGCTTGGCCGACCCCCAAACAGTGAGGACAGAGAAAGCCCTTCCGTAAAGCGAATGAGGATGGACGCGTGGGTGACCTAGGGCTCCCAGGCTGGTGCTTGTGCTTCGCGTTGCCGCAGTGAACTGCTATCCACATCGGTAAATAAGGACAGGAGTTAGCTCTATTTATATGTACATACATACATATATATCCCTTTCTATATATATATGTATGTGGGCGTGAGTGTGTGTGTGTGGGTGTGTGTCGCATTCGGAATCAGGCACTTAGCTGCCTCGTAGATCTGCAGATGTGCGTCCCATGGCAGACAAAGCACCCTGTAGGCAGAGTCTAGTCTGGCACTTCCTTGGACTACTTGTTTCATAAGATAACCAGTTTTTGCAGAGAAACGTGTACCCATATACGATCCTCCCACACTAGCTTGCAGAAACCTAGAGGGCCCCTACTTGTTTTATTTAACTGTGCAGTGACTGTAGTTACTTAAGAAAAATGCTTTGTAGAACAGAGCAGTAGAAAAGCAGGAACCGAGAAAGCAATACTGTACATAAAACGTCATTTATATTAATTACCCAGCCTGGCATGGGTTCTCTGTTGCGGAGGGGTGCATGGGAAGGGCTGTTGATATTTTAAAAAACAAAACAAAAAGCCCCACACATAACTGTTTTGCACGTGCAAAAATGTATTGGGTCAGAGAAGTGATCTTTAGCTAATAAAAAAGAGAGAGAGTAGAAAACACGCATGAGATATTCAGAAAATACTAGCCTAGAAATATAGAGCATTAACAAAATAAATTAATATATTAAGTTATAATTGGACTATGTCAGAAGTTTCTTTTTACATTCATATCTTAAAGAAACTGATTTTAGCTCATGTATATTTTATATGAAAGAAAACACCCTTATGAATTGATGACTATATATAAAATTATATTCACTACTTTTGAACACATTCTGCTATGAATTATTTATATAAGCCAAAGCTGTATGTTGTAACTTTTTTTTAAGAGAATAGCTTTATCTTGTTTTAACTTTTAGTTTTATTTTAAGAGGGGGAAGAAAACAAAACAATTTAAAATATCTTGCAAGCAGAACCTTGGAAAAAAAAAGCCATGAACACTTATTATTCTATATGTAAATTAAAAGTTGAGCCAAACTCTTTGTTGTACATAGCATCTTAAAATATATTATCACCTTTGATGTAAGTACCTATGTATTGTATGGTCACCAGATTAAAAAGTATATTTTTGTGGATTGCCGCCAATTTGGGGGGAAAAGGCGAGATCCTTATCAAGTAGAGTATTCACTGTTTAATATTTACTATTTTGTTAAATATACTGTACTTTGGATTTTAATTATTAGCCCAGTCTTTTCAGAGGATTGTATAAAGGGGTTTCTCCCCTCACTGGTGGTGAATGTGTGATGTTACATTGTAATCTTTGTGCTGTATGGGTTGAGCATCATTATATATTTTATATGTGTACATAAATAGCAAAGTGGCAAAAAAAAAATGGTGTTAAGTTCATCTTGCATAAATATAAAATGTGTTGTAACAGATTTTATAAGGCATTATTTAAAACTTGCCTTTTGTGAGGAAAAAACTATAGTAGAAAAAGCTGACCTAATTTAATTAATATTAGAGAACATGGCAAAATAGTAGATGAGCACAAAGGTTTTATAAGTGGTAAATGATTAGGGAAAAATATTTTGGGGGGAAGGGATCTTTTCTTCCTTGACTCTCTAAAATAGAATGATGCAGCTGGTGACAGAATCCTACCATCCTGAACTCTCTGTGCATTGAAACGACACTCGGGTGTGGGGAGAAAGCCTCTCCTGGGCAGGTCCGTGGCACGGCTGGCGTCCTGACCGACCCCGTGCCGCGCTCCACTCAGCTTTTGAACAAGGCCTTACCCCTCCTGCACGCGGCCGGCGAAGCCGTGGTAGCAGGTTCGTCCGTTTCCTGGGCTCGTGCCACAAACAAAATTCAAAGTCCTGTAGATCTTTCATCATAGAGTTTTTAAATATTCCCTTTCCTGCGAAACTCAAAATAAGGGTTTAAGAGTTGCTGCTGTTTTGTATTTTAAACTCAATATCGAGCAGCTACCTACAGTTTTTACTTCCGTTTTGCTTTTCCCCCTAAATTGCCTGCCTTTTGACAATTTCCTCATAGTGCAACTTGTGACAAATCATCAGTCAGCTTTCCTGACTGACACATAGGTATTAGGTACAGGATAAACCTGCGGCGCTCACGACTACAAAAGTGGAATTCTCTTTTAATTTTTGATTGAGGCCAAAAAAGAGAGGGTGACGTGCTCTCTCCTGCCGTCAGTATAGACGTTTGGCTCTTCCTCAGAAAGGATTAGTTTTTCTTTAAAATGTACTTCTTTTACTGAACTACATACAGGCACATTTCTTCATAAGGTCACACCGGATTGAAACAAGACAGTCTCCCAACACTGAGTTTCCAAGACGATCCTTACCACTTTGTAAACCATTTATAGCTTTGAAAGTGTTAAGTGATTCTTTCGTTCCTATTTATGCATGTTCATGAACTTCTGCTGTACACGGGATAGGAGTTAACACATTCACATTTACTGTCTATTTTCTTGTGTGCCTTATGAGATGGCTTTTCTGACTGTATCTCAATAGTCTTTCTTTCTATGCAGGTTTATAATCAGTACAACTACTGTTTTCTAAAATAATATTACACAAGGCTCGGAGTTTGTATTTCAGTGACACTGACCAAGTAACCATGTATTCCGTTTTCAGGAAGCGAGTATCTGACTGTTAACCCTCTTCCTGTATGCCCGGTGTGACGTGGCGCATACGGACATGACAGACACCCCTCACCCAGACACCATGTACAGACACACACGCACGCACACCCCCTGGTGGAGACCGGCTCGCAGTGGGGGAGACCCGATCGGGGTTTCTTTAGAACCGACCTTTCTTACCGTTTTAGACTCCTGTGTTTTTGTATGGCACCATCGCAAGAGAATTTCATCCTTCAGATGACGTATTTTATTACTAAAAGACAAAAACAAAAAAAGCGTAGAGTCCACCGCACCGGTTGAGGCGCCACCGCCACCAGCCGTGCTTCCCTCCGCGTGCCGCCGCGAGCAGTGCCACCAGCGTCCGTCTGCACATGGTCCCAATCGAAACTCCATCTTTTGAGCCCTAATTATGTCCATTGTGTTCGAGACTAAATCAGGGGTTTGTTCTGACAGAACAATATATGTTGTACCATTTCCTTTAGCTATAAGGACAGCTAGTAAAGCATTAACATATTTTCTTGATTAACCATCACGCGCACAAGAAATACATAGTAAATAAGGAACCAGAAAACTCCTGGCGTCGGATCATGAGAAGCTAGATGAGTAGAATGTGAAAAAGATTTTACAAATGTAAAACTTTTATTTCTCTGTAGAAACTTTCTTCACTTTGCTGTGCAAGAAGACACTGCTTTGCTATATTTAAAACGGCTTTTTTAAAAAGAGATTTATGTATTTGGTAAATGTTTGTAGTCAACAGTTCACACAAGAAGCTGTACACGGTTTGATCACTTAAAACCGTTTGGCGGCACAAGCTGGACTTTGTTGCCATCCTTGAGATGAACCTTTTAAGAAAAATAAGTTAATCTCAATTTTTCCCTGAATGTGTTGTTTTTTCTTCATTATACAATAAATATTATAGTGAACTTTTTATCAAATGGTTAAGAAAATGCTAGAGGTTGTTGTAAACTATTTGTATCCTGCACTCACTACAGTAAAGACGGACTGGCTTTTCCTGTGTACTCCAGACTCTGTCATGTTTGCCGCCAGTCGGCCCCCTCGCCCCCTTCCCTGCCCAGTCCCCTCCCCTCACAGGCCTCTTCCACCTGCAGAGCCCCTTTACTTGACCTTGAGACTCGCTCAAGGAGATGGCCACAGCATGTGGCCAGCCTTACCCCTAGCTTCTCCCTGGGCCTCCCCTCCTGGGCGGCAGCCGGCAATCCGGGTCCCCGCATCGGGGCCGTCACTGCAGCTGGTGTGGACCCGGGTGAGCCCATTCAGGCTCCAGTAACGACTTCTTGCGGGACAGATGCGTGGGGGGCCGGGTGGGTACTGCTAAACGGGATCTGATCGTATATATAGCAAGTTCTGTCTCTGGAATTTAGGGGGCGGGATGGTTTGTTTTACCCAAAATGCATACATAATCCTGAGCGAGCAGAAGACAGATTTTCTAAATGAATTATTTTCAGAAGTGACAGGTGTGAAAACAAACTTGGCAGTGTGGACAGCGTTCGCCTCCTTGGATCTGCCTTTTAAGCCAGCGCCTAACTAAGCAGATTCTTGCTGTCAGCCACGTTAAAAGCTGCATTTGTGTGCTGGTTTCACTTGCTGGCTACAGTGCGGCCCTTATTAGCAGGGTTTGAAAGCTGGTGGAGGCCTGCGGCTAAAAATAGTGTCATCACAGCTGTGGCTCCTTAAAGTCCATTCACTGCGATCCCCGAGTTCGCTCCCACGGGCTCCTCCCTCCGGGCTGGGGCTGATTCAGTGTCTGCCTGGCACCAGCCAAGACGCCGCTGTTGCCGGAGCCCTGCGCCAGCCCGACGGCCCAGGCCACTCTCCTCTGCCCGTCTGGCCCCTGCACAGGGTCAGAGCAGCATCCGGCCGTAGAGCTGCGGAAACCTGGGTTTCTTCCCACCTTCCCCGCAGTCAGGGGGCCACCTGCTACCTGGGACACTAGGAGAGGGACTCCTCTGGGGCGAGGGCGCGCTTGGCCCAGTGAGTAAGAGTTGAGCCCTGAGACCAGTGTGAGCTGAGGACAAGCGCCGCTGACCGGCCCCAGGCCATTGGCCAATCAATGGGCAATGGGCGCGCACGCGGCTGGGACACGGCCCTGCCCCCTGCAAGAAACCTTGAACTTCCCAGACAACCTACACTGATGCACAGCTCGCCCAGCTCCGGAGAACGTGTCCTGGACTTTGGTCGCTTACACACATCTTGCGCCTGCTCACTCTGTACCAAAGCAGCTGAAGGCAGCTGGGGAAGAGTAGCAAAACTCACGGTTGTACTAACTGGTTTCTCTGTATCATCCCCCTTCCCCGTTTTAAGCTTTTTTTTTAAAGCTTCACTTTGAACTAATTTTTAACTTTCAGAAAAGCTGCAAAAATCGTTTCCATATATCCTTCCCCCAGCTTTCCCTAATGTTAACGTTTACGTAACCATCGTCCTACTCTCGGAACCAGGAAGCTGACGCTGTTAGGGCACTCCCAAGCCCTGCCTCCTGTCACTGGCCAGCATCACCACACCCACCTGTCACCAACCCCTCCGGGGCCAGCACAGCCACGGGGGGCGGGGCGGGGGGTCACACAGCAATGGGGCCCCAGCAGCTGCTTGCCGGTCAAAATCAAGCCCTGCCTTGTGTTACTGGCCAGCACCGCCACGCCCACCTGTGGCTACCGCTGGTCCCTCCGGCTGAGAACCTGCCTCACCTTTGGCGCAGCCTCCACTGCAGCGCGCACACCCAGGGGGAGGGTCTGGAGTCCTAGGACAGCACGCTGACGCTCCGTTCTCTGTCAATGCCAGGGAGCCCATAGTTGGCCTCAGCCCTTGCTCCCTGCCCTGACACCCATCACAGCTTTGTCCACAAGTCACCTCTGCCACTTCGTAGGTGCCTACAGCCGTCCCCCACCCCCACCCCAGTCAGGTGGGTGCACACCATTGGTTCCAGCCACCAACGCTGCCTGCCCTGGCCCCTAGCTACTGACTGGTCCCAGAGGCATGTCTGAGAAGCTCAGTAGTGTTCATTGAGGAATACACAGTTGTCAACAGTGTGGATGCCAGTGACGTGAGCCAAAGCGACATCATGCCCCGACTGGCCTCACCGCCACCAGGTACTCCTGCGTCTGTTGCCATGCACACTAGACCTGGGTCCCAGCACGGTCTGGCGTGCCCCTGTCTGCAGGTGAGAGGCTCTCCTAACCAAAATCAGTCCATCAAGTCTGGAAAGGGTGAGGGAAGCAGATTTTGACCAAAGGAACACAGTGAACCTCCAGGAACTGGACCCAGAAAATGGAGATGCAGGTAGTGCCTGACAAATCAAAATCATCGTAGTACCGGTGCTCAGAGCCACAAGAGAACACATAAATGACTGAACTATGAGGAAAACAATACAAGAACAAAATGAGAAGCTCAACAAAGAGAAGACAAAGAACCAAGCACATTTTGGAGCTGAAGAATACAATGAACTGAAAAATTCAATAGTTTCGGCAGCATAGTTGAACAAATAGAAGAGACGAGCCGTGAGTTAGAAGGCAGATCAGTTGAAATTAAACAACTAGAAGAGCAAGTAGAAAAAAAAGGATGAAAAGCAAAAAGAAAGCCTATAGGACAGGACATGATCAAAAGAAATAATGTTTGCACTACTGGAGTCCCAGAAGAAGAGAGGGAGAAAGGAATGAAAAGCTGAAACAATGAGAATTTCCCCGACATGGGGAGAGAATTGGACATCCAAGTTCATGAAGGAATAAGTTGCCACAAAATTTCAACCCAGCATGTTCTCCAAGAATAATGAAATGGTCAAAACTGAAAGATTTTTAAAAGCTGGAAGGGAAAAAAGATTCTCTCATATGAGGGGACCCCCCTCATAAGGCTATCAATAGATTTCTCAGCAGATTCGAACAGGCAAAGAGAGTGGGGTGATACATTCAAAGTGCTGAAAGAAGGGACCGCCAACCAGGAATACTCCCCCCAGCAAAGCCGTCCTTCAGAAGTGAAGGTGAAAGAAAATCTTTCCCTAATAAACAAAAGTTGAGGGGATTTATCACCACTAAACTGCATTAGAAGAATTGCTCAAAGGAATTTTTCCAGCTGATACTAAAGGATGCTTATTAGTAGTTTGAAACCATATGGAAATATACAAGACACTGGGAAAGATAAGCATAGAGTCAGATTTAGAATACTTTCACACTGTTTATATGGTGATATGCTAGGTAAGGATTCACCTAGATAAAGATTAAGAGGTACAGCCTTGACAATATGTTCAAGGATACACAAATAAACAATGTAAATGGTGTCCTTGAAAATGTAAAAGGGGGCGGGGGAAGAGGATAGATTTTTTTATATGTGATCAAATTAAACTTATCAGCATAATCTACACTGTGATATGTACAAGATTTTTTATGTAAACCTCATGGGACTCCAAAACAAAAATCTACAACAGATACACGAGAAGAAGGGAATCAAAATATACTGCTACAGAGAATCATTTAATTGCAAAGAAAGGCAACACAAAGAAAAGAAAAACTGAACTGTAAACAGCCAGAAAACAATAAAATGGCAGAAGTCTTTTCCTGTCAATAATTATTGTAAATGTTAACAGACCAAATTCTTCAAGGCAGACTGGCTGGGTGGCTCACTCGGTTAAGCGTCCGACTTCAGCTCAGGTCATGATCTCACAGTTCGTGGGTTTGAACCCCGCATCGGGCTCTGTGCTGACAGCTCAGAGCCTGGAGCCTGCTTCAGATTCTGTGTCTCCCTCTCTCTCTGCCCCTCCCGTACTAGTGCTCTGTCCCTGTCTTTCAAAAACAAATAAATATTTTTAAAAAATGTTTTAAAGGCTGGCTGGATAAAAACAAGAAAACCCAGAAAACAAAACAGGCAAACAAACAAACAAAAAAAACCCAACTATATTATGCTACAAGAGACTCACCTCAGCTTTAAGGACACAGATAGATTCAAAGTGAAAGTGGCAAGAGATAACTCCATGCAAATGGAAACCAAAAGAGCATGCATGGGTAGCTATACTAATGTCAGACAAAATGGACTTTGAGCCAAAAACGGTAAAAAGAGACAAAGATGGACATAATATAATAAGGGGTCAATTCATCAAGAAGATACAAAAATTATATATATATATATGTACCCAACATCAGAGCACCTGAATTATATTACATGAATTCTAACGGATTTGAGAGGAAAAATAGGTAACACCATAGAAGGGGACTTCAATACCCTACTCTCCACAACAGATCATCCAGATTTTAAAAAATCTGTGAGAAAGCATTGGACTTGAACTATACTTTAGACCATATGGACCAGACAGGCATACACAAACATGCCAACCAACAGCAGCAGAATACACATTTTTCTCAAATGCACACAGAACATTCTCCAGGATACATCACACGTAGCTCATAGAAAAGTTTTGGGGCACCTGGGTGGCTCAGTCAGTTGAGTGTCCAACTCTTGATTTTGGCTCAGGTCATGATCCACTTTTGTGGGATCCAGCCCTGCATTGGGCTCTGTGCTGAGTGCAGAGCCTGCTTGGGATTCTCTCTCCTCTCTTTACCCCTCCCCTGCTCACACACTCGCTCTTTCTCAAAATAAATAATAAACAGTTTCTTTTAAAAGCCTTAGCAAATTTTATTTAAAAGATTGAAAAAATACCAAGTATCTTTTCTGACTATAGTGAACACTATAGTGGTGTGAAACCAGAAATTAATAACAGGAGGAAATCTGGAAAAATAATAAATATATGGAGACTAAAACACATGGTCCTGAGCAAAAAGGTGAAAGAAGTAAAAGAAAAATCAAGAAGTATCCTGAAATAAATGAAAATGGAAACAATATGTCAAAAGCAAAAGTAGTTCTTGTTTTTTTTTTTAATTTTTTAAAATATATTTCTGAGAGAGAGCACATGTGCATACACATGAGCCAAGGAGGGGCAGAGAGGGAGACTGAGAATCCCAAGCAGGCTCCATGCTGACAGAAGAGAGCCCAATGCCGGGCTCGAACTCACAAACCACGAGATGATGACCTGCTGAAGAGCCAGATGGTTAACCAACTGAACCACCCAGGCGCAACTGCAGACTTAGCTCTAAGAAGGAACTTGATAGTCTACATTAAGACACAAGAAAGAACTCAGATAAACGACCTCACTTTATACCTCAAGGCACTAGAAAAAGAACTATGCCCAAATTTAATAATAAGAAGAAAATAAAAAGATCAAAGCAGAAATAAATGAAATAGAGACCCGAAAAATAAATAAATCAAAATAAAAAGATAAATGAAACAAAGAGCTGGGTTCTTTTTTTTTTTTTTTTTTAAGATTGATAAACCTTTAGCTAGAGTGACTCAGAAACAGAGAGGACTCAGAAATGAAAGAAGAGACATTACACCTGATACTACAGGAATACTACATGAGAGGCTACTATAAATATATGCCGACGAAATGGATAACCTATAGGAAATGGATAAACTCCTAGAAACATACAATCTACCAAGATGAATCATGAAGAATTTGAAAGTCTGACCAGACGGGTATTAAGTAAGGAGGTTGACGCAGCAACTTCTTACTTGACACATCCCCAAAAGCAAGGGAATCAAGAGCAAAAATAAACTATTGAGACCTCATCAAGATTAAAAGCTTCTGCATGGCAAAGGAAACAATCCATAAAACTAACAGGCAACCAACGGAATGGGAAAAGATAGTTGCAAATGACATATCAGATAAAGGGTTAATATCCAAAATCTATAAGGAATTCACCAAACTCCACACCCAAAAAACAAACAACCCAGTGAAGAAACAGGCAGAAGATATGAACAGACACTTCTCCAAAGAGGACATCCAGATGGCCAACAGACCCATGAAACGATGCTCAGCATCCCTCCTCATCAGGGAAATACAAATCAAAACCACAATGAGATACCACCTCACACCAGTCAGAGTGGCT